>NC_079216.1:62380859-62683805 GCF_029633865.1 Lampris incognitus
AAATGGGGATAATTCTACCATTTCAGCTGCCAGACGTAGTCATTTCGCGGCTTTGAAACCCTTTTGTGACGGGGAAAGAGGCGGCGTGCGACACAAATAGCGACAATTACAGATTAAAATGATGCTTTTCACCAGCTATCCAGGGCGCATAGTGTGCATGATGATGAATTGGGAGTTTGGCCGTCCCACTGCTCTCCGTTTTCTCTGAGGAGCCCTTCACACTTTTTAAGCCCCCCCCCCAGTGCTAATATCAATCAAACTTTTTGCAGAATGCAATCGGGCTTTGGAGTATCAATGCTTCGTCACATTTTTGATCGGAAAAACAACATTTACGGTGATACGCGACGATACGCGGCACCGCCACAATGACGTTTATTGTTGCGAGTGCTTCGTTGGAAAGCGGACAGAAAGCTGTCGGCGAGCGTGCGTACCGGAATGCCACGGACGAGCCACACCTGTGGAAACGGAGATTTCCAGCCGTGCCCGGGACAAGGTCAGCCCCCCCCCCACCCCCACCCCACACAGCATTGGCCGCCGCCGGCCGACTGACAGGCCATAGGTCAGCGAGCATGAAGACAATGTGAGAGCTTACTCTGAACCAGTCGGAGGCAAGGTACCGGCAGGAATGAGGTGGGGCCAGAGTGAAATAAAACTCCTCAATGGGGCCCGTCCCCAAAGAGACTTTGCCCGTTGGATGTTGAAGGCTGCCGAATGGATACGCACTTTTCTTTTCACGGACACGGCTGGCTCCAAGCCGAGACAAAGACTGAAACGGCAGAAATGGCTTGTTCTGTCATAACGAAGGCACAGATAATCCTACATCAACCGGGGAAGGCTGTATCCGTACTTGTCCAGCTTTTACTGTAAGTTGTTGCCAGAGGACTTGCATGACTTTTTTGGTTTTTTTTTTGGGACCAATTTTGGTGTTCGGCCTTTTTTTTTTTTTTGTTTTTTTTGTGGGGGATGATGTGAAGACTTGGGGGAGACTTTTGATATTTAACTCAACCCCAAAATCTTTTGCAAAGGTCAGATAATGTCAAAAGTGAATACTGCTCTACGATAATGCTGTCGATCACATCTCCTTATCACTTTTCCAGCCCAGCTATCCCTTTTCCATTTGTTGGACGGAGAACTGATGAGGGCATGTGTCCGACACTCGCCACGGTTCGATAACCGAACACAAATCTGCTGTCATAAAGGTTCACCTGCAGGAGCGGTTTCTATGAGTCATGAATGGATTTTGGGGGGGGAAAAAAAAAAAGTCTTAACCATCTCAAGTTTCACTTTTTCGCTTGTTTTTAACCATGAAAGTCAGGCTTTTGGTTGCGGTTCGGGAAAAGTAGCTGCCGCCTCTTGCCGTGATTTATTTTCCCCTGTCACGTGACCGTATTCATGTTTTTTCGCATGCAGTTTACCAGATGCCCGCTTTCATTTCAAAACCTGTGTGTTGTATAATGCTTTTGTTGATGTAGCGTCACATTTTTGGAAAAAAAAAAAAGTTTGACAAGAGATCTGTTTTAACTTGGCGATACAGTACTTCCGTTCAATAGCTGTAAACGACTGTTTACTGACGACCCGGGTACGTGCAACGTCACAGAATCAGCTCTCAGATCGCTCAGACCTGCAGAAGGTACGGTACTGGCTTCACCACACGGCCACCGTAACGCCGCTTTCAGCACCACAACGCGCTCCCATTGGACCGCCTGCTCGACAGGGGCCTGGGTGAACATGGCTCACACTATGGCGGCATACGGTCAAATGGAAACAGCTCCACACTGAGGTATATTTACTGGTAGCCCCCCCCAAAAAAAATCACGTCTCATAAAGGCCTCTTTTCTTTTTTCCTCCTGAGGTTTGGACCACATCTGCTACTCGTGCACGATATTTGAGTAAAACGCAGCCACAATACACCGGCGGCTCGAAAAACGTGGGCAGAAAATATATATCTACCATGAACGTTATCGGGGGAAAGGTGAACAATGTGAGACGGTGTCCTGCTGGACTGACGGCACGACTTCCTGTCCGTTGATTAATACAACACCGACGCCGTGAGGGGCGGAGCAGATATGGGACATGGTAGGATTCTCAGAAATTGACCCGAGCATAAGAAATGACCGCGAGTTCCACGAAGCTCATTGTTTGTGTCTTGTGTTGCAGCGTTTACTGAAACATTTGATGGCATTTTGACTGCAAATGCCAAATGATTTGCTTGTCTATATGCATCTCTCTCTCTCGCTCTCTCTCTCTCTCTCTCTCTCTCTCTCTCTCTCTCTCTCTCTCTCTCTCTCTCTCTCTCTCTCTCTCTCTCTCTCTCTCTCTCTCTCTCTCTCTCTCTCACACACACACACACATTAATACTTCTACAGCTGTGAGGACCCTGATAAACTGCATCAATTCCCAAACACCTAACCCTAATTTATAATACTTAACCCTTACCATAAGCTAATCCTAATAGCACCATTGAAGAAGTGAGGGTCTGCAAAAATGAGCTAACAAACCCAATTTGTCCTCACAAGAGTGGGTGTCAAGGGTCAGACCTGACACACACACACAGCCAGGTCTCAGGTGCAGGTGCTTAACAATTCATACTTGATTTGTAATCTTCAAAAATATTTAGTCATTTATAAGAGGCCGGATTTCATCTAATATCACCAGGATAGAAAAAGAAAAAAAAAATATACCAGGAAGCAGGATTGCAGATTGCCGACACAGTATCGAGCACAAGAGGGTGGTGTGAGACAGTTTTTGCAAAACGCCTCTCTGTAGGACCCACGGTGCACGGGCAGAGGACGTCGCCGATACACAATTAAAGAAAAAAAAGAAACGAAAAAGATAACGGCATCCTGGAGAACGGGTGGCGCAATCATCGTAGATTAGCTATATCGCGCAGGAAAGGTCACGAGTCACCTCAAACATGTACAAGGCCGGCCGGCGTTACGCAAATGAATATGTGAAACGGGGACGGGGCTTCAGAAGAAGGGATTATGTGGTGCTTCAGGCATCCTGTCTTTCCAAGTAAAGCACCCTTCAGCTGCGGGGCAGCTGATTTGGAGCGTGGAAACAATATCCTTGTTTTGAATTAAACTAAGGCACACTTTGCCCCGCCGCCATCCCAGCCGTCGAGTAGCCGTCATGATCTTATTAAACAAAAAGTCTTGCGCAACGCTCGGTAAACCAACCTTGTACTTTGAATACCTATTTGGCAGTGACTCGATTTATATGATGAAGAGAAACACCCCGGATAAATACCAGCTCAAGATTAGCAGGAGGGGAGGATAATACCCCGTGTAATGGGTAAAACGACGACGCCTCAGTTAACACAAGAGACGCCGCAGTGAGACCTCCACTTGTTTTCTAATGCAGGAGACACCGAGGAGCAACATGCGCATCCCCTCATCCCATCTCAGGTAGGTGCAGGAATGAATAATAGACCGAAACCTTGAAAAGACAAAGATAGTCTGCACGCTGACCGCGGTTCGAACACGAAGGGCCGTGCAGAAAATAGCAATGCTTCTGTTGCCATACACAGGAATTACGTCACTTCCATCCGTGCGTCCTTCCACTGTCTACTGATCCGGTTTAGCTTGGACTTTAAGATTCTATTAATCACATCTAACATGCAGCACGGTGCTTGGCCACATGTCAGAATCATGTTTCTTGGCCACGTAGGTTTGCAGAAACATGGGATTTGACTCCGGTTTCGCGGCTTTCTTAGCGTACTTAACATAGAGTAACAACACCACAATCTTCAGACACACAAGGGTTGACTTATACAGGCGGAGTAAGAGGCGATGAAGTGCAACGGTGCAGAGGATATATCAGATATGCTGAAATCTCGGGAGCTTTTCAAACTGTTAGCAAAAGAGCCCCCAATGCACAGCCTTCCTGGCCGCTCCCGGTGTCCAGGTTGAAGACAAAGGGTTTTGCCAACTCAGCACCAACTTTTTATTCCCTCCTCCAAGCTCAGTTGTGATAAACTAGCTGTCATGCAACTGTCCCTTACTGCCACTTCACTGACCTTACCCCACTGTTGTTCCACAGGTCACTGTGTCTGCGTTAGGATTTTATTATTATTTTACTCACACTTGTTTAACGCACTTGCTTTGAATGCAGTTTGTGACGTTGTGTGGAAAAGTACAATAAAATTAAAACGCGATCTACAGATCCACAATCGAGAGCATCCTCGCATACCGCATGCCGGGGTGGTTTGCTGGTTGCTCCGCCGCACACAAAAAGGCTCTCCAGAGAATCACCAGGACGAGCAGAAAAACATCATCGGTTGCCCCCCTCCCTCCTCTTTCAGACGTTGCCCACAGCCGGACCCTCTCAAGAGCCAAAAGCATCATCGAGGATAATTCACACCCCGGCAACCACCTGATCGAACTATTACCCTCTGGCAGGCGCTTCAGGTTCGTCAGATCCAAAACCAACAGATTCTCCAACAGCTTTTTCCCCAAACGCAATAGTCGCACTAAACAAACATAGTTAAACCTCTCACGGCCACCTCTCGCACTTTAATGCCTGCACTTTATCCCATTGCTGCTCCTTTATTAATCTTGTCCTGCTATTGTGTACCTTATTCCATTGCTGTTTTATCCCCTTGCTTTTTCTTAATCATTCTTGTCTTTTTAATGTGTGCTTTTATTTGTTTTATTGTTGCACCAAGTGGAGTTGCACTCCCAGTTTCGCTGTATTGAAAAGTACGATGACGATAAAGGCATTCAATTCAATTCAGTGATCAGTTTTGTGTAATTATTATGGTGGTAAACTATGGTTGTGTTCATGACGGTGCTGATATTCAAATGACAATACATTTTACGAGGAGACCTTTGCATCCCCGCTTCTCCTGGAGCGGACTACAGCACAAGGCTCGGCGTTTTCGGTTTTTGTTTTTCAAAGCCATCCCGCATGCCAAAATTTCGCCACAAGAGGACACCGTTACATAACCTCACACGAACAGGAACGACGTTTGGATCCGTTGAAAGATAAAATCCGGGTGAAAATCAGTTTAAACCGATCTGCTCCTTTTAAAAAAAAACAAATCTAGGTATTTTTCGGTGAAAATCGGTAAAAACTGAAAACGCTGAGCCTCGACTATAGCACAAGAAAACAACTCCCCCCCCCCCCAAGTGAAGCATTGCGTTTTGGATACACAATTCAATCTGCTCAGGATCGCCAGATCGAATCCCCGTGTTACCTCCGGCTTGGTCGGGCGTCCCTACAGACACAATTGGCTGTGTCTGCGGCCGGGGAAGTTAGGTGTAGGTATGTGTCCTGGTCGCTGCACTAGCGCTTCCTCTGGTCGGTCGCGGCGCCTGTTCCGAGGGGGGGGGGGACTGGGGGGAATAGCGTGATCCTCCCACGCGCTACGCCCCCCTGGCGAAACTCCTCACTGTCAGGTGAGAAGAAGCGGCTGGCGACGCCACATGTATCGGAGGAGGCGTGTGGTAAACGCACTGCATTTTATATTACATAGCGCTTTTCTAGTCTACCGGCCACTCGAAGCGTTTTTTTTACAGTGTACGCCTCACACTCAGCCAGTCACACTCACCCATTCACACACACACATTCATACACTGACGAAGCCATTGAAAACCACTGAAACTCACCCACAGGTGGATCAGTATTTAGGGTTTCCGTGCAACGTCGTCACAGAGATGCGAGCGCAACTAGGGGGCAGAAAGCAGCTACAGCGCAGAGATGTTAACCAAGATAGAGCTGCGATACAGCAGAGATGACGCGCAGTTGTTGTGCAATAAACCGCGAAACCCGCCAAGAGGATGGGGTGGAAAATGTATGTGACCCCTTTGGAATGTCGAACATTTTCATTGTTGAACCGCTTTGGTAGATTATCTTTTGAGAGCTACCAAAAGTGGTTTTGCCCCCCTGGCTGTGCACGCACCCAGTAATGTTTGTAAACAGGAAACCCGTCTATAAAGTTCTGTCTTAATGACGTAGTCTGCAACCTTCCCCGGATCGGCAGAGGAGGTGGAGCAGCGACTGGGATGGCTCGGAAGAGTGGGGGTAATTGGCCAGATACAACTGGGGAGAAAAAAAGCGGGGGGGGGGGATTCATCTCACAAATTGAATTGGTGGGCAACAGTGGCATGTCAGTCAGTCAACAGTCTAAGGTGTTAAATCTAGGCAGGGCACGAATGACGTAAAGCCCACATGGATTATGGCGGTGTGTCCTTGGACTGCAATGTTTTTTTTCCCCACAAGCTGTCTCCTGCATTATATAACGCTCCTTCTTATAAGAATAAAATAATGTGCGGTGCGAAACGTCACGTTTAAACTGAGAGCTCTCCCTTTCGGCATGTAACTATGGAAACCACCTCGTAATTAAGAACTTGATTTCTGATGTTTGGCAGACTGGGATTAAAAACTGAAAGTTGCCTCGTGTGGGGGATTTGTGGCTCTGAAAACAACTTATTCGTTGACACAAGTGTTTATTAGCAGAGCAGAGCTTAGAGTGTGAGTGAATGTATCAATGTGAGTGAATGTATCAATGTGAGTGAATGTATCAATGTGACTGAATGTATCAATGTCAGTGAATGTATCAATGTGAGTGAATGTATCATTGTGACTGAATATATCACTGTGACTGAATGTATCAATGTGAGTGAATGTATCATTGTGACTGAATGTATCAATGTCAGTGAATGTATCAATGTGAGTGAATGTATCATTGTGACCGAATGTATCAATGTCAGTGAATGTATCAATGTCAGTGAATGTATCATTGTGACTGAATGTATCAATGTGAGTGAATGTATCATTGTGACAATGTATCAATGTGAGTGAATGTATCATTGTGACTGAATGTATCAATGTCAGTGAATGTATCAATGTGAGTGAATGTATCATTGTGACTGAATGTATCAATGTCAGCGAATGTATCAATGTCAGTGAATGTATCATTGTGACTGAATGTATCAATGTGAGTGAATGTATCAATGTCAGTGAATGTATCAATGTGAGTGAATATATCATTGTGACTGAATGTATCAATGTGAGTGAATGTATCAATGTCAGTGAATGTATCAAGAATGCAATGCTAGTGTGAACATTATATTTTGATAATAGTGTTTGTTACAGAAAAAGTAAATCCATGTGATTAACGTCGCACGGCGCTGTCGGTGCATCGTACTAATTAGATATCGACAGTCCGATGATGACACGGAAGAAAGGTATTCTATGACCTGAGATAGTCAATAATCCAAAGCTTTCGCTTTAATTAGAAACAAAGACAGAAACCCATTACCATGACGACACTATGAAAAGACAGAGGGGAAAGGAAGATGGGTTGGGAGCGTCTCTTGAAGCAGAATGGGCGCCGCACATCAGTGCACATTAGGGCTATAATTTTGGGATGCCGAAGCCAGTCACCGTTTAATGATGATTCAATTTGACATGATCTAGAGATCAGCTACCGCCCCGTGGTTAGGCACAATATCCCCTGTGGGAGCCAGAATATTGACCACTCATTTAGCCCTCATGTTGCGCTTAGGGTATTCATAAATGAGAGACGGTCTCTCTGAAATGCTCAAATGAGAGAAGACGACGAGATGTGGCAAACCTCAGATTGAGTGGGTATCGCGTCCCAATCATCACCAGCTAACAGCAGACTGGTGCTTGGAGCACGCTGCCACCATCTGCTCCCTTATGCTAAAAGATCACCCAGGCACCCACTCTTTCGATGCTGTGCCACGCAGCAGATTGTTTAGACCCACTCCATCCATGCACCAACCACAGACCACAAATCACACCGCGAAATGCAAGGGTAGGTTCAGAACGCTATGGCGAGGCGGTCCAGCTGTTCGTTTTAGGAGAACAGCAGAGTGTCGGTTGTTACTGGTTGGTATCCATGGCCCCGGTATGGAGCTCTGCAGTCACTATGGCTCATCACATGGCAGAGCGAGTGCTGACACTAATTAGTTTGAGCTCTGACGTCAGACCCCTGCTCGCAGGAGTGATCTATGACACCAGTGAAAAGGCCACGGGGCTGGGACTGTGGAGACACAATAATAAGAAGCGCAGATTGCGATCATCTTCGCTCATGCACACCTCATCCAAATAATGAAAATGACCTGAATCTAAACGCATTACGGATAGCGTGAATCCACATATAGCATGAGCCATGCTGCCCTGCAGCGTTCCCCTGTGACACCGCTTTTGCCTTCAACCAATTAAAATTTGGACAGTGCAGTCCAAAGTACTCACCACTTATCTTGTGACAGAGTAAAACTTTTAAAAGGGTTAAGGCTCATAAAGCCGCTGGCCCAGACGGCATCCTTTCCCGTGTCCTAAAGGCATGTTACACTCAGCTGTCTTGAGGTTTTTACTGACATTTTAACCTGTCCCTGGCATTGTGTGTGGTTCCACTGTGTTTTAAGAAAACCATCATTGTGTCTGCCTGTACCTAAGAAAACACCGGTCTCTTGCCTTAATGATTACCAACCTGTTGCTTTGACCTCTGTTATTATGACGCGCCTGGAAAGATTGTCACAGGAAGTTGAATCGGTTCATCTGGACACAGCATTTATTGAGATTCAACTTCCTGTGATTTCTTTACCTGAATTATTGAGTATGCGTAAAGACACCTGGACAGATTGGTAATATCATATGTCAAATGTTTCATTCAGTCTGCCTACTGTGCCAATAGATCTGTAGATGATGCTATCTCACTCGCTCTACTGTTTTAGTACACCACAGTGGCCCAGTGGTTAGCACTGTCACCTCACAGCAGGAAGGTCCTGGGTTCGAACCCGGGGTCGTCCAACCTTGGGGGGGTCATCCTCTGTGTGGGGTCTGCATGTTCTCCCTGTGTCTGGGGTGGGTTTTCTCCGGGTGCTCCGGTCCCCCCCCCCCCACGATCAGAAAGAAACATGCATGTTAGGGTTTATACGCCTGTCTGTGCCCCTGACCAAGGCAATGGGAAAAGAACTGGAGTTGGTCCCCGGGCGCAACACGAAGGAGGCCGCCCACCGCTCCTAGCTACACAGACCACAGCTAGGCAGGGTTACTTTGCAGTAACTGAATTTCCCCAAGGGGATTAACAAAGGAAACAATCTAATTTAGCTTAATGAAAAGAAAAAATACCCATGTCAGAATGTTGTTTATTGATTACAGCTCTGCTTTTAATACAGTTGTACCATCCAAACTGGTGCTGAAATTCTGACGTCTTGCTCTGGGCAATTGTATATGTAATTGGCTATTTGATTTCCTGACAGGTATGAGTACCAAAACTCTTATGAACTTTCATCGCAGTGCCGTGGAGAGTGTCTTGACAGGCTGCGTCACAGTGTGGTTTGGCAACCTGACTGCTCAGGACTGCAGACTGCGTCAAAGGACTGTAAAGACAGCAGCAAAACTCACCGACATGGAACTACCACAACGTCATAATATTTACACCACTCACTGCAAAAGGGAGGCCCAAAACATCAGTAAGGACACCAGCCACCTCACTCGTGTTCTGTTCTCGCTCCTTCCATCTTAAAAAAAAAAAAACGCTCCTGGAGCATTGTGTAACAGAGTAAAACATTTAGAAGGGTTAATGCTCGTAAAGCTGCCGGCCCAGACAAGCATCCCTTCCTATGTCCCATGTCTGAGACTGATGAAGTCACATAGATGAGTGATGAAACATTTCTCCCACTAAATGTTGTGTCCAGATGAACCGATTCAACTTTCTGGGGTTACTGGAGCATCAAGTCACACACCACCCCATCTCAGTGATCGTTTCTTTCCGCAGTCAGTCAGGTCGCTGAACAGCTGACGCACCCATAAGCACCTTACATTGTTGTGTCATCCTGTACTTTTCTATATCGTGTATATAATGTATGAACTCACTGTGTACATAGTCTATGTAGGTCTGTGGTCTTCTCTTTTTTGTGGGGCGGTGTGTCCTTGTGTCCCTTGTGTTAAGGCAGGGAGAGCCAGAGCACAAGAATGTCATCCATCAATCCATCCATTATCCAAACTGCTTATCCTACTCTCAGGGTCGTGGGGATGCTGGAGCCTATCCCAGCAGTCACTGGGCGGCAGGCGGGGAGACACCCTGGACAGGCTGCCAGTATGGCCGATTTAGTATGGCCGATTCACCTGACCTGCATGTCTTTGGACTGTGGGAGGACACCGGAGCACCCGGAGGAAACCCACACAAACACGGGGAGAACATGCAAACTCCACACAGAGGACGACCCAGGATGACCCCCAAGGTTGGACTACCCCGGGGCTCGAAGCCAGGACCTTCTTGCTGTGAGGCGATTGTGCTAACCACTGCACCACCGTGCCACCCACAAGAATTTCATGGTATTCTAAATACACTTGACAGTAAAATCGCTCTTGAACTAGTGCATGCATGTCCCTCATTTATAGGATGCAGACAAGCCCTGGAAAGTTGACTGTGAGCCGTGTGCAGCTGAAAGTTTCTGTATCTCGATGCGGACAGTAAACATGGCACGATGCAAATGCTAAGGAGAGGCATATTACCATCATTGCAAACATATTTTGCCTAATTTCAAATTTTATACGGTTGCCTGGGACAAACCAATCTGGCAATAATCAGGCAAATCATGACAAGCAGTTTAACAGACTCAGAGGTGAGCCACTGGTGAAGCAGAACAACAGACACTAGGAGAAGCTATCTCAGGTTTTTTTTCCCTCCATCCTAATTATCAGTAATTTCGAATCAGATCCCCAAATTTTCAACACATCCCATACTAATTGTTGGTCACGATGAAAGAAGACAAGGGAACAGAGTTTCTCCCCCCCCTAGTCTTCGCCGTTCACCTCATCAAACTTTCTACAATCAAAAGGATGAATTAATTAACCTTTTTCTGCAGGGGATATAGCAGAACAGTGAACAAATATAAATACTGTCAGGCCATCAAAATGTGGGTGCAAATAAGAAAAGTACCAAACTAACTCGCCTGAGAGTTCTTTCAAGATGTAACATATTGAAGCTAATGCAACCCAAGAATATGTATTTTACCATAGTCACAAAAGGGTACAAACTATAAATAGATTGTTGGACAACTTGAACAGTGGCACGCGTAATAGCAATAAAAAATGGGTTTTATGACAGGCAAAAAGACTCGGAAAGAAAGGATGGTCTAAAATGTTTACTGAGAGAAAAACAAATAAAGGCAAACAAACCAGGCAATGCAGACTCCACGCAAGGCACGAGAGCAAGGCAAAGCCACGAGACAACCTGGTAGATAAAACCAGAGCTGTGTCCCAGATCCTCACTCATTTATGACATAGCTGAAGGCTGTTCTCAAATTTCAATCAAAAAACTCACACACACTATACAGTCTGCTATAAATGACCCAGAATGCACTTCAAAGTGTAGTGAGTGAACGATGTACTCATCAGCACAAATTTTCCATAATGCAAAGCAGCGGTGGTAGACAGTTGGGGGGTGGGGGTGGGGGGGGGGATCTATACCAAGAGAGCTCAGGGATAGCAGTCAGAGACAGCTACACATTTTGAAAGAAAAATAATCTTAAGTTAAAACCATTAAAGGACTTATATTTATACAGAAACTGGTCGCTCTCTGTACCAGTGATGTGCAGTCAGGGGAGGCAGGGTAGGCAGTGCCTCACCCAGGCTAATAAGACAAAAAAAATAAGTAAATATCATGATAGCAAATTTTTTATTTATTTATCTATTTATTTTTACCTTTTATTTGTAAAGATTTTTATAAAAAAATTCATGCAAAACTTGTAGTTTTATCAATAAAAGGCATGCCCTATTCAGGATGGCTTGCTCCCAAAGCTAGCGCTCGTGAATGCAGGCTGCTGAGGCCGAGTCTGCTTGTGCCTCTCTCTGGCGTGCGGAATGAAAGCAAACGGTTTCCGAGTTTTGCGCATGCGTAGTCTGTTCTTACAGCGTCTTTCAGTATCAACGATGAGGCACATCGCTAACCTGCCTCGCGTTTTGTGAACGGACGTATTTTGACTCCCTCCCACCCTCTGGCTTGCCGTCTTCTGCTGTTCGCGCTGGCTGCTTACCCAGCCATGGACCTCACTGCGCGTCACTACTCTGTACGGTTGCCTCCACCATCCTTCACCACTGTGTAATGAGTAGTGAAGGAGTATTCTCTTATCACCTGCACTTGAGTGGACACACAGGATTATGGGATATAGTGTGTTCCAAACACTCATTCCCTTATGTAGATCTTGCGATGCAGTAGTTAGGAAACAAGGGAGCGATTTGGAACACAGCCAAGGAAAAGGACGAGTACATGGCTCTAATAACATACCAGGCTTCTTTTCTCTAGACCTTTTTCACAAACATGGCCATCGTACTCCCACTTCGTCATAGAGCGGTAAAGATCGGGTCTCCTAATCTGTCTGTAACGTTAAAAGAACAACTTTCTGTCAGCTTTGATTGTCTGAGAGCTTTTATTTTGCATTTCAACACAGCGTACAACACAACCCAGGTTTTGTCATTGACATATCTTTATGTTTCTGTAATCAGGGTTAGGGTTAGTACACGGCTAGAAGAAAAGTGATTTGATTGGGAGTCACAAAATGCTAACAGCCCTGAAATTATCATTAGTCTTGATTAGCCGGTTAGCATTTTGTGGCCCTTGATCAAATCAGGTTTTTATAGACGTGCAGTCGTCTGACATCAGAAACATAAAGAAACATATAGCTGTGCTGAAACACAAAAACAGGTAGGTAACAGAGAGTTGCCCCCCCCCCCTTTTTTCCCTCCCCAATTGTATCCGGCCAATTACCCCGCTCTTCTGAGCCATCCCGGTCACTGCTCCACCCCCACTGCTGATCCGGGGAGGGCTGCAGACAACCACATGCCTCCTACGATACACGCAGAGTCGCCAGCCGCTTCTTTTCCCCTGACAGTGAGGAGTTTCACCAGGGGGACGTAGCGCGTGGGAGGATCACGCTATTCCCCCAAACCCCCCCCCCCGAACAGGCTCCCTGACCGACCAGAGGAGGCACTAGTGCAGCGACAAGGACACATGCCCCACATCCAGGTTCCCACCCGCAGACACGGCTAATTGTGTCTCTAGGGACGCCTGACCAAGCCGGAGGTAACACAGGGATTCGAACCAGCGATCCGTGTTGGTGGGCAACGGAATAGACTGCTACGCTACCTGGATGCCCGAGAGTTGGCTTTTTAACATTGCAGGCAATGGTGAAAACTGATCTTTACCCTTCTACGACCAAGTGGAAGTACATAGGCCATGTCTGTGAAAAGGTCTATGACCAAGACTGTGTCCAAAATCGCACACTTGCATATGATTCAGTACACCAAAACAGTATGTGAGTGTTTTTAGTATGCCCGAAACCATAGCATGCCTCAGATAATACGTTGAAAAATACCGGGACGCCATACTACATCCGGAGAAATTTGTGAGTATGCAAACACTGGACAACGCAATGGCATGAATATCCCACAATTTTGCGATACTTCACGACAATGACCAACAATGGTGAAGGATGATACAAAACCTAACTGGCAGAACGGGGGAACGGATTCATCCATCCATTACCCAAACCGCTCATCCTGGTCACAGGGTCGTGGGGATGCTGGAGCCAATCCCAGCAGTAATTGGGCGGCAGGTGAAGAGAAAGAAAAAGATGTGGGTCACCACACCGGGATAAATTTGAGCACAGCATATTGTCATTAACCTGCAAAGGGTTGCAAGGAAGTGGCGCGGCTCTATGATGAAGTAACATGTCCGAACAGCCGTTGTGCTTTTTATTCACATACAAATAGTACACTGGAAGATAGTATGTAGATAAAGATATTGTTACGACCATGAATGATTAGACTCGCTAGCCCATGGGTAACGGGTTGGGCCCTTTAGTCGACTGGTTAACATAGTCGCCCGTGGTGCGGAAGACCCGGGTTTGCGTCCCGGCTGCAGCGGTTCCCCAAATTCGCTACAATATGTAGAGTGTAGTCAGTATACCTATACGTATACGGAAGTCAGTATACAGAATACCTATGCGTGAATGAGAGGGAGGACAGCATAATGGTGAGGATGCAAGGAGTAGAGGTGACAAAGGCATATGAGTTTAAATACTTGGGGTCAGCTGTCCAAAGTAACAGGGAGTGCAGAAGAGAGGTGAAGAAGAGAGTGCAGGCACGATGGAGTGGGTGGCCAAGAGTGTCAGGAGTGATGTGTGACAGAAGGGTACCAGCAAGAGTTAAAGGGAAGGTATACAAGATGGTTGTGAGACCAGCTATGTTATATGGTTTGGAGACGGTGGCACTGATGAAAAGACAGGAGGCGGAGCTGGAGATGGCAGAGGTGAAGACGCTAAAATTTTCATTGGGAGTGATGAAGATGGACAGGATTAGGAACGATTATTTTAGAGGGACAGCTCAGGTTGGACGGTTTGGAGACAAAGCAAGAGAGGCAAGATTCAGATGGCTTGGACATGTGTGGAGGAGAGATGCTGGGTATATTGGAAGAAGGATGCTGAATATGGAGCTGCCAGGGAAGAGGAAAGGAGGAAGGCCGAAGAGGAGGTTTATGGATGTGGTGAGGGAGGACATGCAGGCGGCTGGTGTGACAGAAGAAGATGCAGAGGACAGGAAGAGATGGAAACGGATGATCCACTGTGGCGACCCCTAACAGGAGCAGCCAAAAGTAGTAGCAGCAGCAGTAGTAGTAGTAGTAGTAGTAGTAGTAGTAGTAGTAGTAGTAGTAGTATGTGCTTTCAGATGCAAAAACTCTGTAAACGACAGGAATTCAGTCATTTCCAGAAGTGGTGAAAAGCAGACGTGACATCAGTGACCACGACCGACAGCGACAGGGCAACAACGGAAGCTAATTTTCATCTCCTAGCATGGCGATGGAATAAGACTAGGGATAAGGTTAGGCATAAATTGGTTATGTCCAAGATTAGGGAACGGGTGTAGAGATTGAATGTAAACCAATTACTTCTTCCATCGCCATCCTAGGAATCAATTTTGCACCGGAAGTTGAAGAATGCTTGGATGGCGCTAGACTGGATCACAGACTGTATCAGCCAGAGAGACGTGCTAAACTCTACGCTGCTGTAATTGGCTGTTTCGCTGTCAGACAACTGATGACGCTTTGGGCATTCGAAAAGGTCACACGGCAGCCGTATTATGCAAATCCTTTGGTTAGAATTAAGTCCTAGCTCTGCTAATTTTGAAACAATAGACTGAAAACCTGCATCGCAATGTCAAGGATGCTCTAATGCAGGCAACACTGCGTGATGATTGCCCATCATTCAGTTCACAAACAAACAGAATTTGACAATGTAAACATAGGGATCAGTTGTGGACTTACCTAAGTTGCGTGTTTAATGTTTAGTCAAACTTCTTTGCTGCTGATGGTTTACCTAAATAACACACGACCTGCGTACAAACAAGCAAATGCAGTGAGTAGCACTACCACCTTGTAAAAGGAACTATAGGCGTAAGAACTATAGAAACAAATAAGCAATGTAGTGAGCACCAATGTCACAGTGTATAGGTTTGCAAAAGGACCTATATACTTTTAACATAGGGTGTGGGTAGGTGCACTGCAGTTGAGAGTACTCACAGAAGCAAACAAGTAATGCAGTGAGTACCAATGTCACAGTAGATAGGGTTTGTAAAAGGAATGAACTACAGACACTTTGTACAAATAGGGTGTGGGTGGGCACACTGCAGTTGAGTGTACTCACAAAAACAAACAAGCAATGCATTGAGTACCAATGTCACAGTGTGTGTTTGTAAAAGGAACTATAGACATTTAACTGTGTACAAAATGTAGTTGGGAGGGGGTGGGGTGTGGGGGGCATACTGCAATTGAGTGTCCGTCCTCGAGGGGGGTGATAGCCACTGATCTACAGGCCAGGCACTTTGTTTCTACATGAGTACACACTCTGCCTGTGTACCTGAATTTTGGTCTTCCAATGGACCTCTGTGACAATGGGGTTGGAATGGGTGACAAAACTAACCTTCTTTGCTTCCAGATGAAGTGGCATCCCATCCTCATTGCTGGTCAGAGGTGTGAGGTCTATAAGCAGGGTGCTTAGTTTTTCTGAAAGTTCCTCAAGTTTGTCTTGGTCCTCAGCAACATACATTTTGTCCATGATTTGTTTGGTGAGGTTGACACATTTCTTCCTCAGATCTGTTTTCCTCGCACGTCGTCTGCGTGGGGGCAAACCACAGCCTGAAGTCACGTGTGTCTGCAAAGAAAGAAAATGGCACCATTTTCTTACTGATTTTGCACCTTGTGATGCATACCCCCTAAAAGAATTAAGACTGATTAACGGTTTAATGATTTCGCAGGCTTAAACAGTAGCCTACATAAAAATGTGTTTTACTGCTGAACTCCTTCAGTTATATTATACATAATAAATCAGACAGCTTACCTTCACAAGTGACTGGCTGACTGGTTACCATTTCTCCCATAGCATGCGCACTTGGGTGTATGACAGCATAGCATGTTTCCCATACAACTGGATCTCTCTTCAAGGACTTTCTCCCAGCATCTTGGAGGCTGTCTTCGTACTCGTTTCCCTGCTGTCATCCATCTAGCATGTATGTTTATAGAAATCATAATAGTGATGACGGACAGAAACCCATACTAAGACAATTTAATGATAGACATTATCCAGCACTACACGTGGTTGAGTCTGGGTAATCTCTCTTGATCCCTAGCCCAATCTCTCTCCTCTTCATTTTCTGTCTACTTTTGACTGTCCTAGCTCAACAATAAAGGCTCAAAAAGCCACACACAAAAAAAAAAAATCTAAAAAAGAGGGAACACCAAATATGTCGGTCCAGATTATTGTGTAGGCCCTATCACATCACTGCAGTGGTGCAATTTGTTAGACCAACCTTGAATTTAGGGAATGTTGCAGCCTTGCTGATTGATATGTGTGATGTTCAGTATTAGGGGAATACACCTTTAAGGACCCAGGGAATTATGGGATAGTAAACAGAGCAGCCACGGGAGCGGGAAGGTAGACGAGGGTCAGTCGGATTACGTGCACGTTACGCATGGAGCGAAATAAACATGCCGAAGTTCCACGGCTAATTCAGAAACGGTGTTATCATCTGTGAGAGTGAAAAGTAGGTCATTACAATATGGCTCCTGGGCATCCCACCTTTTTGTGCATTGCCAAAGAGATCTCTGGCTCCCAAAACTGTGGTCCACCATCTGTATAATGTGAGGGAAAGTGTGCTTTGTACTTAGTTCATTTACGTTTGCTTTCTGTACATACACTCTTTCCTAAGATCAGTTAACATTGGTAGACTGTCTCCACACTCAAGGCGGACACTGGAAAATACGTGAAGGTGTAGGCAACATAGGTAAGGGAGACGAATGGATGGATGCTGTGCAGAAGCTGATGTATTCCCATTTTATTTGTGCCAGTTGTTCATTGTTGTCATTGTTTTCTATGTGAAATCACAAGACGAATCAGTACGTTTTTAAACATAATTACATAGGCCTAGATAATTCATAGCGCCTCGGGATGTGCTTGCTCTTGTGTGTGTGTGTGTGTTGTGTGTGTGTGTTTGTGTTTGTGTGTGTTGTGTACACAGAGTACTCACCATCCTTTTAGCCTTTTCTTCAGCATACCTCTGCTTCTAGACTAAGGCGAGGTCTTTGTCTTGATGGTAGGCAAGCCTCTGAGACCCCACAAACATAAATGGGATCCCAGTCAATCATGAACCACCAGCCCAGACCCGGCTCACGGCTAAAGGTTGCCAATCTGTACAACAAATAACACTACTTAACCTTGTGAGAAGCGAATGTATCATTTTCTTCTCTAGACATTTTCGTTAATCACTCGCTCATTAACCCACAGCATTGACGTTAGTTACCCCACTTTTAGCCAATTCTCACCAGAAACCCTTTGGTTAGCTAGCTAGCAATCATTTGTTCACTGTTAATTTCTTTACCTTTGTCGTTGTATTCCTCCACTTCTTGGGTAAAAGGGCAGGTCGGCGGAGTTATCAAATTGACTGTTACATAACGGTAGTCCATTGACTTCCGGTTTCTACTGCAGCGGTCATACCGGTTTCCTGTTTGTTGGCCGGTATGGCCGCTGCAGTAGAAACCGGAAGTCAGTGGACTACAGTTATGCGCAGAGCCGATCGTGTCGTGTTTGAAATTTGATTCGCGCGCGTGTTGTAGCGTCAGCGGTTGTCTGCCGACGTCACAACCAATCACAGCAGAGCGTCCCTCCCGCTCGTCCCATCTAGCGCCAACGTTGAAGAACGTTCATGGATTTCAGTCACGTGGTTTTCGTTGCTATGCGCGCCATCTTGAGGACCGCGGCCCCCCGGGCAGTTTGAAAGATGGCTCTGTCCAGAATCGCTCACTTAACCACGGAGGAGGAGCAGCGTTATCTGCGAAAAAAAATCGAGTTTTTAGAATTGGATCCTTATCTTCTATCCAAAGACCAATTAACCCCACTTCAGTCTGCTATAGATCTTCCTAATTTTACGTTTCACGGCGTTTACGTGTACCTCGTCCACAATCCCTCGCCATACTCAGGTGAAGCCCTGAAAGCCTTCAGAAGCACCGAAGCCTACCTCTACTTCACCGCACGATGGGTAAAGGACGCCAAAATGAACCATGTAAAAGCGAAAAGACTGCTCGTCTTTACAGGAAGGGTAAGTGACAGTCTGTTGATAAATGTCATATTAGCATCAGTGCACAGGACACATCTATGAAGCTAGCTAGCCTTGAAACAAGAATGTCTTGTTACAAGGCTATGAAGCTAACGCGGTAGTCAGCTAGCTAACGTTAGCTAGCTAATGAAAATAGGCTACGACAGTTTAGCTTTTTGGCTAACGCTGTTTTGATATTGCTAGCTAGTTGCACAGAATAACGTTTATGCATGTTTCAATCTCAAACTAACTGTCTTAATCTAACCAGCTATGTAGTTTGCTAACTTTACTTTTGTTGTAAATTGTAGGTGTTGCATTCCCAAAGCCTTAATGTGACCCCAACACACCCCTGGATTGCAGTACAGGAGGATTGTACCTGCAAGGCAGGTTTAGGAGAGGTATGCTCTCATGCATCAGCTCTGATGTATTGTGTTTTGGCTGCTGTTGATATTAGGAGTGGGCAGGCTTGCACCGAGAAACCCTGTGAATGGGCCCAGCCAAGTATGCAGTCTGTTCAATAGGTCCAATATGCAGAAATCCGCAACATCAATTTTAGTCATACTCCTAAAGAAGACCCCCGTCAGGTTCAAGGCCCTGCTTTTCCCGATATAACACCATCAGAAGAAGAGTGCAGGATGTTTTTTGAGATGCTTCATCACAGTGAAACGCAAGAGTCCAAGCCAAAGAAAAGTGCCAACCTTTCTGTCATTCCAGGCCATTCCAACAGGTAATAATTAGTAGTGAAATGTAACTAAGTGTATTTACTCAATGAGTCAACTAATACATTTTATTAAATGTGTAAGTTCACAAAGTCATTAAAATTAACTACACCTATATCAGGTGCAACATTATTGATGAATACTTAAGTCATAGCTGAGTACATCTTCCACTACTGCAGGTACATACCAAAGGTGATGCAGCTGGATCTGCCTACTCCTCTGTCAACATTGTATTCAAACGCCTGTCTACAGATGGACATGCCCATGCTACTGGCTGAGAGTACCAAGGTTTTTGATAACCTACATCTGACACAGCAACAGGTAAACATAACAAGCAAGAGACCACGGCACTCTTGCACCATCACTCACATTCCGTTCCCACATTCTGTAAATGACTGACTGACACCCATAACTAACTGACATCGGTGGCCTATAGACCATTCGCTAACAGGATGGTGTTAATATTTGAGTTCTCTGTTCAGTTGAAATTCATTACTAATTATTTGCACTGTTATTTATATCTGTGCAGTTGAATAGACTAGGTGTACAGCTGTAGTTCAGCTCCAGTACTTCGTTGAGGAAGCTCACATATGGGTTTCCTGTTGAAACACTATTGGATGAAGTGATTAATCTCGGGTGTGCAGCACAGCTGATTAATCACTTCATCCAGTCGTAATTGACAGGGAACCCATATGTGAACTTCCTCCAGGAAGTACTCGAGTTTTGCCTACAGTTGTGCGCGTAGTCTATTCATGACAAGCTAACTACTAACCAGCTTACAATTTTCCAGTGTTTGGTAGTTGAGGAGGAGACGAGGGAGCAGAGTAAAAGTAGGCTATGGTTTGATCAGAGGGCAGGGAGAGTCACAGCGTCAGTATTTCAGGAGGCAGCAAAGGCAAACAGACCTGTATCCTTGATCAAAAGGATTTGCTATCCACGCTCTTCTCAGTTCTCCACTGAGGCAACAAGGTACATAGAATAAAGCACAAGTAAACATGGGGAAGTTTTGGTTTGCGTTGTTCCTTGCCATGAATTAACCTGTTTGACTGTGCAATATAAGTCAGTGAGGATGGGCAGATTGCAAGCAAATTATAAGTTAAGGCATTTACAGGTTTTGTGGTCAGCATGCAACACCTGCAGGTAAATGCTGATAGGCAGTAAACTTCATTCACTTCATTCAGACATGTTTACATTTTAATATATGTTGTTTTTAATTTTTTTCACAGATGGGGTCAAGTGAATGAAGAAAGAGCAAGGCAGACCTATAAAACGATGATGCAAGATCGCCATGAAGACTTCGAGGTAGGCCTATGTCAACCATTAAGATATGAACGAATAATATTTACAGCATGTATATATACATACCTATAATAATGATAATAGATTTTATTTGAAGACGCCTTTCAAGGACATCATACATAAACAGATAAAATATACATTTGTTTGTGACTTTTTGTGGTCACAACCCACAGCACAACAGATCGAAGGCATCTTGGCATCCGTTGGTCCTCAAGATGGCGCTGTGACGCACCACTCAAATGACGTGAAACCCATGAATTATGACTGTATAGGCGCAACAACTCAAGTGAGTCAACCATCAACCGCCAGCGGGCTTGTCTGTGAGTCCGACAAGAAACTGTTACATAACATTGATTCCTACTCAAGTTTCAGTCCCAGTGGAGGAGAAATCACTGTGGTCTCTGCATTCCCAGTTCTTTGCAATGTCTGTCTGCACAGCTACAGGGACTTGATCAAGAAAATGTTATGTTTATGAGGAAATGATTACACAGCTACAAAGATTGATAAGGTTCTTGCTTTTACCGAACTCTCGTGTTCTGTTACATGGCTCTCACGTATCTCGCGTATCATCCTCCCTCTCCCTCTCCCTCTATCTCTCTCTCTCTCAGTGGCAAATGAATTGACTTGAACAATAAAAAAAAAGGCACCAGATGTATGCGGAGGAGCACCAGCGCATGGAAAGTCATGATATATTTATGGCGAGGGTTACAAACCCTGGTTAACATTAGCATTGTTTTATTATGCGAGTATAACTACTACATCTCTGTAATAAAACACATCATGTGGGGAATTATTAATTATTACACTCATGTTAATTTGAGATAGTATCACGTTGGAACTGTCAGATTATGTGGTTTCTAACGGCGTAATCTGGTTTTGGCTTTACATGGTAGTGTAAGGTTGGATGCCCTCCCTCTCTGACATCACATTAACCCAGCTATGAATAAATATAGTCATTGGTTTCTCTTAAGATAAGGTGAAAGATAATATGTAAGCCATCTTCTTCAGTGAAATAAGATGGCTCTATCTCATGAACTAAGCACTTGAAATATCCCACGTCATTTGAATGCAACATCATGTAGGTCAACGGCATGCTGAAAAGACACCAGAACTGCCCTGAACAAGGTTCAGTATACATTTGTTCACCTCGGCAAAACATCTGAGTTTGCAGGCACTTCAGCTCTCTTAAGCACAGAAATACGCATAAGCCTGTAAAGAATTCCAGACAAGGCCGTGTTGATGCATGCAAGCAAATACGGGGACTTTTGCAACGAAGCGACGAGCAACGAATAAAGCCAAGTCTTACGTTTACACCTAGATAAAGAGAAATGACTTGCATCTAGCTGCTGCAGGAGTGTCAGCTTGCACGGTGGGATAAATTGGAGTCTCGCTGAACAAACTGAGCAGCGCGCTGAGATTTTACCAAAACGCTAAGAGAGTAAACATAACAAAATATATATATGTTGTATTTTCTTCTATAAAGGAACACCTCAGTTAGCTCATGATACCACACCACGCTTAATAATTTAGCAGTTTCATCTGAGGCAGTTTGAATAGCATCTCTGACAAGGTTATTAAAATTCAACCTTCGCTGAACCCGTCTATTTAGGATATGGGTTATAGAACCACGGCTGGATTGTATCGATGATGGTTAATCATAGGCTCTGTGCTGCTTTTTTATGAATAGAGGGTAATAGATGATAATGAGGCAGAGTAGAATATCATTTGTCAACTGTCAGATCTGAAAAGCTAAAGGATATCCTCGTGTATAGGGTCTATAGATGACTATTTGCGTGAGAGAGATCTAATTACAGCTTTGGTGACCTCACACATAATTATCTAACAAAAAGTGGTTGATGGCTTCCGGGTAGCAGTCTATTCCCTTGCCTACTAACACGGGGATCGCCGGTTCGAATCCCGGCGTTACCTCCGGCTTGGTCGAGCGTCCCTACAGACATAATTGGCCGTGTCTGCGGGTGGGAAGCCGGATGTGGGTGTGTGTCCTGGTCACTGCACTAGCGCCTCCTCTGGTCGGTCTGGATGCCTGTTCAGGAGGGAGGGGGAACTGGGGGCAGGGGGGTAGCGTGATCCTCCCACGCGCTGGAGAAACTCCTCACTGTCAGGTGAAAAGAAGCAGCTGGCGACTCCACATGTATCGGAGCAGGCCTGTGGTAGTGTGCAGCCCTCCCCGGATCGGCAGAGGTGGGGCAGCGACCGGGACGGCTCGGAAGAGTGGGGTAATTGGCTGGATACAATTGGGGGGGGGGGTGCTTGATAAAATGAAAAAAAAATCTAGATGGAGACCAAGTCAATTAACAATGAATACCATTTTTCTCATTAGGACATAACATTTGCCTTGATGCTGCAGGTTGTATTGTAGTGGCTTGGCATGTGTCCTGGTGGTCTTGGCTGGCTGTGTGGTGTCGTTGTGGTGGTCTTGGCTGGCTGTGTGGTGTCGTTGTGGCGGTCATGTCCCCTATAAGAGACATGAGCAGAGCGCTCTCCGGCTCTCTCTAATGACGCTGCTTTGGGCTGACTCGCCTCCCAGCTGACAGGCAGCGCTTTATTAGCTTCCTCAACATTAAACGTCTGCCTTTTTCGCCCCCCCCCTCCCCCCAGAGCCACCTCTCGGGGGGGTCACCGACGGTCCCCCACCTTGCCTCGCCGAGCTTCTCCGTGCAAGTGATGGTGCAGGACTGGTCGTACGGATTGAGGCGAGCCTATAATAATACACCCCAAAAAGTGGCACGCCTTCAACACCCCAAACCAAGCATCCTTATTATTCCTTCATGTTACGCAGGTGCGATGCTTGTGGGTTGGTCTCTGAAGCAACACGATGGTCGCCTGCATCAAGACAGCTAAGAAATTCCCAATTTTGACATTTATTTCAGTAACATTGCCGCTGCAGAGCAGCCTAGCGGTTTTGATTGGTAATGACATCCGTGCGTTACTTCAAAATAAGGGCGTTTGTGGAAACGAACCGGAACAGCAAAATATCACAAAGTGCATCGTAAAGAGAAGTTCTCTCAGATGTATGCAGGGGCGGATCTACGGGGTGGCAAGGGGTGGCAGCTGCCACCTCTGGGACACAGTCTTGTCACCCCTGTTGCCACCCCATTTATAAATCAGATAATATGTTTTTAAAGTATATTTTATGTACATGCATGGTGAAGGTCAATGAGACCCGCACCAAACCCATATCAAACAGAAGTCGCCGATTTAGAATCCCCCCCTCCCTCTTACCAGGCGCGGATCTACGGGGTGGCAAAGGGGTGGCAGCTGCCACCTCTGGGACACAGTCTTGCCCCCCCTTTGCCACCCCAGGAAAAAATCTCTAGATCCACCACTGGATGTATGGCATCTTTAAGGAACTCCCTCACAAAATAACATCTTAGAGGACGTGATCTTTAAATTTGTGAATGTATTGCATGTACATATGAGACTCTGAATATAACTTATAATCGTATTTCAAGCTAAAATACCTCATTGTTCTGTGTAAGCATAGATAAAAGTGAAGGAGGCACAGGGCGTCTTTGTCCTGTTATGGGTGATCTCCTATGCATGTTCACCAATTCGTTAAATTATTTGGGTGACCCCATTCAGTTGCATCGACAGTCCCTTGTGGGTTGTGCTCTCGAGCCGGTCGCCCTGGATTGGGAACCGCATTTATCATCCTAACAACGACAGGGAGGACAAAGCATCGCTCTTCCGTGCCAGACAACGCCACTTGTGGACTTGTGAGGAAGTAAGCGATCAGTCCCTCTACATTCAGCAAGTGCCGTGACGCT
Source organism: Lampris incognitus (assembly GCF_029633865.1). Taxonomy (NCBI): domain Eukaryota; kingdom Metazoa; phylum Chordata; class Actinopteri; order Lampriformes; family Lampridae; genus Lampris; species Lampris incognitus. The sequence continues at coordinate 62,405,287 of NC_079216.1, forward strand.
GCATAGATTCCGTGTGGCTATTTATAGCCCGGACGGCTAATTGCTATGCAGTGTGTCTGGCGTCTCGGTGGACAAAGGGACACTTCGTGTGACGTCGTAGTCTCAAAATTTGGCATGCAACCTTTCTCATAGATCATAGCCCCTCCCTTTCAGTCTCACGTGCCGTTCGCGGTGATACACCATGTATTTAAAAAAAAAATCAATCCCACTACAACACCCCTTCGTAACGATCAGGGATGAATAGGCTCGGTAGCCCTTGGCTAACCCTTTAGTCGAGCGGATAGCGATGTCTCCCGCGGTGCAGGCGATACGGGTTCGCGTCCCGGCTGTGGCGGTCCCCTCCATCGGATGCGCTTCCCGAAGGAGGGGGGTAATGTAACCATCACGGGTGAATAGGCTCGGTAGCCCTTGGCTAACGGTTCGGACCCTTTAGTCGAGCGGTTAGCGATGTCTCCCGCGGTGCGGGCGACACGGGTTCGCGTCCCGGCTGCGGCAGTTCCCGTTGTTGCCCCCCGAATTCGCAACACCTTGCATTTGCAGGAGAGTCAAACTGTAGTGACATGCTCACGACGGACATGGTGGCTTAGATGTATGGCTAAGTCTGAAATCAGTCTGAATGACTGCGGTGAGCGTTATTGACAGTGCCAGTTCACAAAGGATGTGTGTACTATGGTTGACCTTGGAGGTGTTTCTTTGCTGGGATGTTTAGAGAGTCCGGGTCGTAGCACTTGCAGGAGAGGGCAGCGGTGAATAGCAACGGTGCAATTTTAGCGGGCCGTTCGGTCAGGGACCATAACCAGATACACCGGCTGGTGAGCTTACAGCGAAGGCCCGGGAGGCTGTTTCAGCTGAGCCACGGCGGGCTTTAAAGGAGCGGCTAAAAATCATCAGCAGGAGGAGGAGGAGCAGGAACTCCGCACGGGTACTTGTTTATTTAGGACACATCCCCTCCATCTGTTATCTGTGCCGCTGCAAATCACAGGCACAGCTGCCCGTGACGGTTCGGGCGTCGTCGCCGAGCGTCTGAGACGGCCTCGGAGGTCTCCACGTGATGCACAAAAGACTTGGCTTACAGACGAGACCGGGGTGGCGCGAAAAACAACAAACGAAGCGTCTGTACCGCATAGAGCGCGGTCAGTGCAGAGCCAATAAGCAGCGGGTCAAGCCGGGAATGCGCCGTGGATCTCACAGGGACGACCCAAATTCTGCACCCTGGTTACCCGCTCCAAGTTATTTTTGGTGGGCCCCGGGTGACCACAGGTGGCTGTGACGACGGATGAGCAGAAATGGCTCGCGAAGAAGGCCTGGAGCCCAAACTGCATCCGTGGACTCTTAACCATGAAAAGACTGCATATTGATGAAGACGGCGTGTGCGTGTGTGTGCGTGCGTGCAGGCGTGAGCCTCTGTGTGCCAATAACCCCAGGGCCTTATCAGGCCGGGGTAGACGGCTGATAAAGCCGCTGCAGACATCTTCAATAAACGGGAATCAAAAGAACATGAAATTAAACGGAAGGTTCGGAGATAATTAACGGCTTTTTTGTGTGTGTGTGTGTGTGTGTGTGTGTGTGTGTCCATTTTCCAATAACGTGCTGCTGCAGGGGCTTGACCTCCCCGGGAAAACGACTCGTCCGCCACGCGTGAGCTTCAGCACTCGTGGCGGACGCGCTATCAAAGGCGCCGCACACGCGATGCTTTGTAGCCGTTTTGTCGAGGTGGGCTCCGGCAGTCAGACGGGCGGCGGGCCCTTTGATCAGCGCTAATGTAATCAGGGTCCCGGTGGTCCGAACGCGCCCCGCTGAATGGGGGGAGAATATGGCGCACGATGCAGCATCACTGACTGACACGGAGCCGGACTCTTCATCGCGTCGTCATCGTCATATTCATATAGTTCTGAAAAAAACCACCATTTACATGGTTTACAGCATGCCTTGATAATTAGCATATTATAGATGCTAAAGACACACATTTGGACAAAGACAGGGGCGTCGACACACGCATACACACATAAACACTCACACAAAGTGTCTCTCGAGCACACACAACACACAACACACAATCAAAACCAATGATTATTATAGTAGATTAACCCTAATAGGACAGACAAGTGACATTTCACTGCTGAAACTGATGTTCTGCTCAAGCAGAGCAACAAAGCGAACAAAATTGTGCTATTTTACACACGTTTGAATATTTGTATTGTTGTCGTTTGGGAAATATTAACATTTGGCTCCGCAATTCTGATTATTTTGCAGCCCAGATTAGGAGAGGAGCGGTGCTGAATATGTGCAGCGACAGCACATGACGGCTGTAGACTAACAAAACAAAACTCATTCCACCGTACACCTCTCTCTCTCTCTCTCTCTCTCTCTCTCTCTCTCTCTCTCTCTCTCTCTCTCTCTCTCTCTCTCTCTCTCATGGCTAGTACATATCATCTCGGTGCTATCTGGGCTCATGGGGATGTGTTGTGCTCAGTAAAAGACAACCAACTTGTTTTTTTTTTTCTGGAGAATTGATGTGATTTACTTTTATTTTTAAACATTTATTCATTTGCTTGTGGTTTGAATGTGATTGTATATTTTTTTAAATAAAAGTTACTTTTTAAAAATAAAAAAAAATCTCTCTCTCTCTGACACACACATACATATAATGTCTAAAAAACATTTAGCTTTGTCAACACTGGTGTAAGATTATGGTGAGCTTTTAAGTGACGCTGGCATACAGACCCTGACAAGTATGAATCCTTATAATAACCACCTACAGATTCAAATCAAATTCAATACAGGGGCCTATCTGCTGGCACCCCATTTGAATTTTCCGGACAATTAAGAAGATCAAGAAAGGACCAGCTCATACCTTCTGTGACCCCCCCCCCCCCCACACACACACACACTTAACAAGATGGTGCCCAACCTTTATTCTGCAGGCACCAATAAGGTAAAGGCAGATGGGGCCATGTGACTGCGGGCCGGAGGAGCGTCGCACCATGTACAGACCTTTAAAGGCGCCATGGGAAGTTCTCCTGGAATCCGGATCTCTGGCATTCAGCAGTGTGACAAATAACAGCAAGTCAAGGCAAGCAAAGCACACAATTCATGGACACCGTCAGTAAATATGGCTCACTGTGACCGCTGCGTAGTTTGCTGAGGACTGCAAGTGTGTGTGTGTGTGTGTTGGGGGGGGGGGTTATTTTATCATTTCCTTGTTTTTAAGTTGGTACCATTCAGCAACCCCTGATGATATGTACTAGCCATGATATACGTATGTTTCAGGAAAGCTGAAATATCATGAATAGCGCCTAAAAAATCAAGACCAGCTGGCATCACAAGAGGCACCTACCTCACTGGCTGAGAAATCCATGCCGGTAATGTGCTGAATGTAAATCTCTTTGTGCAATACTCTGCAGATGACGATGGTGAAAATCAAACAAGACCGAGTCCACGCAGATTAAGGCTGGGTGGTATTGACAAAAGTTAAATATCAAGATATGTTTGACCTTTATTGATAACATGACTAGTTTGTGAATGACTAAAGGTGTGTTCATCTACTACTACAACTACTACTACTTTTGGCTGCTCCCGTTAGGGGTCAACACAGCAGATCATCTGTTTCCATCTCTTCCTGTCCTCTGCCTCTTCCTCTGTCACACCAACCACCTGCATGTCCTCCCTCACCACATCCATAAACCTCCTCTTTGGCCTTTCTTCCTCTCCTCTTGCCTGGCAGCTCCACCTTCAGGATCCTTCTCCCAATACATGCAGCATCTCTCCTTCGCACATGTCCAAACCATCTCAATCTTGCCTCTCCTGCTTTGTCTCCAAACCGTCCAACCTGAGCTGTCCCTCTAATATACTCGTTCCTAATCCTGTCCTTCTCCGTCACTCCCAGTGAAAATCTTAGCATCTTCATCTCTGCCACCTCCACCTCCTGTCTTTTCATCAGTGCCGCTGTCTCCAAACCATACAACATAGCTGGTCTCACAACCATCCTGTAAACCTTCCCTTTAACTCTTGCTGGTACCCTTCTGTCACACATCACTCCTGACACTCTTCTTCACCCACTCCACCCTGCCTGCACTCTCTTCTTCATCTCTCTTCTGCACTCCCCGTTACTTTGGACAGTTGACCCCAAGTATTTAAACTCATATGCCTTCGTCACCTCCACTCCTTGCATCCTGACCATTCCACTGTCCTCTCTCTCATTCACGCACATGTATTCCATCTTGCTCCTACTGACTTTCATTCTTCTTCTCTCCAGTGCATACCTCCACCTCTCGAGGCTCTCCTCAACCTGCTCCCTACTCTCGCTACAGATCACAATGTCATCCGCGAACATCATAGTCCACGGAGACTCCTGCCTGATCTCGTCTGTCAACCTGTCCATCACCATTGCAAACAAGAAAGGGCTCAGATCTGATCATTGATGTATTCCCACCTCCACCTTGAACCCATCTGTCATTCCAACCGCACACCTCACCATTGTCACACTTCCCTCATACATATCCTGCACCACTCCTACATACTTCTCTGCAACTCCCGACTCCCTCATACAATACCACACCTCCTCTCTCGGCACCCTGTCGTATGCTTTCTCTCAATCCACAAAGACACAGTGTAACTCCTTCTGGCCTTCTCTATACTTCTCCATAACATCCTCAAAGCAAACGTCACATCTGTGGTGCTCTTTCCTGGCATGAAACCATACTGCTGCTCGCTGATCGTCATCTCTCCTCTTAACCTAGCTTCTATTACTCTTTCCCATATCTCCACGCTGTGGCTGATTAACTTTATACCTCTGTAGTTGCTACAGCTCGGTACCAGTATGCTGCTTCTCCACTCCTCAGGCATCCTCTCACTTTCCAAGATTATGTAAAACGGTCTAGTTAAAAACTCCACTACCGTCTCTCCTAAAACACCTCCATGCCTCCACAGGTATGTCTTCTCTCTATTAGTGCATTCATAAGATATTTAAACACAAGAACAGTTTTGTGTTTGTTAGTGTGGATATGATGACCCAGCAGGTAGAGGCATTTACTGATCATTTCCCTCAGCAGTCGAATACGTTCAGAAAACTGTGTCATTTTACTGTAATGCAGCCTTCAAGACAAGGCAATCACAAATTTTAAGCTGTATCTCAATATCACGATAACCAGAATCCCAGACGATATCCAACCTCATATCCCAATATCAATATCAAACTGATGTGTCGCCAGGCTCTAATACAGATTAGCTTCGGTATTCTCAAAGTGATATCAGTCTGTAAATGAAAAATGAATGAGTGCTGAATCATAGCCCAGACTACTGTTTACTACAACAGTCAAAATGACCAGACGGAGACAGGCCTTTATTGCTTAAAGATTCTCATTCAATCCTAAATTTAGATGTTCACTGCCACTTCTAAACGTCCTGTGATAAAATGCCAGTAAAAAATGAATCTGTAAAGTCAAATATATCAGTACTGAGGCCTATAATACCTCTATAATACTTATGACAACAAAGTATTGAACTCTGAATGATTAGGACTATGTGATCTATGACAACATTTATCTCTGACAACATTAGCATAAATGTACTGGAAATGAGTATTTTATATAGACCGCTGTGTATTTTACAAAACATGATTTCCAAAATCACAGCTAGAGAAATGCAGTTATCTGAGACCAGGTATTTATTTATAGAGTACTTGAAAGAGTGGGTGTGGGTGAATCTCCCTCAGTTAGGTCCAAGACAAACAAAGACCTTATCGAGCTGAGTCCGAGTCCAGATATAGACCAGAAGTGTGGTAGAGAGAGAGAGAGTCGAGTCTGACTGAGGACAAAACACCAAACCTGTGAATAGATCTGGATGGCCATGCAAGCCGGATGTAGGATTTACTGGATTTATACTTTATTTCGTTTGCCAACGTTGAACTGTTTCCACAATCCTCCTGCAGTACCAGAGAACCCCTCCGTCAGCCACCATCGCCTCAAACTGCTTTGAGGCGATGGTGGAAACTAACTCTAGAGACATAGAGTACATGGATCTCTGCTGGTTTGACTTCCCCAGACGGTCTTGTCTCCTCAGAGAGGTCATCTCCCTCTGGGGTGTGGAGAGCTGTGAGGCGTAGACGGCCGTTTCTTATCTGGATCTGCTCAGTCAGGTGTGAGGGCTTGAGGCCGAGGGGGACACTTGTAGGGGTCTCAATCCCAGGCCCCGTTAACGCACAAGGAGCTCAGAGGAAACCAGAATGTTGTTTACATTTGACCGAGTACCCTGTTTTTATTTTCCTAGAATTATTTAACTTGAACTTGTGAATTCACTGTATCCTCACTGAGCACTTAGCAAGCTAGCATTAAGATGATGATGATAATAACAATAATAATAATGATAATAATAATGAACTCTATTTGTAGAGCACTTTTCATACAAGAGATGTAGCTCAAAGTGATGCACAATAAAATAAGAAATAAAAATGCAACTCATTGAAACGGGAAAACAGAAAGACAATAAAATTAGACGATAAAAAGACAGTAGATGATGAAGTATATAAGCGAAAGTAAAAACAGAAACCAGTAAGAATAATAAAACACAAGACATTTAGTCAAAACAATGAATAAGAATGACGTTAATTAAAAGCCAAATTGAATAGACAGGTTTTCAGCCGTTGTTTAAAAATATTCAGAGCCTGGCTCTCTTAAAGGTCTTGGTAGGGTTTTCCATAATTACGGAGAATAGTTTGAAAAAAAAGCTGCACTGTCTATTTTCTGGTGTGCATAGTTGTGAGTATTTAAAGACCCAGCAGGAGAAGATCTATAAGAGCTCGTGAAGGATTATAAGACGACAAGGAGTCTGCAATGTAGGCCGGTCCCGAACCATTCAGAGCTTTAAAAACAAGTAAAAGAACTTTAAAATCTCTTCTAAAAGAAAAGATACTTCTAAATGATATACATACCATGGAGCAGCATGGTATTATATATATATATAATTATATATATATATATGTGTGTGTGTGTGTGTGTGTGTGTGTGTGTGTGTGCCCTGTGATGGTCTGGCGGCCTGTCCAGGGTGTCTCCCCACCTGCCGCCCAGTGACTGCTGGGATAGGCTCCAGCACCCCCGTGACCTTGAGAGCAGGATAAGCGGTTCTGATAATGGATGGATGGATGCTTTCATTCAGAAAATTATTCATTCATCCATTATCCAAACCACTTATCCTGCTCTCAAGGTCGCGGGGATGCTGGAGCCTATCCCAGCAGTCACTGGACGCCAGGAGGGGAGACACCCTGGATCACAGGGCCCACACACACACACACACACATTCACACCTTGGGATTTAGTACGGTCGAGTCACCTGACCTCCGTGTGTTTGGACTGTGGGAGGAAACCCACGCAGACACGGGGAGAACATGCAAACACCACACAGAGGACGACCCGGGGCGACCCCCAAGGTTGGACTACCCCGAAAAATCAGAAAATGAATTCAAATTCAGGGAATTAGATTAAAATTAAATCAATTGAAGATTAATTCAATTTAATTAAATGTATTTAAAAATCTACTACTACTACCTTCGGCTGCTCCCGTTAGGGGTCGCCACAGCGGATCATCCGAATTAAATGTATTTAAAAATAATTAACATTAATTAAAATTCAGAAAATTAATTTGGTTAAAAATAACCTTTTTAAGTACCTTGCTTAAAAAAGAAAGGTTTGATATAGGCCTATAATGAGGGGGTAGGAGTAGATCACACAAGCATCCAGTTTTTGTCATGCCTTGATATATCAAATCATATTTTTGAGGAAAAGAGAACTCTCGCTCTCTCTCTCTCCTCTCTCTCTCTCTCTCTCTCTCTCTCTCTCTCTCTCTCTCTCTCTCTCTCTCTCTCTCTCTCTCTCTCTCTCTCTCTCTCTCTCTCTCTCTCTCTCTCTCTCTCTCTCTCGCTCTCTCTCTCTCTCCCCTCTCTGCGATCTTCGGGATACCACTTCTGCCTTTCCCTGATTGCGCTGCAGTAACAGCAGGACTCAAATACAGAGAGCTCGGCCAAGTGTGTCACTTGAACCATTAGGTTTAGAGACATGGAATGAGAGAGGGAGGGAGGGAGGGAGGGAGAGACAGAGAGGGGGAGAGAGAGAGTCGTTGTTTCAGTGACAACAGAGTTATTTTTTTCCCTCCTTCAAATGTCCCCGTTATTAGGATGTGAGTTCGAGTGGTACAGAAGTTCTTCGAGGGCCTTGCACAGAGGGAGTCCATTTGGATGAATGGTGGTTCGGTGGGGTAAGGGTGGGTGACGGATGGGTCATTTCATGCCACTGATCAATTTCTCAGTTGTCATGAAACCTTTTGGTGTGGCCATCCTGCAAACGGTGAAGGCAAACCGGAGACTATGCATGAGGAATCAGGAATCAGGACCACCATCCCTTCGGACCGGCGAGATGTTCACCGTTATAGCTGTCTTTGTGTAACCCCAAGGCTTCTTCCTTATAGTGAAGAGCAATAATTACCGACTTTCATTTGTCCTCTTGCACCTGCCAGTACTGTCCACCCCCTAACGTAGCTGATTAGCCCCGGCTGTGATACGCTCTCTCTGTAGACCGTCTTCCTCTTGCCATCCGCTCTTGTATCTGAAACCAGAAGCATAATCAACTCTCCTCACAAAAGGCCCGTTCTCCAGCCTCTTATTGTTTGAGTCGGATCGTGGTTGATTAAACGCCCACCTAAGACATCTGAGAAGATACCGCCTGTAAAGTGAATCTAACGTTTAACCTACTACAAGGTTGATATTGAATTTGACTCGGTGGCTGAACGGTTGCCCATGGGTGTAGCTCGTGAAAGGAGGACTCACGAAGAAACAGATGACACGTTGTTAGCTCTGTCACCTCGAGACCTCATTTCGCAGAGGCTCGGGTGGTCCTAATCGGTCCCGTCGGGCGCCATTCTGCAGATGAACCTTGACATCCTCAGAGATAGACGGAAAGGTTCGACGTCACTAATGACAACCGACGCGGGAAACGATTTCTTGCCGGCCTTGTGCTGCAGAGGCGGTGTGCTCCGGTCAGAGCGTCTCATGGTGTCAGAAGCGTCACTGTCACAGGATGCCATGTGCAGGCGGAAGCTGTCCCCCTCCCTGTCAGAAAACACACGTCCTCGCCGGTCTGTAATACGCTAACGTGCTAGACCCGTTTAGCACCCATACTGCTGCGATGACCTCATGCCCTTTCAGGGCTGTGCTTCGTTTCGTGTTAGCCATGTTTCAAAGTTCTTCTGCTTTGTTAAGACGAACCTTGCTGGAGTCCGGCTAGCGCGGCGGTCTGTTCCGTTGCCCACCAACATGGGGATTGCTGGTTCGGATCCCCGTGTTACCTCCGGCTTGGTCGGGCCTCCCTGCAGACACAACTGGCCATGTCTGCGGGTGGGAAGTCGGACGTGGGTGCGTGTCCTGGTCGCTGCACCAGCGCCTCCTCTGGGGGAGAAATAGGGGGAATAGCGCGAACCTCCCACGCGCTACGTCCCCCCTGGCGAAACTCCTCACTGTCAGGTGAAAAGAAGCGGCTGGCGACTCCACATGTATGGGAGGAGGCATGTGGTAGTCTGCAGCCCTCCCCAGATGGGCAAAAGAGGTGGAGCAGCGACCAGGAGAGCGGGGTAATTGGCCGCATACAATTGAGGAGGAGAGGGGGGAGGGGGGGGGACAAACCTTGCTTGCTTGCTTGCTTGCTTGGCGTATATTTCCTCTGCAGACACAGTCAGACGATTCGACCATCTAAACAACTTATTCGAAGGCAGGGACAGAAGTCCTTGGAGTCCAAGCACTCCCTGTTCAGCCGATGGGGTGCAGCTACACCGGAAAGCTTCTAATCTGATGGTGTGAACAGGGGTGTGACATGTCCAACCAAAACACCAATTTGCTGCTAATCACCTTTGTAGCTGGTGAGGCATCTGTGGAGAACCTGGGTGTCTGAAAAAAAACAATAATAAAAAAAACAACAGATGAAAGTGTTAGTTGGGCAGGGGAACGGTAGAGAGCGTAGAATGGGAGGATACTGGTTGGAAATCCCACTGCTGCCGAGGGTGGGTTCTGGTTCTGAATTCTGTCTGAACGGTACTGGCGACGCTGTCATCTGTGCTTTTATCCCCAGCATCTGATTACCGAGGGGGCGTTCAAATGCCACCTCTTTCAATATCCAATTAAAGGTCTCCCAACACCTCCCAATAAGTGGGGTCTAGAGTTGAAAAGCAACCAATGCTGAAACCCCCCCTCAGCCCCCCCCCCAGCCCCAGCCCCCCCCCCCGGGCTTCATTAGGGAGATGCGGAACTGACACTGGGACTTGAACGCGGAGGACATCAAAGCAGCCACTCTGCAAAATGAGAAACAAACTCCGTATTGAATGTGGCCCCGATCTCCTTGGATACAGCCGCCGCGCACGAGAACCGCTCGGCAAAATCGTCGGCTGAATAAGGCTCTCGAACAATGCGTCCCCCGATCGCAGCCCGCCGGAAGGAAGGAAGGAAGGGCAGGTGCTGGTTTGATCAGCGAGATGCGAGGGAAAAACGGAAATTGGCCAAGAAGGGGGGGGGAGAGGGGGGGGGGGGTGGTGGAACAATTTCACGGCTTGAAGCGTGGGGAAAGTGGCCCTTCTCAGAATGAAATGATGAAAGGGGGGGGTTTTGAACATGTGCCATTCTTGGCGGGTCATCAGCATAAGCGGAAGAGGAAAGTAATAGGTCTCCAAATTAAGGTGGGCGCGTGCGGGTTTTGAAGCCACGAACAGCGGTAGGGCTCGTGCCGTTCCACCGCCGTCGCTGCGCCACGCGTTTCACTTCGCCACGGCGGCCGAGACGCCGAAATGCCACGAGGATGTCAGACTCACTTTCTAAAAGAGACAACTAGCTCAGGGCAACAAACAAGACCACGATGACAGAGGCTACACCCCCCGCCCCCCGCCCTACCCCCCCTAACCCCCCGGCTTGTGTGCAGGAGAATTCAGCTGCTTGACAGCCAGCATGCAAATGGAGATGTCAAAAGAGGAAAGTCACGTGAAGAACTCCCTTCGCAATTAATTGCATGGAATCAGTTCATTTAGACGTTCTGTCTCGTCTACATGGACTTTCAGTATCCTCCCCCACCCCCCATTAGTGGCAGATGTACAGACTTGGTGTGTGAGTTTCATGTAGGTGTGGGGTTCGAGTCAAATTCCCAATTTGACTGACAGTTCTGTCACGTTGAATGTGAACATTCGTGTACAAATCGAAATCATCACGCTTAACTAGTGGCAAACCAAGCAGACCAGTCCTGCTCTCGGATGGGAATCTGTGTAGGATGAAAAGGAGCCACAGCTCCGAGCAGCGGGTCACCCTTGTGGATTGCTTCACTAGAAGATGCTGCACGCCGCATTTGTGCTCTTCCGTCTCCAACCAGAGAAATCCAGTCCTTTGGTAGTCCACTTGTGCAGTCTATCTTAACAGGTTTGCCTTGTGTTCCTGTGAAGTCTCTTACAGTGGCCGGGGTAAAAATGTGCCTCCATCCACTCAGGAGTCAATACACTGAAGAGCTCGGGCAACTTTAGAGGCAGATGTTTCTACAGAGGTTCCGGGTCTGAAGAAGAGGAGCAGAGCCAGCCCCAGCTTTCATGTGGTTTCCAGCAAATAGTTTTTGATAAATCCCCATTTTCCACCCTACCGTCTGCTTTGGAGAAGGTAGACATTACGTGTGTGTGTGTGTGTGTGTGTGTGTGTGTGTGTGTGTGGGGGGGGGGGGGGGGGGTTGATGCCAGATTTCATATTTGCAGGGGTTGATGGCTGGAGGAGCTGGAGGACAAAGTCATCATTTTGACGAAAGCAATATTCGTGTGAGGGAACTCTTCAGTTTTCCTTTGTCGGATCCAAGAACAGGTCCAGGAGCCACGTCATGCCTGTCGAATAAAATCCCACAATGCAGAAGAGCAAAGAAAAGGTTATATTTAGACGGAGGGGGGGGGGCGGGAGAGCAGCAGGTGCGGCGTTATGATATCTGAAAATGGAAACTGCTCCCATGGGTGGGAGCGCTCGTGCTCTCCCACTTTAACTATTTATTCCCCCTTTTGTGATGGAGTGCCGACGACAGCATCGCAGGGGGCAAAGATCGCATGTGCACAGACTGCCGACGCCCCCGTGGCTTCTCTGCTAATGAGCGTGTCTAAACCAGTCAGCTCGAGGAGGGAGCTGTGCTATGTGGACTGTTTCCCAGTCCATGGCGCTCCTCCGGGAGTTCACGGAAAGCGTTGCATTGCACACAAGGCAACATTTCTGCAATTCTCTATGCCGCATTAAAAGATTGCGCGACGTTGTGCACCTACAATACCGACCTAGAATGTCAGATATGCATGAAGAAAAAAAAATGCATCTGGCAGCCTATACCTCCTTCCACCTCCGGTCCCCATCCTTGTTGCTTGATATCCCACACAACAAGGGTTGCACTCCTCTAAATATGGACCCTGTTTACGCTCGCTACAATCAAGATAAAGCCTTAATCATATGTCAGCTAGTTTGATCTTAGCATGGAGAATGCTTGGGATTCTGTGTTTATTTTTAACAGAGAGACACCCCGCAGTCTGCAATCACTCAAACCCGGGAGCAACACTTCCCCGCGAGGAGATGACTATGTGCTGTTTTATAAGCCACCTCTTCCATGTGCCTTGTAAACAGCATGTCCCCGGAGCCCCGAGAGGCAATCACAGGTGAGAAACCACAGCCGCCATTGACTGCTTTAGTCCTGAGACATCAGATGGGCGTGCGGAGGGATAATGAAGTGATTAGTGCCGCGTCTCGGGGGACCGAGGCCGGGGTCAGAGGACGAGCGATCAAATGCGCTCCGCGGGTTCTCTATGTAAATGGAAAAAACACCGTCGAGAAGTAAATACCGCAAGAGCTGCCCAGGTTCCCGGTGCGCTCTTGCGTTCCCGGTGATGCGTCCCTCGCGGGGCTGAGAACGTCACCGTCGTCCTTAGAACCCGCTTCCATCCTGTCTCATAGCAACCTAAATATAGAAATGTCCCCGTTAGCCTGCATGGCTGGTACAAGTTTTTGGCCTCTTTGATCCTGCAGGAGTAAAGCGTTATCACAGGAACGACTTCCTGCCAGGCTCCCGGTTTACGCCAGTTACCTTATAAATCAGATGAAATCCGTCACATGCAGTAGCGCTTACCTTCACAGAGCGGTTTGCCGGTTTTGACATATAGGGTGCACGAGCCCAGAGAAGGGCAGGGACCTTTTCTTCCGCTAATAGCCGCATCTTGGTAATTGGTGCTGTGTTCTGAGCGTGCACTGAAGCTCATTTATATGCTGAGTGGCATTTCATCAAACCGAACATTTCCAGTAAAGACACATACGCCACGATGCCACGGCGATGCTCCTGAACAGATTGCTTTCTCAAGATTTGCCCCTTTTCTATACATAGCCACATGCACTATGTAAAGAGACAGATTGAGTGTGTCCCAGATTTCTTCCCTTTATCAGTTATGAGAAAAATCCATCCATCCATCCATTGTCTTAACCGCTTATCCTGCTGTCAGGGTCGCGGGGAGAAAGTGACGTATGAGTATGTTTATTTTATTTTCCATCAGTGTTTATTATTTGCCCATCGTTTCACAGTGCCCCCCCCCCGAAGAAGACACCCCTTTTTACTCTTGGGCTACACAGTGGCAACAATGGCGCGCTGCAGATAAGAATAGAACGCAGGTTTTCGCAAGACGCAATTTATTTTTGGTCGACTCTGACGTCAGAGAGCACACACGTTTCATTCAGCAAGCAAAACAGTAAGTTATTTATAACCCCGGCCATGTCGACGTTGTGAGTGCGGAGTGCGCAGCGACGAGGAATGCTGCTGGCCGCCTATTGGGCTGATGGAGCGCGCGTCCACGACCAAAACCAAGAGGGCTCATGGTGCACGGGTACTGTCGCCTCTGGACAAACCTAAAGTGCGATACGTCTTTTGGACCACTTACGACTAAAAGAAAAAAAAGAGATAAAAAGAAAAATATCAATACAGAAATAGGAATATTGCCGTCCTATTGTTTCCTCTTCTTCTTCTTCTTCAACGAGCAAGCACTGCGAACTTGAACATGGCACACCTGTCCTCTGATTAGGTAAGAAATGAAGTGGACGCGAAAGTGATGATGAAAGTGTGCAATTGCGATTTGAATAGTTTAACATACACGGCTTGCCCTGTTACGAGGCAGCCAGGGAGGGTGGTTAGTATTACTTTTACCCCAGGGAGGGTGGTTAGTAGTACCTCTACCCCAGGGAGGGTGGTTAGTATTACTTTTACCCCAGGGAGGGTGGTTAGTAGTACCTTTACCCCAGGGAGGGTGGTTAGTAGTACCTTTACACCAGGGAGGGTGGTTAGTAAAACCTTTACCCCAGGGAGGGTCGTTAGTAGTACCTTTACCCCAGGGAGGGTGGTTAGTAGTGCCTTTACACCAGGGAGGGTGGTTAGTAGTACCTTTACACCAGGGAGGGTGGTTAGTAAAACCTTTACCCCATGGAGGGTGGTTAGTAGTGCCTTTACACCAGGGAGGGTGGTTAGTAGTACCTTTACACCAGGGAGGGTGGTTAGTAGTGCCTTTACCCCAGGGAGGGTGGTTAGTAGTGCCTTTACACCAGGGAGGGTGGTTAGTAAAACCTTTACCCCAGGGAGGGTGGTTAGTAAAACCTTTACACCAGGGAGGGTGGTTAGTAGTACCTTTACACCAGGGAGGGTGGTTAGTAGTGCCTTTACACCAGGGAGGGTGGTTAGTAAAACCTTTACCCCAGGGAGGGTAGTTAGTAGTACCTTTACCCCAGGGAGGGTGGTTAGTAGTGCCTTTACACCAGGGAGGGTGGTTAGTAAAACCTTTACCCCAGGGAGGGTGGTTAGTAGTACCTTTACCCCAGGGAGGGTGGTTAGTAGTGCCTTTACACCAGGGAGGGTGGTTAGTAAAACCTTTACCCCAGGGAGGGTGGTTAGCAGTACCTTTACCCCAGGGAGGGTGGTTACCGAGACTGGTGAGATGAGATAGCCACGGGGTGGCTCATGGGGCTTGTGAGGAAATGAAGGCGAGCGCTTCTTTCCGTATTGCGACGGTGCGCATCAAGTTATCCATCACGAGGACCGCGGAGAGCCACTCCGCACGTGCGCGCCGCTCCGGCACACGCTGCCTCGCGCTGTCATGTTATAATCTTGTCGAAATGGGCAAACATGTTCTCCAACAAGAATAACGCTCAGGTTCAGGGGCTGAAGACGTCGCAAAGACAAGAGGGAGACGGTTTAGTTTGTTCGCCGACATGCCGGAGATTATTTAAGGTTGTTTCCGCGTTTGCTGTGAAAATTGCACGAACGGTGTTTTGAAAAGCAGACGTGAGGTTAAGATTTAGTGCAGACAACGCAGCCCTCGTATTTCACTGCTGTCTGTAAATCTATAATAGCGCCTCCAGATTTTGGAACTTGTCGGTTCCCTTGATGCATGGATTTGGTGTTTCAGTAACATTTTGCATGTTTAGATTTTGCACATTTTTTAATTGTTTTACCATCGTAGTATCATATGTTGCAATAGCATATGTTGCACATTTGTAATAAAAACGGCAACTTTTATCTGTTTTAACATTCAGTTGGACACAGAGTGCCCCCTACTGGTAAATATGATTCTGTGGGGCGAATTGGTGAACAAAACCTCAGAATCAGAATACTTTATTCTTTTAGGGTAAAACCTCTTGAGAAACAAGCAAAAGCAAAAAAACAAAAAACAAAACTTCAGTCTTATGAGTTTTGCACTGTTGCCTAAACTGCTCCAATGATTTGTTCAAAGGGTTAAAGGCTGTTGCTGCCTTTCAACACCGAGGGAGAGCTCTGTGACTGGGAGATGTCAGACATACTGGAGCTGCGGACTGATGGCAACTCGCTGCTAAAGGCAGTATGGCTCAGACGACTGAGACTCACCAGGCTCCTGCTGGAGGGGGGTGCATACATCAACGAGAGCAACGAGCGTGGAGAGACACCACTCATGGTGGCCTGCATGTCCAAACACAGCGACCAGCAGAGTGTCAGCAAGTCAAAGCTGGTCAAATATCTGCTGGACAACAAGGCAGACCCCAACATCCAGGACAAAGCAGGCAGGACGGCCCTAATGCATGCCTGCATCCATTGGGCGGGCCACGAGGCGGTGGCTCATTTGCTATCCAATGGGGCTGACCCCAGTCTGGAGGACAGGAGTGGCGCCTCAGCACTGGTCTACGCTATCAATGCTGATGATAAGGAGACACTAAAATTGCTCTTGGATGCATGCAAAGCTAAGGGCAAGGAGGTCATTATAATCACCACGGACAAGTCACCATCTGGTGCAAAAACTACCAAACAGTACTTAAATGTTCCACCATCACCTGCACTGGAGGAGAGCTGTTCCTCTCCCTACTGCACTTCTCCCTCTGACATTGAGGTCAGTGCATCTCCCACACCTCAGCCAGCTGAAAAGCAGAACACCGTCTTCAGTTTCCAGACAAAGTTGACTACATCCTCAAGCTCAGCAGCAAAGCTTGCCAACGGGCCCACCTCTCCGACACGTCGGCCCACTAACCCGAAACGTGCACGTTTGCCTCAGCTGAAGCGGCTGCAGTCAGAGCCCTGGGGGCTCATTGCTCCATCTGTCCTGGCTGCCTCTGCTACCCAAGAGAACAGCAGGAGAACCAACTCCGACGAGGATGTCGTTGCAGGCGTGAATGGCCTCTCTCTCACCAGGAGGTCAACTCTGTCTCGACAGAACAGTGTCGATGGCAAGGACAGTTTATTTCCACTGATGGGTGAACAGCCCTACAAAATGACAACCTCACTATCAGTCCCTCCAGCATACAAAACATCATATGAGAGGTCTCTAAGCCAGCACCAGCCCCTTGCAAGGCGCAGTACTGTTCCCACTGAGCATGACAGCTATTGCTGCAATAGCGGACCAGCCAGTCTAAGAGACACAGTGCATAGGAGATGGCTGGGGAATGATCACTATGACTCAGACTCCCAGCTCTATTCAGACTCTGCTATGGTGGACTCTCCTAAGGTCCCAGTGGAGCGGAGGAAACTCAACACTTCACCACTAGCCATGCTGACCAGTTCTAGGGAATCCCTGGACAGCAACGCTAGCACATCCTCCCCTGGCACAGCACGCAGGCGTGTACCAGGTCTCCTGGAGAGGCGAGGCTCGGGGACTCTGCTGCTAGACCACATCTCTCATACCAGGCCTGGCCATCTGCCCCCTCTCAATATTAATCCCAACCCTCCTATTCCTGACATCGGGGCCTGTAGCAAGCCCTCTTCACCTCTAGCCACAGGCATTAGATCTATTGCTCCAGTAGCACCGAACACACCAAAGAGAGGTGTCCTCAAGTCTAAAAAGAAACTTGTGAGAAGGCACTCTATGCAAGTGGAGCAGATGAAACAGCTTTCTGATTTTGAAGAGCTGGCCCATTAGTCAGTGTTGGTAGAGGGCAACGCTGTCTAATACAGGGCGTACTGTAGGAGCAGAATGAAAACCATTAAGTGTTGGAGAATAAATCTATCAATTCAGTTCAGCAGCTTTTAACTCTCTCACATACATCCTAGTTGTCGTGGAATAATGTAGAATTTATTCAAAATTACACTGAAACTGAGCAATATAGATAGATTTCCTGCACACACTACCCCCAACAACCCGAGTATTTCGATCTTTTGACGTCAAGATCTAAATGTAGTCAGCTTGTGAATGTAAATACCAAAATATGGTACCTTCCTACACGATAGGGTGATGTGTATGGGGCATAGAGTGCTATTAATGCTCGACAAGCCCCTTGAAACCACCTTGTGTATATGTAATTAGCACCATAATGGACTTATTTTAGATGAGAAAACGTGATGCACTTGTTTGAGATGTAGCTCGAGTAAGGTATGAAGTTTGACTCCTGGTAGCAACACAGTGCCTTCAAGACAAGGAAACTATAAGACTGGAACGAAAAACACAGTTTATCAAGACCATACGAAATTCCCAGTGACATAACCAAAATGTTGTTGTTCCAATACTGTTAGGCCAATGAAGGCTCGGAATACTTTTGAGATGAGCAAATGAATGAGTGAATAGATGAATGGATGAATGGTATTGCCTTTAAAAAATAGGTAAATGGGGTGTATTAAAGCAGCACTTTACTGCCCACGGGAAAAATCGTGATGCTCTTAGTATCGGTTTTACAAAAGCACATGAATTAAGTTATAACCAGTACAGGCAGTGGTGATACTCGTCTTCTAAAGTCGTTTTACACTAATGGTAATCAATTAGAAGTTAGAACCTCAAACTGCTTCTGTGTAAATTATCTCTGAAGCATTCCTTCTGCTACAAAAAAAGGGGGGGGGAATCGAAATTTGGTACTGTAATGCATAGTATTTTTGTATGTACTTTGTCGTATGTTCTAAATAAATGTCTAACATTTGTCATTTTGTGATTACTCTCACAGTGATTTTCTTTTTCTTTTCGCCAAGAGCTCAGTTGATAACAAAACTAGAAATCACACTGACTGGGTAACCCACCTAGCAGGGGGCTGTTTGGTGGTCCATTGTTGATGTAAACATCATCATCATCATCATCACCTAGCCAGTACAATCATCACTGAGGCATTCAGATCCCCCAGCTTCTTGGCGGCTTCATCATCCAGACCCTATGGGGGGCACTGTTTTAGGGGCATGGCCTCTATAATTGCAGCAAATTACATACTACATACAAAGCCCTATGCATTAAACACCTGACTTTGCATGTGACCCTTAATCTGCGTCACTCAAGACTTGATGAGCACTACTCTCTACCATCGCAGGCCAGAGATCCCAGGTTGTAGGCTGTACGTAGTTACCCGTGTACCCGCATAATGACAAGAAGTAAAATGCGTTACACTCCTCGAATTCACACAAAGTTCCAACAATTTTCAACAATCACCTGGGATTAATCGTGGACTACACCACCCACTTTTAATCTTGCAAGCCATTGTGAGGAAATGCTGCAGTGATAATAAGGGTCGAATCTAAAACGCTGCAAACAGTCAAGATATTTAAGGTTTCAAAGGTGTTTCCAACCTTGTTTTTCAGATGGCCAGCTCTCTATGTGAACAGCACATGGGTCCATTCGCTTCAGTCTTCATCCTGCTCCAAGTCACCGAGTTAGATTTGACCTGCTGAGAGTGTGTGCTAAATCCCTTGGCAAAACAGCGCTATTCATTAATATGACATACGAGGGGAAGAATGTCATTGCGAGAGAACTCTTCTGATATGCAAAAAAAGGAGGTACTAAACCTCTTTCATGAGTGAACTGGAGACAGTGACGACATGAGTAGGAGCTGGTGTCTTGAGGATATCCAGGACAGTTTGCCAACAGCATGTGAGCCGAGTGGGCCACACCAAGCTGCATCTCAAAGCCATCTCCAGGCTTTCATGTCAGAGACGCCACGACTCCTAAAACTGAGCATATCACTGATATCTCTGTGGAAACACGTGTTCATCTTACGTCCCTCAGTGTTGCGTTTCATGTCATAAAACATAATGAAACAAATAACCTGGTATTGCACCACAGCGCGTGCCACTCAAGTTATTACAAAGAGGCACTTTGCAGTCAAAAACAGCAGTGGATTTCTTGTTATGAAACTCATGTTAGGTTTCTACTTTTGCAATTTGAACAATAATATCTTAGCAAACAGCATCGCCACCGATTCAAAACAATCTGAGCAGTATGCTTGTATGAGCACATTGTAGCCATCTACTAAAACCATCTGTCATTATCTTAACAGGCCATCAGTTACTAAAATCATACAGTAAAATAACAAATGATGATGAACATTCATTTCAGCAAAGGGCATAGATGGTGACTGTGTAAAAACTATAAAGACAAAATGGGATTATGACACGGCTGTGGGAAGGCATCATTCCCGTTTCCGGTGTGGGAAGATGGCGGTGCGAATTCACGTTTGCAGCGGCCTCACCCAGTACCGGTGTGGGAAGATGGCGGCATGAACTTACGTTTGTCCTCACCCAGTACTGTCCATGCAGTGTCTTTGTCCATGTCTGCGTCTGAGTTTGTCTGATGGCTGGGAGAGCTGGCGCTGGATAGGCTGGATTGGCACGGCCCTGCCTGGAGCTGCGCCCAAAGAGGAAACACCGAGGGTGGTCTGACAGGAAGCTAAAGCGGGGCAGGCTAAGCTAACTGCTAGCCCATGCAGACCGGCAGTTCCGATAACACCAAGAGCGGCCTGGCGGCAGCCTCACCTGACATTGACTGTGTTTTTGGTGTCGTCGTGTGGAGTGCGGAGAGGTGTGTCGCAGGTGTCTGGCTGGGAGAGCTGGCACTGGATCAGCTGGGGCAGCTTGGTCTGCTGCATCCGGTGGGCCGAGGGACCACGGACCTGCCTGGAGCTGCACCCAAGGAGCAAACACTGGGGGCGTTCTGACAGGACGCGGAAGCGGGGCAGGTTGCGCTAACTGCTAGCCCATGCAGACCAGCAGTTCCGACAGTCATCATGGCCTTTGCTCCCTTGGACAGTGAACAATTTTTTTTAAATATGTTCGATATATGTCTTTTTGTAGTTTTTTTTCCCTAGTTTGGATTTATGTGGTCTTGTAGTTTGGATATGTATTTTTTCCCCTTGTGTTGCACTGCTGTTGTGGGCTGGGGGGGGGGAATGATATTTCATTTCATTTCATGTACGCAAGTGCATGAAATGAAATCAAAAATAAATGTCCCTGATTCAGCTCATACATACACATTGCATAAAATAATACACTGAACTAATACATAACAGTATATACATTGAAGCAGACCAAAGTGCACCATTATACACCATTTGCACCACTGCACTCAGTGATACAGCAGGTCCCAGATAGCTCACAGAAAAGACGATTTGGAACTAAGAACCATACATCAAGATTTGAGATAGTCCAATTGTGTCGAAGAAGCTGGCAAACAAAATGTCCTTTCAAGCTCTGCATATCTGCTCGTTCTATATCTTGCATACAGACGGATTAACGTAAAGACCCAGTCACGAAGCCCATCTGGCCACACAGCGATCAATTTGATCTCGATCACAACCGCTCCAAGCCAAGGCAATGTTGAATGATGCCAAGCAGGTTTGCTAGATATCACATGAGAGAAACAAGCAAACCAGGCTGTCAGAACAAAGCCCAAATCAAACAAATGTTTAATGTATAAAATGCCCAAAACATGTACGCTATCCCTTGGCTGGGATAGTGTACAGGAATATCTGTACTGAATACAGACTGGAAGTCCCCAAGTCCAAATGGGAGACACCACCAAAGGTGGTTGAGAACGGCAGAGCTAAGATCCTGTGGGACTTCAGGTTCCAGACTGGCAAGCAGATGCTGGCTAACAACCAGACATTGTGGTGGTCGACAAGGAGCAGAAGACGGCAGCAGTGATCGATGTAGCGATCCTGAGCGACGGCAACATCAGGAAGAAAGAGTACGAGAAGCTAGAGAGATACCAATGGCTGAGGGAAGAACTAGACCGGATGTGGAAGGTGAAATCCACAGTAGTCCTAGTGGTAATAGGGGCACTAGGGGCTGTGACCCCCAAACTGGGGGAGTGGCTCCAGCAGATTCCAGGAACAACATCTGAGGTCTCTGTCCAGAAGAGTGCAGTCCTAGGAACAGCTAAGATACTGCGCAGAACCCTCAAACTCTCAGGCCTCTGGTAGAGGACCCAAATTTTGTTCTTTAGGGACTCAACTTTTTCATGTCAGTGACCCCCCCCCCCAAATAGATGAGCATTAGCATATTGGCTCCCATTTGAAAACATTTCAGCGGAAAGTTTTCGTTGTTATGACAATAGACTACTATAAATGTTTGTATCGTAGTTGGAGAGGTAGCAGTGACTGAGGAGAGAGAGATTTTTTTGGGGGGGGGTCAATGCGACAGCAGCTATAGACAAGTGACTGCTATAAAATTTGCGTAGTACATAAAATCAGACAGCAGATGGCAATGTTTGGCAGTTCACGTCTCATTTGCTGTTTTGCTTTTGCGTCGATGCAAAGGCAGGTAATCCTAAAAACCCAAAGGCGGGCTGAGAGAGACGTTCTAAAGACTCGGCCCACGACTGCTATTTTTTTTTATCCACTTTCTGGGGAATAAAAACCAAAAAAAAAAGAAAGAAAGATGTGAAGGCAAAATATTCAAAATCACACAATCGTACATTGTACAATAGTGCTATTGCGCCATAACATTTGCATATTTTCAAACCGGCCAATTTCTCAGAGAGTGTAATTAATTAACGACTTGTTTTTAATATCTCCAGATATAAAAAGTTATGCAGATTATTTCCGCCCAATGTCAGGTGTTTTACATCATGACATCTTATAGAGTTTCTTCATAGCAAAGCGTTTTTGAGAACTTTGGAGGGGGGGAAAAAAAGCAAAGCCTTTGCGGCGAAGTGAAACCGAAAGGTTATGTAAAGCATCGTTTGGCCAAGCTACTGCGCCGCAAATAATGGAAAAGATCTTCCCAATTCCTCCGGGAGATGTCACTATACGCACACTCATAGCAGCACTTTTAAATCAACCCAGCAGATGGCGCCATTTGACCCAGTTCGAATTTGTCGGCCGCTCTCGCCAGGCTTCAGCGACGAATGTTTAACCCCACCCCCCGTTGGATTTGATTCGTTTAGCTCTCGAATTTGAGCGCGAGGGGGGGGTTAAACTTCGATTTCATTGGTTTGGACTTGGGTTTGGGCGGGGTTAAACGGGGCTGCGGTTAGGGGATAACGAAGTCAAGACAACAAATCAAGATTAGTATCACTTCATCCTGCAAGCCTGTTAAAGCTGAGCAGACGCAAATAAATCATCGTGACCTTTGGAGTTAAACCGGTGTTGTTCTCCACTACGCGAGTAATTAAAGGGTTGAGACCCCTAATCGCTGGTTCACCACCTGCAACGAGTCATAAAAGATTTCATTTAAAGTGACATTTAAGAATAAATGTAATAATAATAATAAATAAAACAAAAAATATGTAATAATTAAATAATAAATGTGGCTTGATTATAGTCATGTCTTAACCTCTTAATATGCCACCAAGCCCCGGATAGCAGCTCAAAGACAATTCTCCTCCAGGGTTTCTGGCTCTTGGCTGCACATGTGGGGTTGCCTGACGTTGTTGCCTCGGACGATTCAAGAGTCACTCTCCTTATACCTTGCACTATCTCCTTACAGTTTCTTTTAAATAACCTAACACGTTTCAACTTGCTATATTCTATGTATTAACTGCACATAATCTGCATTCCTTGTTCTGTGTGTACTGGTTGCACAATGTAATTCTGTTACTCGTGCCTACTACTATGTGCACTCGATGCATTTCTCTGCGTCCTGGAGGAGGGATCCCTAATCTGTTGCTCTTCTCGAGAGTCCTCCCATCTTTTTGTTTTCCTGATAAGGTTTTCTTGTTTTCCCTCATATTGCCGTGATTGCAAAGCCCTGCAACATTCTGTCCTTAGACCCACGCATCGGATAAGGAAGAAACGCAACAGAGGAGGGATCCCTCTCCCAAGATGGACAGACGTGCGGTGGAGCAGCCCAGGACCCGAGCCATGCGACCATGCAGCCCCTGACAAGAGGACAGACTACACATGCGCACAGGGGAGACTCGCATCACGCCATTCACACGCACGGGAGAGGAGACAAGTAAACACATTAATCACACATCAGCGAGAGAGGAGGATACAACACTGAAACATGATAACAAAATTACACGGTTTTATAAGCCATACAAAGAATGTGATGAGGGGGATGCCAAGCAGCGCCCAGGTGGCGACCGCCATCGCCATGGAGACCTGGGAGGAGGACAGACTGCACGTGCACACACGGGAGACTCGCGTCACACCCATTCACACACAGAAAAAGAGAAAGCAGAAGACATCATTCAGAGAGAGAGAGAGAGAGAGAGAGAAGACATGTGAGAGAAGAGAACAGTTAGTCATTAGTCATAATCAATTAAGTCATCAATTAGTCAGAATCTATATAATCTCGTCAGCAGAACAGTGCTTGGTAAATTCATTGAGACATAATCTGGCCCACCATGCAGTAAAGGTGAAGTACTCAATTCAAAGGCAACTAATTATAGGTAAAGGGAAAAAGATGACTGTTAAGTTTGGATTTAAATGACTCAACAGACTGATTGTCTGGTGGCAGCAGGCAGGTTCTTCCCCAATAGGAAAAGGCCCTGCCACCAGATGTCTTCTCCTTAACTCTGGGGACACACAGGGGTCCTGTATTCTGAGAGCGTAGAGCTCGAGGTGGAACGCACGGTTTAAGGAGATCAGACGGGTAAAATGGGGCAAGCCCATTTAGGGTTTTATAAGTCAGCAGAAGCACCTTGTATTCTGACCTAATATGCATATGAAGCAAATGAAGGGAGGCAAGAATAAGTGTAAAATGGTCAAAACTTCTAGTTTTAGGTAGGACTCCGGCTGCAGCATTTTGAACCATGTAAAGACTTTTAGTCTTCTTTGGGTCTGTGTTGTAATCTTGGCCTACACAAATAAACCCGACTACCTACTTTGACCTGAAATGCAAAACAAGCCCTTCATTATGAGAATGTGTACATTTTCTTTCACATGACAAATAATTTGAAACAACAACAGCAACTTAGTTTTGTATAGCGCCTTTCAAGGAACCCAAGGACGCTTTACACTAGATAAGAAAACAAACATAGACACTATGAACCCTACAGTTTGCATAAAGAGATACGTGCATCTGACCATTCTTACTGGGGATGTCCTGGCCTGCCCTCCCTTTAAAAACAGAAACCATATGGGGGCTTGTTTACATTCCAAGGGTTCAAAGGTTCCCGTTTCTTGCAGAACAATTACGTCATAGGCATGCGTGTCCCTCGTCTAAACTACTCTCGCAGTCCCGCGTAGAGGAGACCGAAAATTGCGTCCCCTAAGGATATGACAGGCGACATTCTCAATTTAAACAACAAAACGGGACAAAAATGCAGCTTTAGTGGTTTCCAAGGGTCTCATCGATCCATGTCCCATTCTCCAGCTAAGAGACAACTGCACCGTCGACGGGCCTGGTTGGTGTACACTGAGGACTGACTGACTGCTTGCTGGCTCGCCTTCACATGACTACCCCCCTCCTCCTTCTCCCAGTATGGTAACTTTAACTCTGCCCAGCTAAAATTAGAGACGTCTCAGTCGTCAGAAGAAAAGGAAAAAACAGAGGCGGGTGGGGGTGGAGGAGGGATGCGATCAAATCTGACTCGGAATAATTTCAGAGTATAACCAAACGGGTCCTGCCTTGATGTGTGCATCTCCAGCGCGCCTATAGCAGCTCTTGGAATGGAAAGTGAAGGGGGAGGAGGAGGGGGGGTTCAAAGATCTTCTCGCCTCGGCTTTAGCAACCCGCCGAGATGCGCAAACCGTGCTCGGTTTTAACCCGAAAACGAGGAGTCGTGAACCTCCCCTGCTCTCGGCCGTGAAACCACGAACACCAGCTGCTCGGGAGGAGAGGGCGGCGGGTTTCCATAGATCCACTTTCCCATCCCCTCCTCTTGTCATTTGACTCTGACGTAGCAGTCGGCGTGCACGTTCAGGGAGGTGCTGAATATATCGCGGAGAGCCGCGCGTCCACCGGCCTCTCTTCTTTCAGACCTTCGTCGAGCGTCGACCCGCAGCGGGGCAAAGAGACAAAAAAACACCCACCCCACCAGACAGGAACCATCAGCCTCTGCAACCAGACATGGCCGGGTATCTGAAGGTCCTCAGCTCGCTGTCGAGGTCCGCCGCCGCTCTCTCCAAAAGCCCCGCGGTGCTCGCCCCGGCCGCCACTTGCCAGGCTCCGCATCGAAGACACTGTGAGTGGGGAGATCGCCGGGGACGTCGCGTCGCCATGGCGGAGCTTCTGCTGCGAAGCGGCGCGGCGGAGGTGGCGTTAGCGTTAAACGGGTGGCGGTAACTTTAGCTGTACCCTTTCCTTGTTTGACCGGAGAGCAAAACATCGAGCCCGGCACCGAGAGCTTCCGCCGGTGGCTGGCGGCGAAGGTAGCCGAGCGGTAGGCGTTCGCTAACCCGTCCCCTGAATCCCTTTGATCGTGTCGCTTTCTTGATTATTCCCCCCCCAAAAAAACGGTAGCGATTTATAGGGTTGATTGTTTAGTTTGGAAGCTTTCCCCCCACAAGTTGTCGGTGTTGTTGGAGAGAGACGGAGGCAGCGAGTGTCCACGAACGAAGGTCTCCGAGCCGGCGACCTCCTCGCCCGTCCTCTTTGTCTTCGCCCCGCAAAGTTTCTGCCCTTTTCGGTCCGTCGCGGCACATTCGCCGCGCCGCTGGCCGCGAACCGTTGGCTTTCCGAACAAACCCGCCGCGCCGCCTCGCCTCGCTTCCCTCCCGCGGGAGGAAATTCACGCCATTTGACGCGTTTCCTTCCCTTTTTTTTTGCACGTTTCTCTGTGAAAACCCAGGCCACGCCAAGTCTGGTAGCCTTTGAATGGGGTGGGTACGAAGCGAGAGTATGCAAGTGGCCATATGCGGTCGTGCAATTATTCTAATGCCAATCATGAAAATGTTGCAATGTGTGTGACCAAGTACTTATGACTAAGTTTCTAACTTGTAAGACCTGCTCCATCAAGGAAGAGCCCGAGAACCCGTTGTAGCCATTGTTATTCAGAGCAGTACTACTAGCAAACTTTCCCCAAGGTCAGCTATAGGATACGAGGCCCTGCCGGGGGGAGCAATGGCTGCCAGTCTGCCACAAGTGGTCTGTTGCACATAAATCCCGTCTGGGTTAAAGAATCACCAGAGCTAATTGCAACACAGTTACTACATTAAGGTCCACTTAGTAAAGTAGCGGGGTGGGGACGTGTGTAGTCTTTTTACTCTATATTGGATCCAAAACTACTCCAGATTGGTTGGTCAGAAGTAATGTAGTTACTTTACTTTTTTTTTAATGAATGCAACTAAGAGCTAACGTAAAGATGAGGAATAATTGGGAAAAACCTGCAACCCTTGGCGTTTGCACGAACTTGGGTCAAATTTGTTGCACACGGATGCACCCTCCCTTTCTCCACTTGGTAGCAGTATGAAATAACGGGTCAGTTGAAGGGCACTTTGAGGGGACTGGTTGGCCCTGTCTTGTTGGGCCTTGCACTGCCAGCTGTCTCGAGTCATTTGAGCTTTGCATTCGTCTGCTGGTCACTTTGCTGTCACTCGGCGACTTTGATACACTTTCAGCGTGGCGTATGCAAGGCTTGACCAAGTTAACGAGCTCCAGATAGAATGAGGAACATGCTCCTGTTAAAACGACCTACATACGGTGCCATTCTAAAAAAAAAAAAGGAACGAAAGTGGGACATGCTACTTTTGATATACTTGAGAATCAATGAAAATAGCCAGGAGAAGGTAAATGCAAGTAGACGGAACAGATTTAAAATGATGGCGACGTGCCTTTATTTCATACAATGCATTGATTCTTAAAAATGGGTTTTGCTGAGACTTGTGGAGTGACCGTTTGAATTGCCCAAGCGCTTTCTCCTACTAATTGTGTGATTTGTAAATTCCCACTTCTCGTGAAATTGCCCAACATACAACTGCTTTCCATTGGAAGAGCAGATGCAAAGCTCTTATCAGCTTTCAACCTGAGTACTGTGGTTTGCTCTAGCTTCACCACAACTTTGTTTATGGTCGTCAGTGTTTTAAAAGGAATAGTTAGATGATAACTGGCAGGACTTTATCCGTGACGCAATGTATATAGCTTGGTGACAGTTGTTCAAGCTCATCCTGGCTGAATTGTCTTTTCTTTAAACTTTGTGGGTTCAAACTGTTTGTTTCGGACCGCAAATTGACCTAAGAAAGAAGAGCCATTGCTAGTCATTGTTCCAATGACCTCTTTCAAAGTCGTCATTGTTTCGAATGTCCTTGATGGACTTCTCGGCTCTTGTGCCTATCAAGTGACTAATCTTGAGCGTTTACACTAGCAGCCATTCTTGGATCAGGTGTCGAGCTGACTGCAGCTCTCTTCTGATAATGCGTATTCCGTGTTCTCCCGTGTTGAGTGTGGGTAGAAAAGCCTGTCTTTTTGTACCTACCGTCTCAATCTGATATTTCTAGCTGCAGTTGGCAGACCTATGCCACAGACAGGCAAGGATGATGTGGCGGGCCCACATGATTCCTCTTCAACTGGCCCCTAGAGCGCATAGTTTGTTGATAAACCCGACAGAGAAAAAAGTTATGTAACTCACAACCCCCTCCTCCCGTGGACTCGTAGAGGAGGAGGGGACTCTCTCTCTCTCTCTCACACACATTCATTTTTGTAAATGTCCTGCCTGTGCACATTCAGCTTAGACTGATCTGAAAACCGTGCAGCGCGGGCGCTGTTGAATGAATCTCGGCCTTGACGCCTCACGTGTGACCTGCTTAACCACCGGCATGTAGAAAATGTCCGTTGTTGCTGCAGTTGATGTTGTCAAGTTTACCGCTGATCGTGCAGTGCTCAGACACTCCCCTAACCGTTTGATGTCTTCTTTTCCCTTCAAGATTTGTAGTCACCGGGCTCTCGATGCGAAGGTGTAGCGAAACTTTTGGAAATCCTGTTACTCCCGGTGCAAGTCCTCGGGGTTTCAGGGTACGATACTACAATGAATGCACGGGCCAGGGTAGTTTTCCAAATGAAGGAAAGACCAGCAGAAGTGTCACCACGGTGAAACTGGGTTCTGTGCCTGCTTGGCTCTTTGTAATTGCCTAGTAGTATGGAGCAAAACTAGCCATCCCTTATGGGATCTGGGCAAAGTCTAAATGCTGCCGGCATGATGAGTCTGGCGTTTGATCACCTTCATTACTTGTTGCTTTCTTGATCCGAGTGGTGCCTCGGCAGAATGGCGTTGGCCGGTTGTTCAGTGGTTTAAAGAAGAGCGTAATGAATCAGCAGAAAGCTTTTTTCATTAGCTCGAGGAGATTCCGACACAGTGTTTGCATTCGAGCCTTTTTTTTCCAGCCACTGTCATCCCTTTCAAGAAGATGGGGTGGGGGCGTGGATAATCAAAACCACTTATCGGTCTTTGGCGCTGAAATTGTATCAAACCCGCGGCAGATAAGTCACATCACATAATACTGCGACTGTAACTCTTGAGATAACATTGATTCCTGTGTTGTGTGTTTTTGTAAGCCGTTCTCAGGATTCTGCTTTTTTTGTATAAGATGATCAGTCCACGGCGATTGTATATGATAACAACTGTGTTCAGTGTCGGGTTATTTCAGCTGCCCCTCAGTCATTAGAGTCTGTTCTGACGGGTGTGACTAAGGGTTGAGGGGACCCTGTGAAAGGTTAAATATCGCCTCAAGATTGCATGAATCCCTGGTTTTTAAAAAGGTCTTTTACGACTGTTCTGCTATACCCCATCCTCCTGCCGAGGCGTAGCTGGATCGGATGAAGTGCGACGCGTCTCCTTCAGCAGTGAGGGTGCATTAACTTGGCAGGAAAGTCAGCGAGTCACCTGATTATCTGCACCTCTTTTTACTTGACTGTTCGCCGAAAGACTCCGAGCTGGCTGGCCTCTGGCAGGCAGGCAGTATCCGGGTGATGTGAGTGGAAAGTAATGACGTGGAAGTAGACTCTGTAGTTCAGGCTTTCCTAAAGTGAAAATAAAATATACTAATGATACCGGTACTGTTGTAGCCATGGGCCTCGAAGTGGTACTTCCAAGTACCACCTCGAGTACTTCAAGTATCCAGGTGGAGCAGAAAGAGAATTTGGATGACGACAGGTCTATGTGACCCGATACGAAGTAACAATATGTGTAATAATGGAAAAAACAAAACAAAACACTGATTCCTATAATTCAGAACCAGCAAACCCCCCCCCCCGCAAGATATGCTATCCAAACGTTAGTCTGTGCCCATAGTGTGAACATTAAGGGTGCCTGTACCGATGTCAACCACTAAAAAGGGATGTTGTTGTTTTTTGGGGGGGGGTTTTCCGTCCCTGTGATCCGTCTGGTGGTTCCTCAGTATTCTTAAAAGCCATCAAATATAAGCTGCCAGCGCTGTATCCGGGCAGATTTTTACATTCTAAGGAATGA
This sequence comes from Lampris incognitus, assembly GCF_029633865.1. NCBI lineage: Eukaryota > Metazoa > Chordata > Actinopteri > Lampriformes > Lampridae > Lampris > Lampris incognitus. The sequence continues at coordinate 62,435,347 of NC_079216.1, forward strand.
GAGTTGGATTGCAAATGAAAGCCAGGGCACACAATCATATTGCTGTGTGTGTGTGTATGTGTGTGTGTGTGTGTGATTAACAGATGCCGACAAACGCATCAAGGTGGCCCAGCCAGTGGTGGAGATGGACGGAGATGAGATGACCAGGATCATCTGGGAATTCATCAAAGAGAAGGTGCTGTAGCGTCTTGGGATGGAGGGGGCATGAATTTATAAACCACGGTTTGTGTGTGTGTGTGTGTGTGTGTCTGCCTGCCTTAGGGGAGTACATGCCTACGCTGTCTGACTAATCTATTTTTGTATCGCTGGCTGACGTGCAGATAGAGGGGTAGCGCGAGCGAGCGAGCGAGCGCGGGTGTGTGTGGACGGCGGCAGGGAGCTTATGTATGTATGATGTGGGGGAGGGGTTTTGCGAGGTTTCATTCAGTCACTGGCTAATTGCCGGGGGGGGGTGGTGGGGGGGAGCAGATGGTACGTTGGCTCAGAGAGGAAACGTGGAGAATTATGGACTAACATCAATCCCTCGTATCTGACATTTGGTGTTGGGGTTGAGTGTTGAAATGTAGAGAGAATGGGAAAATGCAAATGCCTATATATCCTATATAACCCCTACAGCTGGGAATAGATTTGCCAGGGTCAAATAATTTTGTGTATAATTTTTCCTTACATATTTGTTTTGTTTTTCTTTGCGTGAGCGGGATGTTGTGTTGCCGTAAAAGCCCCTTTAGACAAATAAACTTGACTTGCGCTTTCACAGCTACCAAATCCAGTTTACTCCACACTGTAAACAGTTGGGTAATGCTATTGTTCTCAGAGTGTATTATGGCCAGAGAAAGCTATTTTTGCTATTCTTTGGAAATCTGGGGCAGTATTCATGAAACATTTTGAGGCTTAAAGCTCCTGATTTAGGAGAGAAAGTCCTAAAGCTAAACGGCGCTTGTTTAAAGACGCCTACATTTTTTTTGTCTTGGAGAAATCGGTGAAGCGTGTTGACACTGAAACTAGCACCCGCATCTACAAAACATCCGGGGTAGCTGAGAGGGCGTTTTCATGTTAGGCACTATTGCTTTGTACCTTTCCCGTACAATTGCCCCTACCCTGCCGGTCACCTTTCACATTAGTCATGTTGTTCTGTACCGGAGTACACCCGCCTATCTGCATGAGATCGGCACTCGCTCACCCAGATTTCGGAGGAGATAGGCAGTGTTTAGAAATGCCTTTGTAGCACAGCAGTCCACTTCCGTATTTTGGGACAGTTGTTTTCACACCTGATGCGAACCGCACCTGAGTACACATGAACCGTATATACTCGAGACCGTCTTTTCAAGGAGACCCAGGCACGGTTCTTTGATCCATGCCTGGGTACGGTACGCAGTTTCCACACTACTCAAACGAACTGGAATTTGGGGTCAAGTGTACTTGGATCCGGGGCTCGGGTGCCTAGCGTGAAAGCACCCTAAGTCGCTAAGACCTAATCATAACAGTCTCAGAAGTGGCTGTTGCCATTAACAGCTGCTGCTGTTAGATTGGGTGGTGATCCCAGGTGTAAATTCGCCTGTAATTACTGCTTCTATTTCATGGATAAGTCGTGCAAGAAGTAAAAGCTGGACTTGCGCACAATATGGTTTTCATTTATGTTCCTGTCAGCCATTGTCATTCGACATAATTAATGAAAAACATGCATTTTAAAGCCTTGCGTGCTGTAAGCTAGCCAGTGTTTTTTTTTTTTGAGGAGGAGGGGGGGTTGCCAGATGGGCAAGAGGCTGCATTAATTACCCAAAAATATAGCCTACTTGATAAATTCAGTATTTTATTTTGGATTCATGTACATAATTGGCTTTTTAATAAACTTACATGTTCTTTAAAAATACGTCTTTGGATTTTTTTTCTCCCCAATTGTATCCGGCCAATTACCCCACTCTTCCGAGCCATCCCGGTCGCTGCCCCACCCCCTCTGCTGAGCCGAGGAGGGCTGCAGACTACCACACGCTTCCTCCGATACACGTGGAGTCGCCAGCCGCTTCTTTTCACCTGACAGTGTCAGTGACACCTGACAGGAGTTTCGCCGGGGGCATGTAGCGCGTGGGAGGATCACGCTATTCCCCCCAGTTCCCTCTCCCCCCTGAACAGGCGCACCGACCGACCAGAGGAGGCGCTAGTGCCGCGACCAAAGTGCTTGGGGAACCCACCCAATCCAAATTTTGGAGCTTCTTGTTATGAAGAATTCCTCACACAGACTGGTCCCCTGTCAGCTAGCCATTGTGGGCATAGTAAGCTAGCGCTTTAATGAATCACGACGTCATTGATAGCGACGGGGTCGAGCCGCCCTTAACTCCTTCAGCTCCGCTTAAAACGTCCTCCACTTCCTCTGCAAAAGTTGATCTCAGCAGCTTCTTGAATCAGTTTTAAGAAGGAACTTTTCGCTAGGAACTTGAATTCCCATTTAGGAGTACTCTTAATGCTAAGATAAAATGCTTCATATGGCCCCTGGATAATCAGTTTTCTTGAGAGAACAATAATGTTGTCCCTTTAAAGCATGTAGTATAATTCCTCTTTCTTTTGTAATTTCATCCTGTAGTTAATCCTGACCAACGTTGATGTTGACCTGAAATACTATGACCTGGGCCTGCCGTACCGTGACCAGACAAACGACCAGGTCACCATTGACTCTGCCCTGGCTACCCAGAAGTACAGCGTAGCTGTCAAATGTGCCACCATCACACCCGATGAAGCCAGAGTTGAAGGTCTGTAGAAAAAAATAATAAGAAAAAAAAACACGGCTTGGATTTCTCATTGAAATTTGATTAAACACTTAATTAAAGCTTCTACGAGGAGTTTTTACTAATGATTCCAGCCTCAATTTAATTTTGATGCTTCTTGATCTCAGCATGAGTAATTGAGGCAAGAAGGTTAGATAACGTTATGTAATGATACCAAATGCTTTTCCCCGGGTCGGATCCCCCACGAAATCTGACAAAACGTTTTTTAACACACAGATGGGATAAAAAGCCACAATTGGCTTTGTATCCCATCTTTCCAAAACCCCATTACCTCTCTCTCTCTCAAAATAAATGCACAAGTGACCGACCAGGGGGTGAATTTAGATCTTTGTGACAAAAATGAATAGTGCTCATGCAAAGTCAAGTCAATCATTCATGAAACATTTCCGCTTTTGTCCACCAGGGCAGGCAAAGTACAAAAAATAGAAAATCCAAAACTCTTCGTAGAAGCTTTAAAACTTTGAGCATTGAAGTTGTTGGAGTGTAAAAAATGATGGTGAAAACTATCCAGGCCTGGTCATAAATTCAACATTCATGAGCTTATATCGTCTGTCTTCTGGAAGAAAAAAACAAAACCGCAAGCTATGCTGTTTCCCCTCAAATGAATCAAATATGAGGTCACAATTCCTGCCAAATTCTGTGATGCCCTAACCCCAATTGTTGGGGCAAAGACCTCCATAACCCCCCTTTCAAACCAGGGCTTGTTGGAAACGGCTTAAAGACTGAGCCTATATTGATTTCTTAAAAATTTGAATCTTGTATGAAATTAAAAAGGAGATTGTTACTCTTTTTTATGTAATTTCAGAGTGAAAAGGTTCAGCTGATTGATATTGGTATACTTGATATATCCAAAAGGTACCTAGTCATATGATGATTTGTAGCTGCTCGAACTGAAGCTGGCGGAGCTAGGGTTTCACCTCCTCAGTCCTTATGTCGCGTCACTTGGAAGTGAAAAGTCCTCCACCTTAAATAATCCCTGTGGGAAAAATATTGTGAGAATCCTTGTCTCTCTAAACAAGGTAGCGGGCTATGAGAATCTTAGGTGAGGCGCTCTGTCTGTGACCCTCCCCATCTCAACTTCTCTCGCACCTAGTTGCATTTTGCACTATGTGGAATGGGTGGAGGAGCTTGAAAACCATGTCATTCCCCTTGATGCTTTCTTAAGTTCTGCCAAACCTTTAGCATAGTTAGGATTTGCCAAAAGTAGTTTGTGCTTGCCAAATGAGATCCGAATCAGAATCAACTCTATTGGCCGAGTGTGCCTATGCACATGAGGGATTTGACTCTGATTCACAGCAGCTTCTAGCACTTGCACACATCACTCACACAAAAAAAGAGGAACCCCCCCCCCCAAAAAAAACAAAAAAACAAAAGAGAAGAAATAAATGGAACAACAGAAAGCATATTGGAGGCAAGCATGTATGCACAGCAGGTATGCCACTACTGTACATAGTTTTTTTATGGTTGAATAAACAACCTATGCCCATACCAACTGCTTCTATACTATATTGCCCATACACTAGGGCTGCACAATATATCGAAATTCTACCTTCATCGTGATATCAACGTGCGCGATATATGTATCGCAAAAGACTGCTTGAACTGCGAGAAATGGTATATGCAGTTTGTGTTGACTTTGGTGCCCCCTTCTGGGAAAAAAGGCGGTAGTGTCACTTGGCTGCACATTGTTTTTAATTACAATAAATTGAATTGAATTGGCTGATTCCGCCTCATTAACAACAAAATATAATGTAAAAAAAACAAAATTCTAACATTTGTTACTCACTGCAAAACCGGTAAGACATCAGTTTTAAATTGAGACTGTTACGTAATCACTTATAATATAAACTCCTAGTCGCTGCTATATTTAAATAGGCCTAGATCTTGTGTTAAAGCGATGAAGAAACTGTATTGCCATGCAACCAAGTTGGTGGTATTTGTTCATTGTCAATATAGCGGCTGTAGCCGGGTGCATTTTTTTTCTTCAATAAAAACATGTTGCTGGGATGTAAATAATGCATTTGATTTTTTTATTCTGTGTGCATAGGCTGTTCACTGTCTGGGGTCCATGGTAGCAGCAAACCTAAAGCAGAAAGACATTAAAACTGTATACTTCAATATTTGTTTATTTATCACGAGTCATATCATCATCGCAAAATTCAACAACGTTATCGCATGTTTACCTAATATCGTGCAGCCCTACCACTATACCAATACCACAACTCAACAACCCATCATGCCCGTATACAATGCAATATACTCTCATTATATTACACTATACTATCTTGTATACTAAAAGTATACGATATATATTCACCTACCATCCACCTCACAACTACATATTATACTATATACCTATGTTACAACCGCAACAATAACGGCAATAATTTGTAACCAGTATACAGCAGTTGTATGTGTATTTCCAATTGTACATTTGTATTTTACAAACATTTGTATCGCACATCTGGTTTAAAGAGGTAGTGCACATCATAGATATGTAGGTGAGACGTCTTGACCAAAGGGAGCTATTTAGAAAGTGTCATATTTACATAATAAGTATCTATTCTTGCACCATGCTGCTAAGTGTTCATGAGAGAGATGGCCAGTGGGGGAAAAAACTGTTTCCTATGTCTGGTGGTTTTGGTGCACATTGCTCTGTAGCGCTTGTCAGAGGGTATGAGTTCAAACAAACTGTGTCCTGTGTGTGTGTGGGGGGGGGGGGGTCTGTGCTGATTCTGCCTGTCCATTTCCGTGCTCTAGAGGTGTCCTGCAGGGGAGCGCCAATTTTTTTTTCTCTCTCTACTGTCCTTACTGTTCGCTGTAGTCTGTTTCTATCCTGTTTTGTTGCTACTCCAAACCAGTCCGTGATGGATGTGCACAGGGCAGTGCGGTGTAGAACTGGCTCAACAGCTCCTGTGGCAGACCAAATTTCCCCAATTTCTGCAGAAAGAACATCCTCTGCTGGGCCTTTTTGAGGATGGAGTTGATGTTGGTCTCCCACTTCAGGTCTTTGGAAATAGTAGTTCCCAGAAACGTGAAGGTATCCACAGTTAACACATGGCTGTTGGTTATTTTTAGGGGGAGCAGTACTGAGGGGTGTCTCCTAAAGTCCACTGTCATCTCCACAGTCTTGAGCATGTTCAGCTCCAAGTTGTTCTAACTACATCAGAGCACCAGCCCCTCAACCTCCCGCTGATATGCAAACTCGTCATCATCCTTGATGAGTCCAATGACTGTAGTGTCATCTGCAAACTTCAGTAGTTTAACAGCTGGGTCCTTGGAGGTGCAGTTGTTGGTGGGAGAAGAGCAGTGGGGAGAGGACAGATCCCTGGGGAGCACCAGTACTGACTGTCTATATACCAAAAGTGACTTCCCCCAGCCTCACTTGCTGTTTCCTGCCTGTCAGGAAGCTGGTGATCTATTGACAGATGGTGGGGTATACAGTGAGCTGGGAAAATTTGGAGGAGAGGATTTCTGGAATGATGGTGTTGATTGCTGAGCTGAAGTCCACAAACAGAGGTGTGATGGGGGCTGTTGTCATTGGGCTGTAGTGGGTGAAGAGTGTGAATGTTTCCCTTTCAAACCTGTAATAGAAGACATTCAGGTTGTCAGCCAGGTCTTTGTTTGCCTCAGCATGGGGGGATGTTCTTCTGTAGTTGTGATGTCTTGCAGGCCCCTCTACACTGACACAGGGTCATTGGCTGTAAACTTGTTTTTCAGCTTTTCCGTGTATCTTTTTTTGGCCACTCTGATCTCCTTTGTCAGGGAATTTCTGGCCTGCTTGTACAGGGCTCTATACCCGCTACTGTAGGCATCCTGCTTGGCTTGCTGAAGTTGTCTTAGTTTGGCTGAGAACCATGGATTGTTATTGTTGGATGTGCAGAGTGTCTTGGTAGGTACACACACGTCTTCACAAAAGCTGAAGCTGATTTTGGCCACAGGAAGATTTATTTAAAGACACGGTGAAATTAAAATTGATTGTTAGCCAAAAAAATATACAACTATTCAGCTTCTACTTATTTTACATGAAAATCTAATCACCTTAACTTCCTTTTAAAACAGCCAAGTTTTTGTGATTGTCACCAGGTCCAAGGGGGTGGGCAAGTGACATTCCAACCAGTATTATCATAAAACGTTTTGCACCACCCAATCAAATTCAGAAGGATCAAATTCCAACCCTTCCTACGTTTGTCCCTGCTTTGCCATCCTGTTTTACTTGTTAATACATCATATTATGAAAGCAAGATATGCCCCGAATGCCATTTCACATTGTCTGCAAAGGTCCCGCGAATGAAAGCTGCATTTTTCTTTCTACCTCTTTAATCTGCACTTAATTGTATTTACTTCTATGTTCTTGAAAATCACATCACTCTGCACTTGCTGGCTTACAGTAGAAGAATGTCTGAAGAATTTGAAGCTTGATTGAAAGACTAGTGTCTACTTTCATGACTACTCTGTCCTGAAACTTAGACTAACTAACATTTTTTTTCGATTTCTACATTCTTCTGAAAATGCATAGCCATTATGACCTGTTGGTTAACTCACACGTCCTCCTCCCACAAAATTCGACCATTCCGTTTCCTTCAGATGTGCCACCAATCACAGAAGGTCGGGGTGCTCTAAATGCCATTTCATGGGACCTTTAAGTAGGATGTTGTAGTTTGGGGTTTGTGCCATGGCTCTGTATTCACAGATGTATGTTTTGTTGACATTTAAGAGTTCAGCCTGAAAAAGATGTGGAAGAGCCCCAATGGCACCATCAGGAACATCCTGGGTGGTACAGTCTTCCGTGAGCCAATCATCTGCAAGAACATTCCCAGACTTGTTCCAGGATGGACGCAGGCCATCACTATTGGCAGACATGCCTTTGGTGACCAGGTAATCTTGCCATTAAACATTAGAGATACTCTGACTTCTTCTTTTCTTTTTTTTGTTTAGATCAGTTTTTCCACATAGAAGTGATAACAAGGACACAGTGTCATGGAGGTGAAGTACAATCCATCCATCCATCCATTATCCAAACTGCTTATCCTGCTCTCAGGGTCGCGGGGATGCTGGAGCCTATCCCAGCAGTCTTTTAACAAAATTGTGTGTGTTTGTTATGAAACAGTTGGAGATTTTGAGAGATTTTCAGTGCCTCTCCACCTCCTCAAAGTTTCATAACAATCAAGCAAACTGTCATGAAGGTATACTTGTTTTCCTAAGGCTATGCCTCCTTTCAAATTTACTGGCTAATATCTTCAAAAATCTGAACGATATCCAAAATCTGCGAAGAGAATATGTTTGGCTTGTTCTATACTTTGTTCTGCCCAAGTTTGGAGGTAATCAGTTAAACTTCATAAGGAGGGGTCGGGGAAAAAAATGTGTTTTTCAAAAAATTCAAAATGGCAGGAATATTTTATAGGGGACACTAGAAGAACCCCGCTACAATGTAGCGGTTTGGTTCTCCACCCGTCTAAATCTCCCTCCTCTTCATCCAGCCAGCTAACCGCCTTCCCCCTGCCCCTAAACCCCCCCCCCTGCCACTCCAACTCCCTCCCCCCAAATGCTCAGAATCACCGGAAATGCCGAGAAAAGTGGTTTTTAGCCATTTTTAGAAAATGCATATTTTGCATAATTATGCATAATTATGCATAATTATTTTAATTTTCTGCTATTTTTCTGGTCCTCTCTGGAACAATACCTACCACCTCCAAAAAAAGTGAGGATCATAAGTGCATTTTTGCAAAAATGTATTTATTTTGCATAATGCCAAAACATATTCTGTCCTAGAAAAAAAATTTTATAGGTGAAAAAATCAAAGATGCTCAGAATCATCTGAAATGCCGAGAAAAGTGGTTTTTTAGCCATTTTTAGAAAAATGCATATTTTGCATATTTATGCATAATTAATTATGCATAATTTTAATTTTCTGCTGTTTTTTATAGGTGCCCCTGATCATCCCCAATAACCTCCAAAAAGAATCAAGGCCCCAAGTGCTTTAGTTTGGCCGTTTATAGACTCTCACACAGACACACACCACACACCAGACACACATTGTGACAATACGGGAGTAGATTAGAGGTCTAATTGGCGAAGTTGTAGAGTAGATCTGCCTGAATATGTCTCGCGGGTTTGGTCTAATTTGGAACTATGTTGTAAGAGATATGGCCTATCAAAGTAGAAAATGTGGAGCTTTAATTATAGCGCCACCATCTGGCCGACTGGGGAAATTTTTTTTTGCATTGCCTGCGTTTGCATATCAATATCTATTACTGGGCAAAATTCCACGTCTCTATCATGTACCACCTTGCAGGAATATGCAAAAACATTTGTGAAGATCAAAGTAATGAATATGAAAAAGAGGCTACGAGAGAATAGTGGTGCGAATATCAAGGATATATTTATTTTTCCAAATGTCCTACCAGAGAGTATTAAAAATGAACCAAAAAAACACGCAAAATCTTTAATACCTTACAGCAGTATATACTTACAGCTTTTAGATGCACTCACAAACGGCAGCCGCCGAGGTGCTTTGCATCTAAAAAGACTTACTGGTTACGCGTAAACCCACTCTTATGAATTAACCATGCGGTTTCAATATTGATATCGCCGCAATTTTTCTCTCCGACTTACAGCTTATTCATCATTTCCTCTACAGTACAGAGCAACAGATTTTGTGGTGGACCAGCCAGGCAAGTTTAAGATGACCTTCTCGCCTGCCGATGGCAGTGCAGGCAAGGAGTGGGAGGTCTTCGACTTCCCTGCTGGCGGCTGTGGAATGGGCATGTACAACACAGATGAGGTGAGTCCTTTTGTGCCGAGCGCTTCTGTTTTCGTGTCTGCTGCACTGAAACTATTTAAACGGTGCAGAAAAAAATATCAGCTGTAGAAGCGAGAATTTGCTGGTTTCCTCCCCGAAGACTGAGGTAACGAGGAAAGCAACGCGAATGTGCTTTCTGAACTTGAAACCATTAGTTCAGAATCAGTCAGAAATTCTTGTACTGCCATGTCCGTTACCTGCGGTAGGAATTTAGCCTGGCGTTGTATAGCAAACAATAAAAAGGTGGAATACATATGTGGGGAAAAGTAATATATACGAAAGAACAAAAACAGATCCAGGAAAAATAAAAACTGCAAAAAGTAAGTCTGTCAGTGGGGGGGGGCTTGTGGACAGGGGGCCTGTTGGTTAGTCGGGGGAGGGTGGGGAGGGAGGGGGGGGGGGGCTGTTGATTAGTCTGCAGCAGGGAAGAATCTGTTCTTGTGGCGTGAGGTTTTGGTGCCGATGGACCTCGGCCTCTTCCCCAGAGGTTAGTCTCAAAACGGTGGTGTCCAGGGTGGGAGAGGTGGGCAACGATCTTTCCTGCCCTCCTGCGGGTCCTGGAGGCGGGCGGGTCCTGGAGGCGGGCGGGTCCTGGACCGGTGGGAGGCGGCAGCCAATCGCTTTCTCCGCTGAGCGAATGAAAACAGCAGTTGTAGCACACGGGATTCCAGTTGCTCTGCCGTCCTTCTACGTTTGGTTTTGTTGGCCCTTATCGGATGAAGAATTACCTGATGGCTCTGCCAAAGTGGATCAATAGCATATTAAAAATGTCTCTTTGCAGCAGACAAGCCTCCTTGTGAACCCGTGTTGCTACTGCCCCCCCCCCCCTGATTAGTCAGGGATTACCTGATTTTTATGACGTTAGAGGTCACACTGTATCAGAGACTCCAGACTCGTCCAGGGAAAGTGGACGTGTGAAGTCGCGGCGAATATACGGATTCTAGTCAGGCCAGCGGACAGACAGTCGTTAACCCCCGTTTCACCTTTTCGCTTGTATGACTCCCAGAATTCGCGACCTCTGACCTCTGTGTATTTAACAGTCTATTACAGGCTTTGCACATAGCTGCTTCCAGTATGCCATCGGCAAGAAGTGGCCACTTTACATGAGCACCAAGAATACCATCCTGAAAGCTTATGACGGCCGATTCAAAGACATCTTCCAGGATATCTATGAAAAGTGAGTGTTTCTTTTCTTTGTTCTTTTGTCTGATCTAGCTCCCCCCCCCCCCCCACAAGTTTTTCTGTAATGGGGTTCCTGCAGGTCCTGATAAAGTCCTGAAACGTTTTCAGTTTTACTATCTAACGTTAAGGCTTTTTTTTACAGAAGGTCTTGGGTATGATTAAATCTATTATTGTTCTGTTCTAGCAGGGTTCTTGCACAGGTCTGGAAAATGGGGGAAAAAACTGACTTTTTTTAAAATTTCCTGGTCTGACAAGATATGGAAATTGCTTTGGGAAAAGGGTGATGAGTGGTATGGAGATAAAACATGTTTTGTAAATTTCAGCTTGAATCAGTTTTTTTGAACGGCCGTATGAATATTTTTTGGGGATAGACATGATTAGTCAGCATACGTGGCCTTCCCTTGACTTTTTGCGTGTTCGTGTTTCCTTTCTGGGAGTCAGTCGGTGGAGATGTACACTACAGCAGCACTGAATCCAGCAGCAGGCTCAGTGCTCGAGCCAGACCACTAGCCCGTCTGCAGTCACGGCGAATTGCAAGTTACCGTTTTCTCGGACAATCCATATGCGTGAAAATCCACAGATCTGCCCAGTTTCTTTGCACGCAAGACTGGTCGGCCGAAAAGGTTTCTTCGGATTCGGTTAACGACGTGCTCTTACAGGTTCATGATCACACTACATGTACCTTGTAGTCTTGAGCGCAAGTGTCCAGAACTTGGGACAGTCGATTTGTAAAGCACTTTTCAACCAGATCACAGAAAGTTGAAAATACATTAACATCGCAGCAGCAGATAATACACACACGACACTACATGTCCCAGTTGCCGGTCATACAAAATTAAGTAGTGTTCCCTGTAGCCGTCAGGGAAAAGTACGGTATTTCCAAGTCCTGAAGATTAGGTCTGGAATTTTAGATTAAAAATGGGCCAGAACCCTGTCGGAGTCTTAAATGTTGAAATATCTTTGTCTGGTTATCAGCGAAGAAACTATGTTGTCTAAACACGAATGACTTCAGTTGAGGGTTTTTTGGACCAGGGGGCGGGGGGGGGGGTGATTTTGTATTCCTGATTTTTCTTGCTAATGAAACTGTTGGAAAAAAAATTAAAATCTTCACACCCCCCCCCCCCCCATTTGTTTCATGTCTGTGACAGGCACTACAAGCCTGACTTTGACAAGCTGAAGATCTGGTATGAGCACAGGCTTATTGATGACATGGTTGCCCAAGTGCTTAAGTCCTCTGGAGCCTTTGTGTGGGCCTGCAAGAACTACGATGGAGATGTCCAGTCTGACATTCTCGCACAGGGTGAGAGATTTAAGAACCGATACTGAATCCTGTCAGCAAACTTTGTCGTTGGGAAATACTGAAACTTCTTGTGGATGTGCTGTAATACCAAGTTTTTCACTTTTGTGTTGTGGCTCAGGTTTTGGCTCTCTGGGACTGATGACGTCGGTTCTCGTGTGCCCCGATGGCAAAACTATCGAGGCTGAAGCCGCCCATGGGACTGTGACTAGGCATTATCGCGAGCACCAGAAGGTTGGTAGCCAGTGGCTTTTATGTCATTTTTAACGCTGTCCTGGGAAACTGAACCTAACCTGAGAATAAATCATAAGGGCTCCAAATTCCAGCCTCGGATCGCTGCATTTGTGTGCCCACAGTGCCACCACGTGGTGAATCTTGAAATGATCCCAAGAGGTGCCTAAAACTCTAGAAAAAGATTAAGGACTCATTTGCATACGGTTCAGATAAAATGCGTTATATTGACTCCGAGTTGAACGACTGACTGGATCGTGTTCACATTAAGGGTAGACCAACGAGCACCAACCCCATCGCCAGCATCTTTGCGTGGACCAGAGGCCTTGAGCACCGTGGGAAACTCGATGGCAACCCAGACCTCATCAAGTAAGATATTTACAACGGCGCCACCATTGCTCCGAGCACACTGATATAGAAGTGACGTGTCTTTCTCTAAACATCTTTGCTCCTCTGCAGGTTCTCACAGACCCTCGAGAGGGTGTGTGTTGAGACTGTTGAGAGTGGTATCATGACCAAAGACCTTGCGGGCTGCATTCATGGCTTAGCCAAGTAAGTTCTTTGATATCTATAATAGATATGTTTTGGCTGTTTTGGTTTTTTTTTTGTGTGTGTTGCCTTATCATCTGTTGTATCATCATGCTTTTATTAAAATTCCCCGAGACGTCCATGTCTTTTGAAAATGGCTTCCCGTTCTCTAATTGGCCCTGCCCCTGTCTGTTCTTCTAGCTGCAAGCTCAACGAGCACTATGTCAATACCACAGACTTCCTGGATGCCATCAAGATGAATCTGGATAAGGCCCTGGGCAAGTGAAGGACTAGAAAGAATACAGCTACCCTAGAATTGACTGTCATTATATATATATTTTTGTACCTCATTTCAACCAAGGTCAAGAATACTACCTTTGTTCATCTGAAGGAAAAAAAAAAGAAAGTTCATTGTAGATAATTACGTAGCATACCCATTAGGTTGTTCTACGGTTGAGTTGATCTTCCATCTGATGCCTCCTTCATTATTCTGACCCTCAATTTCCAAGGTTTTATTTTTATCATGAAGTACTGTAAACATTACTGCATTATGCCTTGGAAGACTGAAGCCTACAGCCATACATGTGCCAATAAACCTTCCTTGTTTGATCCTCCACTATTCTCATACTTCAAATCGAACAACTGGGGAAACGGATTTAAAGGTAAATAAATTTTATTATTTTACAGTATTGTCTGGTACACAACATTGTACATACAGATCTATCAACATTATCTCAACACTGATGTCTAACAATACAGAAAGCCATTTAAATTTTAACATGTTGGTAGTTCCCCTTTTTCACCATCGAACCGTGATGGGATGAACACAAAGCGTAAGAATTCACAAAAATCGCGTTTTTATTTTGAATGCACTATATATCGACATTGCAGATGGAGACCGTGTTTGCGGGTTATGTTTGAAAAGCTAAGCACTGGGAAGCTGAATATATTGAGCATTTCCCAAATCATTTTCCATGAGGTCCATGGCCCTGTCACATGTTGGGAGGTTGTCGTTCATCACTTTAGACCAGCGTACAGCGTGATGGATGGCATGCTCTTGCAGACACACAGGGGCACTTAATATTTCTGTCCAAGTATTTGGGACAATTCCTGTTGAAACCCATCCATGGAAAAAAAGGACCTGCAATAAGAATGCAGGGGTATGCATTGCTTTTGAAAAATGCAGTAGGCTTTACCTTGAAGGCCCGCACCGGGCACAAACACTGAAGTTTCTGGAGAGAAAAGCTGGATTGTGGTCTGTTCTCTGTGATAATCTTTTGGAGAAATCTACAGATGAGTAGGGGGGGGGGGCTCAAATGTAATTAGATGAGGTCTGCCATTGGGCCCCATGAAAGCCATTGTCTTGGCTCAATACAGCACTAAGAAAAATAGACTGGTCCTGCCCTTATTTAACACTGGCAAAAGGTTGATCCAATTCTTTGGTAAAGGCATCTAAAATTAGAAGGTTGTTTTGATTTTGTTTTCATTTGTGTCTTAACATTCCACAGCAACAATTACATTCATAGACTAGGGGTCAAAACAGGGAAACTCAGAAACTTAAAAAACTCGAGACTGGTCACAACAAGTGGCCCTCAGTGCAGTGCACCGATCACAGTACCAGCCGCCACACAGGGCCGATACATCTCTGTACAGTAACACACAGTAATCGTTGACTTGCGGATCCCACGGTATTCGGGTCATCTCGCACACCTCCGTTTTATTTTTATCACAGTATAAATCAGAAAGTGAGGAAAAATGACATTTCGTTTACTTCCGTAACTTTGTAAGCTTTGGCAAAGTGAAATGGCTAAAACCTGATCAGCTCTCCCACCTTGGTGTACCCCAGGAGACTCACTTGGAGGAGACCAGGATTGTCTGGATAAGTACACGCTTTGTTTAAGCTTACTAAACAATTCCCTATAATTTAGGCTCGCGGGATGTTCCTGTTGTTATTGTTCCTTTTACTGAACGCCAGGTATTTTGTGAGAGTGAGTCCTCTCTTGCCAAATACTATATATTTTTTTCAGTAGGTTCGTATGGAGTTACGCCGGATGTCTACATTTCCAAATAGCAGAGCATAAGGAGCGGTTCCAGTGCATACGAGTGTGCAGATTCTGCAGGGTTACTTAATGCCCTTGAAGAACAATCCCAGGACGGTGCCTTTCACAGACCCCCAAAAATATCACATTGCCTCCTTTTTTTTGTATTATTAGTTCACACTTAAACTAAATTTGAGGTCATTTTAAAAAATTCATGCAGTGTTATATCGCCCACCTCCCTTCCCATAGCTGCTATAATACTCCATTTCAGAGAGTTTCGCAATGTCTGGTGTGTTGTTGCTCGCACGGTTCTCTCGCTCGCTGAATTCAAAGCTCTCCTCTTCGTAGTCCTCTTGGCCCTCTACGTCTTGGGGGGCTTCTGATGGAGGAAGCACAAAGGCACGCATAAAGTCCACCATTTCCTCAGTAGCACACTGAAACACACACACACACACACACACACACACAGCTTCACTAAGGACAGTCGATTGCTCCTCCTCTTCTGCTCCCATATCACTCTCCACTGATAGAGACAGGCATGTCTAATCCAGTCACTGCTATATTTACTAAATACACAGCGAGGGAGTGAGAGAAACATCAAAACACTTGGCCACCAGATTACAGTACACGCTGAGTCGAAGTGCATTAGTGGCAAAGTGAGACTGACACAGGTGCAACGTGGAGCTCACCATGCAGTCCTGCTGAGAAACTCGGCTATCGGACACCAAAATCACAAACGTCATCCCCAAATGTCACGTCATGTCTTTTTGTTTGTTTTTGTTTCTTAAAAGGTGCACAAAAAAAGGACTCCATGAAGGTTATTCACCTTGTCCTTCTATAGAGGCTTCCAGGATTCCATGTTTGACCTTCATGTGTCGGCTCAGGTTGCCCTTCAGGTTGAACTTGCTGGTGCAGTAAGGACACTTGAAGGGCTTGCTGCCAGCATGGAGGTGCATGTGGCCGAGGAGGTTATACATTCTGTTGAAAGACTTCCCGCACACCTGGGAGGCAAGAGAACAGCGGTCAGTACCCCTGCCAACCCTCTTAAGTACAACCGCGGCCAACTTGTTCACTTCCGCCTCCGCTCACCTTGCATTTGAAGGGCTTGACCGGCAGGTGGACGATCATGTGGGTTTTGAGCGTCTGTTTCTGGACGAAGGTCTTGAAGCAGACGTGGCACTGGAAGGGCCTCACGCTGGCATGGATCAACATGTGCCTCTTCAGGTTTGCAGAGAGAGTGAACTCTCGGGAGCACACGTCACACTTGAACTCTTTCATGCCCTGGGAAAACAGAAGCGTCCGGGCCTTTTATAATTAATTGAGTTACATACACATTCAGAGGAAAACGTGAGAAGATCTCATGGAGATTAGCATACAAGGAGTAGGCCACGTGGTGTAACGAAGGGGGAACTACTGAAGTCGGGAGAGTTACTGTTCAACGGGCCAAACTACTACACAGAGTGATGAGCGAGAGCGTTGTCATGCAAGCTTTCGATCCGCACTCAGCTGCTGAGACATACAGCAGAGAAGTCCAGCGATAGGCGGAATACAAGTTTTAACAATATCAACACAGACCACTTAAAAAAAACTAAAGCCAGTATCATGAGGAGAGAAAAAAAAACACGATTTTTTTTTAATACATACTGAGACAAGGACTGTATTTAGAATAAAATGGAGAATTGGTTTAGAATGATTCATCAGCGAGAAAGGGAAGTAAATCTGTGAACAACGCACAAAACGAAATGCATGCAAGTTTGGGGGTGAGCAGCACACAAAGACTCAAGGCCTCTGAAGGGTATGTTTACAAAGCAGCTGGGTTTGGGTAAAAAACAAAAAGAGGCTGTCAAGCGAGTATGCAATGTACTGCCAATCAGTTTTAATATCTTACTAGAAACACAATAGACCTCCTAAATGGTAATTATGTGTTTTTCCATTTCAAGCCATAGCTTTGTGGGTTTGTGGGCACTACTTTGCTTAGAGGAGCTGATTACTTTACTTAGAGGAGCAGATTACTTTACTTAGAGGAGCAGATTACTTAGAGGAGCAGATTACTTTACTTAGAGGAGCAGATTACTTTGCTTAGAGGAGCTGATTACTTTACTTAGAGGAGCTGATTACTTTACTTAAAGGAGCTGATTACTTTACTTAGAGGAGCAGATTACTTAGAGGAGCAGATTACTTTACTTAGAGGAGCAGATTACTTTACTTAGAGGAGCAGATTACTTTACTTAGAGGAGCAGATTACTTTACTTAGAGGAGCTGATTATACTCTTGTGAGACCTGGTTCTTGCTTTTAAACACACAAGTGGAGGTACAAAATGAGGCACATCGTTTGGTTTCAGTACCTTAATTGCGAGGGCGTGCGCTGCCAGTACCTTGTGAGTGAGAGCGTGTTGCCGGAGGTGGTGGATCTGGACAAACTCCATACCACACTCGGGACAGACATAGGGCCGCACATTCTGATGTTTCATCAGGTGGTTTTGGAGCTGGCTGCGGTACGCAAAGGACTTGTGGCACTCCGTGCACTGGTAGGTCGTGGGTCCCTGATGGCTAGTCAGGTGGCGCTTCAGGTGCGCGTAGGTTGGGAACTCCATGCCACACTGGGAGCAGACGTGGCACTGGCCGTTCTCGTGCTTGTTCTCATGGGTCCTCAGCTCGCTAGGGTAGGCGAAACCACGTCCACAGAAACGGCAGCTGTAGGGTTTGACGTCCGAATGCTGCAGCATATGCCTCTTGAGGTGGCTGGTCTGGGTGAAGGCCTTCTCGCAGACGGTACACTTGTGCGGCCGGGTCCCCTGGTGTGTAAGCAGATGGGTCTGGAGGTGGCTTGGCTGCTTGAATAGCTTGCCACAGTGCAGGCACTCATGAGGCTTAATCCCATTGTGGCCCAGGATATGAGTGACAAGGTTATATTTGGACGTGTAGGACTTCTCGCACATACGGCACTTCCACCGCTTTAGGCCCTCTCCCACGTCCACGCAATACGACTCATCAATCTGGACGTTGATGTCCAGGCGGTCTATCTGCATGCGCCTGGCGAGGCCCTCCGGGTCTGACCACAGCATGGCCTGGCCGTTCTCCTCGTACTCTCCTGGCATGGCCATGTCATTGGACTCGTAGGCCACCTCGCTGGACTCGTAGTAGCGGTTCATCAGAGGGCTTTCCGTCCCTCCTCCGGTCTTGAGGTTTAACGCCTCTTCCTCCTCTTCCTCCACGACCAGCTCTTCTTCTTTTCCGTCTCTTTCCCTGCCCATATTCTCTCCCTGCTCCTGCTTGGGCTGCCCTTCTGTCTGCTGACCGGATGGATCCCTGACACACACGAGACAGCTCCCGCATGCCTTCTCCTGTTTGAGGGAACCCAGTTGGGTGGCCGTATCATCTGACTTGCAAGAGCTTCGACTATGGCCCGTGTGGAGGCAGGAGGGAGGGGTGTCGGACTCCAGGTGCTCGCCTTTAATCTGAGCCTGCGGACTGGGGACTTTGTGCGGGCGGTCCTGCGGTTCTCCATCGTTCCTGGGCCTCCTGGTCCTACCGCGCGGCCCTGGCCGCCTCCTTTCACTGCTGTGCGGCTGGGCCTCTCGCTCCCTGGCAGGTTCAGCCAGGTAGTCGCCGTTAGCCCCGATCAGTTGATCGGCGTACTCGTACTCCATGGCCTCGGGCGGGGGAGGCGGGCACTCCCGTGGCTCTCCCATGTAGAAGCCGTTGGGAGCAATGGTGGCCCCAAAGATCTCATTCTGGGAGATGAGGCCCAGGACGGCAGCCTGGGCCAGAGACAGTACCACTACAGGCTCCGTTTGCGTGCCCACATCCACTTGGCCCTCAGACATTTTGGGGTAGCTCCTAGCCAGACGGCTACTCTCCTCCTCCTGAAAAGAAACACAACAGGTCAGGAAAAAAACAGCTTGCACCGAAGACAATTATAGATCCATGTTATTTTTTTTTTGGAAAATTTTCTTTAAAAAAAAAAAAGAAAAGCGTCTCGCAAAGCATTTCATTACGTGATCTTTGCACCCTTACAATGACCTCATGAAGTTTTGTTTTTGTACGGCGATTAACAATAATCCAACCAGACAGTCATTACAACTCCGAATTTGATCCCGACACCGAAGGCTACGTGTGACGCTCCTCCTCTGTGACTCCAGGAGGGAATTTGCAGGCTGTTTTTTAGCGTTGGCCTGTGAAAGCCGCATTCTGACTACGCCTTGTTTCATTGCTCCGAATCCAGAGGAGAGCATTAGATGGGAGAGATAAGTCAGATCTGTGTTAGCGCCCTGCTTCCTTCCTTGACAGGCTGTAGAATAATAAAGAATAGAAAAAGGGATGCAGGTCCAGCCAGGAAGTTGACTTCCGTGGACTGTCCTCGGCACTTCCTGTGGGGTCCGGCGGGGGGGGTGGTGGTGGTGGTGGAGGTGGCCGGCGGCCCGTAGCTGACCGGGTCGGCTCATCACTGGAGCTCTCTCTCTCTCTCTCTCTCTCTCTCTCTCTCTCTCTCTCTCTCTCTCTCTCTCTCTCTCTCTCGCTCCCCCATTCATGAGGAGCAGAGTCTACAAACGCAGACTCTCTCTGTGGCGTTCTCCGCCGCGCCTGCCACACAGGTCTCCCTCAATAAGATGATATATGCTGCCGGGCGGGCTCATATCCATAACAAACACGCCACCGAGATCCGAGCTCAGCCCCCCCCCCCCCCCCCACTCTGGACCCAGGCAAGTGGCGAGCTGACATAACTGTGTGGCTGGGGAATAAAAGTGTCGCGGACTCACAAACACATGTTTACCGCGGCTGTCTGAGAAAGCGGGGGGGTGGGGGTGGGGGTTGGGGGGGGGGGCGACACTGAGGGAGAAACCGCCGTATCGCCAAACTGTCACTCCGCGGCGAACAGGAGGGAGGAGGGAGACCGGGACGGCTCGCTGAGTGTATCTCTCGGGCTTGTGTCTTTGCAAAAAAAAAAAAAAAAAAAAAAAAAAATCTAAGATGGTTGGGAAAATGTATGAAGAAGAAGCTGTGACCCCCCCACACACCCCCCACCCACCCCCCACGAGTCTCTGTAAGCACCACAGGGGCTGCACTCTAGTACTATACGGTACCGGCAGGAGCTGCTCCCCTATCCTGACACAACACTGATGGGAGAAGAGAAGGACGAGTGGATGGACAGGAGGGGGAAGGAAAGGAGGGCTAGGGACTAGATAAAGAGAGAAAGGTGTGTGTGTGTGTGTGTGTCTGTGTGTGTGTGTGTGTGTGTGTGTCTGTGTGTGAGATGTGGGGAAGGGGGAGCAGACCTGGATGCCCTGATAACCACGTCATTTATAATTACGGCTTTTAAAGTAGTCAGACAGAGACAGACTGTGTGTTTTTGAGAAAGAAAGGCAGGAGACTGCGTGTGTATTATAAAGTGTGTGTGTGTCTGTGTGTGTGTGTGTCTGTGTGTGTGTGTGCGTCTGTGTGTGTGTGTCTGTGTGTGTGTGTGCGTGCGCGAGTGAGAGAAAGAAGAGAGGGAGGAGGTATAGAGAGAGAAGGAGAAAGGGCTGTGGGCGGGGGAGGGAGAGAGAAATGAGATGGAGGGGCTGAAAGATAAAGAAAGAGGGGGAGGAGGAGGAGGAGGAGGAGGAGGGGAGAGATTGAGTGAGCATGTGAGAGGAGGGAAGAGAGAAAAGGAAAAGGAGCGGGAGGGGCGTGGGGTGCTTCTGGGGGGGGGGGCAGCCGTGAAGACAGAGTGAGTGAGTGAATGAGTGAGAGAGAGAGAGAGAGAGAAAGGGGAAAGAGGGAGGGGAGGAGAGAAGAGGAAGAAGAAGAGAAAAAAAAGGACAGCAAAATGAGAGGCTGACAGAATGAAAGAGAAAGAGACAAATGACAAGGGGAGAGGGAGAGGGAGGGGGAGGAGGGGGGGGAGGATAGTAATTGCAAGACTCTGTACTTCCACATTCTGAAGTTGCGGGCGAGAGACACCTCGGGACAAGACACAGACGACATGACAAAACAGCACGAGACATGTGGCGGAGACGGGCGCACACAGCACTTCGTCTACTCTCCTCCTCTGTGAAGACAGGAAAAGACGTCCCCACTTCCCACTGCGGCGGGCGAGCGCATGGGAAAAGTAATCTAGCCTCTGTCCGTGCAGACACACAGCGAGAGAGTGAATGGCTCATGAACAACACAACACAACACAACACAACAGCAACAGCCTGGAAACTAGTTCCCCGGCGGCGGCGGCGGCGGCGGCGGTGGAAACGGTGTCCGTCCCCGGGCTACAGACTCACCACATTGTTCCTGGAGTGATGTTTGAGGTGTTTGAGGGATCTCATCCTTCAGGAGAAATGAGTAGAGTGAAAAAACCCAGCTCCTATTTATATCTGCCGGAGAGCGGGGCGGTCCCACGGCTCATCCTCCTCCTCCTCCTCCTCCTCCTCCTCCTCCTCCTCCTCTACTGTTGCTGTTATCAGAACTGACTGTGCCTGCCCCCCCCCCACCACCACCACCACCACCCCCCACCGCCCCCCCCACCCCACCACACACACACACACACACAGTATCACCCCACTTCTTTCTCTCCCTCCCACCCTCTCCCTCCCACCCTCTCCCTCCCATCTCACTTCTCTTTCTCCCTCCTCTTTTCTCTCTAACAAACACACGCGCGCACGCGCACGCACGCACGCACACACGTCTTATCTCCCTTTCTCACTACACACAATTCAGCATGACCCTTCAACACACATTTCTCTTTAAGGCACACACAGGGGGAGAGAGAGAGGGGGGGAGAGGGGGAGAGAGGGGGGGCTCTATCTTCTCTTGATCGCACTCATACTTTGCATTTCCTTTTCGTGAGCGCGGTGCGCAAATCGGACAACGCACACACGCACACACACACACACACACACACACACACACACACACGCACAAAATAAAATAAATACACGTGCGTGTTCTCGAGACGTATGTGCAGGCGTACGTACAAGAGGATGAGCACGCGCACACAAGCACCGCTTTACACACACACACAGACACACACACACACACACAGAGACGCACACAGACACACACAGACTTCGGGTGGAGGTGTGTCTGTCAGTCGCAGTCAGACAGATAGTGCCGGAGATACGCCGAAATTTCAACTTTGCGGAGAGCGGCGCGGAGTTTTGCCGCCTTTGTTTGTGATTTAAACTAATTAAGCGGCGAGACGGCCCGAAGTGCACGAGTCTCTGAGAGATTCAGGAGGAGGAAGAGAGAGAGAGAGAAAAAAACAAAAAAACACACTGAGTGACAAAAGAAAAGAGGAGGAGAAAGAAAGGAGAGAAAAGCAGTTAGGAAAGAGGGAGGGAAGGAGACAGACGTGGGGGAGAGAGAATAAGGAAGAAAGAGGCAGAGGGAGGGGGAGCCGAGCGGAGTGGAGGAAGAGCAGGGGGGGGGGGGTGGGGGGTGGGGGGGTGCGTGTGCGCGCGTGTGTGTGTGTGTGAGAGACAGAAAGAAAAAGAGAGAGGAAAGAGAGCTGTGGGGTGGGGGAGGGAAGAAGAGAATGCAGCAAAAAAGGAGGAAGAAGGGAAAGGAGAGACGGGGGAGGGAGGGCCGAGGCATAAGAAAGGATGTGGCAAAAGAAAGAGAAAGAGAGAATAAAAGAAAGAGGAAAAAAAGAAAAGAGAAAGACGGGAGGGAGGGAGGGAGGGAGGGGGGAGCAGCGGAGAGGGTGTGGGGATGGGAAGAGAGATAGAGAGGGAGGGTTGAAAGAAAACGCAGTGAAAGAGAAGAGGAGGAGGAGGGAGGGGGGGGGAGAGAGAGAGAGTGGGGGCTGGAGGAAAGAAGGAGAGAGAAAAAAGAGAGAAGAAAAAAGGGGGGATGGTGGAGTGTGAAAATAAAAAAGAAGAGTCCATCAGTAAGAGAAAGGGGGGAAGGTGCAGAATGATGGGTTGGGGGGGGAGGGAGGGGGTGTGTGTGTGTGGAGGGGGGGGGAGAGCAAAGGGAATGGTGAGAGGAAAGGAGATAGAGACAGAGTGAGAGAGAGAGAGAGAGAGAGAGAGGGAGGGAGGGAGAGAGACAGAGAGACAGAGAGAGAGAGGAAAAAGGAAAAACAGCAAGGGAAGACATTAACTATTGAACTTCCAGATTTCTTTCGGGCTGTGTGGAGAAGCAGTGCGGCGCAGTACCTGCGGGTGGAGGCGGTCCGTGGCCGAGCCGGTCCTGGTCATGAGACAGGTAACGCGCCGTTGTAGCCCAGCTCGCCTCACCTACGACTAGTCAACACCCTGGCATCCCCCGAAAAGTGTTACTACCACCGCACACACACACACACAAACACACACATATATATACATATCACACAAATAAATAAATAATGATATACATTATATATGTATTTATATATATATATATGTGTGTGTGTGTGTGTGTGTACAGGCGAAGGCGGACAGCATTATATGGGCACATGCCGAACCCAAGTGTAGGGGCCGTGCATAAACATTTCCTGCTAAATAACAGGAAAGGGCAAACCTTGAAATCCTTGATCAATCATCAGCGGCTGGGAGTGCTGTGAGAATGAGAAAGATAGAGAGAGAGAGAGAGAGTGGAGGGGAGGGGAGGGGAGGGGAGGGGAAGGAGAGATAGGGAACGAGAGTGAGCGTGAGGAGGAGGGGGGGGGGTTGAGTGAGGGTGTGAGCGAGGAGGAGGAGGAGGAGGAGGGAGGAGGAGGGGGGGGAGATAGCAGGAAGTCGAGGGAGAGAATGGAAGAGAAAATAGAAGGAGAGCAGGGGAAGAAACAAAGAGATAAGAGGCGGAAAGACAAAGAAACCACATGGAAGAAACAACCAAGGGACACGTACATAAAACAACACAGAACGAGCCTATAGGGAGAATAAAGGAGACGCAGACAACAAAAGTTTTTTGGGGGGGGGGTGGGAGGGGGGTTAGGGGGGGGGGTGGGGGGTATACGCTGGCTCCTCTCCAGGCCCAAATCTTCACAACACCGAAACCTGCACGCCCGTCCATTCACTCGGCGCGGTATTCGCGCGGCTAGCGCCGCGGCCAAGCTAGCAGCGTGGGGGGAACGCGACGCGGCGAGTGATGAAAGTCCGACTTCGCTCATTTCTGGTGTTTCCGCAGGTTTCTACACGTACGAGCCGGCGGGGGGAAGTGAGCCGTGGCCGGCCGCCGCACGGCGAAGCCAAAAAACCCTCGGCCGGCATCTCGAACGCCAGTGTGAGTCTGTGTGTGTGTGTGTGTGTGTGTGTGTGTGTGTGTGTGTGTGTCGGACATCAGGATTTGAGAAACGCCACCGACACCGAAACACTTTCAGTTCCCCAGCGCCCTGAAACAACACACGTCTGACACGAGCGTCCGCGTGGCTCGTGTTGGAACGACGGCTCGTCCTCCACGTCTGGAAGGAGGCCGGTCCTGTACGTGCAAGAGACCGCGTCACCTCCTCCTCCCCCCCCCCACCCCCCCCCCCCGGGGTACCGGCCAAAAGTTACAAGTTTGGTTTTTTTCCTCCTACCCTTTCTTCGCTTTCGTTAGGAGGAGATAGACGGTGGTGGTGGTGGTGTTGGGGGCTACATATATCAGGGCCCTGCTCCACCTGTGAGAGGGGACTTTATAAATCACCACGCTGCACCAAATCCTGGCTGCGCGTTGGCAGGAGACTCCTCCCCCGTTCTCCTTTCACAGGCGTGCACACAGACGTACGTCTAGACGGACGCCGACGCCGGCGAGCCCAGCAGACCGACCGGTCCGCCCTGCCTCGGGTTAGCCCGCACATATACATCCCACCCCTCCGCCTATGGGCGGTGGCGGAGGTGCCCCGCCTCTCTCGTGAGGTGACCCAGCTGTGGAGACCCTTCCTGGGCCGGGACCCGGCGAGTGTTTGGTGCAGTGAAATAAGCGGTGTATTCTCATTACCCGTCGTGAAGCGAGGCCATCACCGGCTCTCCCTGTACCGCTCGCCAAGCCAGTAGTCCCGTTTTCGGTCTTTTGCGAGACGACGACGACGATGACGATGATGATGATGATGATGACTCCTCTTTTCAGTCTTTAGCCGTGCCCTGCTAACGAGTAAGGGAAAGGTATAAGGCAACGTCAACATCAAGTATCGTTTCCGTGATATTCCGGGATGCGGTTGAATTACGGCATCGTCTCAAATCGAGGGAAAATCCATCTTTTCTTTCCTTTCTTTTCATTTAAGTGAGAGAAAAAAGAAGAAAGAAAGAAATGTGCCATTTTGTTCCGTCTCTGGGGTCATTATGGACACCCTGGGACCCACCTGGCCCCCCCGCTGCCATCCACTTCTGGGTCTCAACCCATACTTTGAAAAGCAACGGGGGGGCGGGGACGGGGGGGGGGGTATGGAGCTCATGCGGCCGGTGTAGCGGACTTCTCCATCCGGCACGGTGACGGGACTGGACACGCGGCGTTTCGCTAGGTGGGGATCCGCCGTGATTATTCGGGCGACTCCGCGCCACAGGTCTCGGACTCGCGGCGCCTCCTCTTCCGCACTGCGTACGGCCGCTTGTTAGGGTGGCCGCGATGTTCGGGTAAGGATTCGCCTTTCATATTTCATGATGGGTTTCTCAACACCCCTTGAAACAGAGAGGAAGGGGAGGGCGGGGGGGCGGGGGGTGGGGGGGGTCAGGCCACTCTTGTGTTTTTGAACTCGTACCTGTGCTTTCGTAAGTGGACCGTAGTTGATTTCTTCGCCGGCTATCCGTCTCCGACCTGCGTCTGGGGAAGAAAGCCCACACACACCTTCTGTCATTTCCCCCCTGCTAAGTCGGCCTGATATACTGATATAATATGGCGCACGGATGTAATAGTAAGTCTCAAGCATGATTAGCTGCCATAATTAAACTTCCACACAAAAGAAGAAGAAGAAGAAGAAGAAGAAGAAGAAGAAACAAAACGGCAGGCTTTTCATAAGCAGCCGAACAGACAGGCGCACAGCTCGGGCGTGAGCGACGCAGACGGAATAAAGCAAAACTGTTTAAAAAGAAGCCACACCCAAGCTCGAGAGCCTCCAGCCTCCTCCTCCTCCTCCTCCGCCAGGGTCAGACGGTGGACGCGTGGACAGGTGAGCACAAAATCCTAAGAAGGAGGCCATCGTCTGGATCTCTTCTCTCTCTCTCTCTCTCTTTGCCGTCGCTCGCCAAGGGTAAAGCCGTTCTGAAGAAGCACACAAACTTCACATGTTAGATATGCGTGGCCATAAAGGTGCACCCTTTGCCGCACAACCCCAGACTCAGGCAAACACAAAAGCCCCCGTGCAACATTCCACCCCTCTGATTAAATACCGACGTGTCGGTGTGGCGGGGTTGTTGTTTTTTTTTGCATGCGAGTGTTTGTGTGTATTTGAGCAAATCAACTCTTAACCCCCCCGCCCCCCCCCCCCCCATTAAATCAGCCTCACAGAAACAGTTAGACAGGATGCAGAGATGGCCAGAGCAACAACAAAACCCCCCCCCCCTCCAAAAAAAACCTAAATAAAAGATCACCCCTCCACCCCCCCCTCCACCCTCCACCCTCCCTCCGTTCTGTAGTGGGGGTACTAAATGGAAAGACAGAATATTAGCAATGAAATAGCTCTGCTTGGAGACAACATTGGAGAAAGGAGTGTGGGGAGAGCTTGAAAAAAAAAAAAAGACTGAATATAAAGGAGAAAAGACAGAGTTGAGGGAGGAGAGGAGAAGAGCATTCAGCAAGGAGGATATAAAAGGAACAGAGAGGGGGGCGAGGGAGTGAGACAGAGAGCTATGGAAGGAGAGAGAGAAAGAGAAGGGAGAGGGAGAGAGAGAGAGAGAGAGAGAGAGAGAGAGAGGGGGGCATGAGAGAGCGAGGGAGAGGGAGCGCGTTTAGAGAGAGAGTGAGAGGAGAGAGAGATCAAGAGAAAGAGGGAGGAGGGAGGGGGAGTGAGTGAGAGAGAAACAGAGACAGAGGACGAAAGAGAAAGACAGAGAGAAGAGAAAAACAGAGAGGGGGAAGGGAGAAAGAGGGATAGCCACCAGAGACTCAAAAACCACAGAATAAAAACCCTCTGTCTGTCTGTAACTCTATATAGACATACAAATATGAATTCTAATATACGGCTACACACACACACACACACACACACACACACACAAACAGACACACACACGTGCAGCTATATAAGCATATATATATATATATATGTGGAAACGCCACATGTTTATTCAGTGGAAAGTATAAACTGCAGTACTCGGTATACACCCCAAGTTCGCTCAAAGAGTGGGCGAACGCGATGGAGGTCTACGGAAAACCTGTATCTCCCGACCGGGAACGCAGTGGCGCCGCGGCGGCGGGGGAAGAGGAGCCTACGAGGGCGCTTATTTCGGCTTTCGTCAAGTCTTTCGTTTTCACGCGCCATCCAACCCGAAGCGTCCTTACACCGTTTCTGGTCGCCCGCCAGGCGTTCGCCCCGTCACGCCGCGTAACGCGCGGTAAGGGCTCCATAGATCTCGCCGGTGTCCTACATACACCGCGATGGGCCCAGATTTACTCAAGGTGAGGCCCAACAATGAACCACGGGAGCCTATTAACACTAGAGGTCTCTGGAGTGCCTTGCGTCGGTTGGAGCCCATCACATTCAAACTGGCTAAAGCAGACGGCGAGGACGGAGCCGCCGTCCCTCTATGGCCGTCAGTCTTTTGTGTTAGTCTTCCACCTCCCCGGTAACAAATTTCAGTCGGAATTACTTTTCTTTTCGTCCAAGTTTCATTCTTTTAAATCAAACCCTTTGTCTATCTCTTCTTTTGTACCTTCCTCCTGTTTCCATGGTTACCTCTCTCTCTGCTCTGTACACTATCTATCTCTTCCTCCGTTTCCCTCTCTGTCTCTCTCACTCTGTTCTTATCTTTCTCATTTTGCTTTCATCTCTGCCTCCCTTCCTCCTGCTTTATCCCACACCCTCCTCACTCCGGCTTTTATCTCTCTTCACTTTCATCTGTCTTTCACCTTTCTCTCCCCTTCAAGCCTGCCATTCCATCATGCTGCTTTTTGGTTCTTACTTATAGAGGGAAAGTTTTATCGGTTTCCCTGTCAATTCTGCATTCTTAATCAATTCCAATTCATCCAGCCCCACTCTCAGTGCCATTGGGGCATGCATTAAATTGTCCTGGGCAGAATGCGCTGTGGCTGTGGCACAGAATCCATAGGTGCACCGGCTGCAGCCTTTTCACTATCGCGAAAAAAAAAAAAAAAAAAAAGAGGAATGATTTATGTCACGATACCCGAAGATTAACTGTTTTTAAGAGTAGCTTCGTCTATCCGGAGCACTGATCACGGGCTGCGTGTTTACCAACGCAGCTATTTTTCTGCCACTAACATATTAACACCTATACTGACAAATTTGACGCCCTGGCGTTTATCGTTTCATTATTGCTGATTTAGTGGTGGGGGGGGGGGTGCAGCCGGATGTGCTTATCTGGGTGGAAACCCGCCGAGACGTAAGGCCACCGAGCAGGTAGCGCTCCTCTACATGGGGCTGCCTCTTGCAAGGTAGCCTGTCATTTCTCTGCAGTGATGAAGATGTTCTAGCCGAGCACAAATGCTTCCCTCCGCGCACCTCAGCTGGGAGATAATAGCGTTCGCACACACACACACACACACACACACACACACAGCAGAGGCAGTTTAACGCACCGCCACATCATGTGTCACAATGCGATACTCGACACTAAACAGACACTGCTCAGCCAGGACCACCGACTGGAACACAATGGCTTTTTACAGCCTGCCCTGTTGTCGTTTTAGAGGCCAATCATCGGTATATAATGTGTGTAGGTCTATGTGTGGAAGGCTCATACCACTTCACTGTAGGGTTGTCATCCATGGTAGTACACATATAGGGAGGGTATCCGGTGTGTGTGTGTGTGTGTATGTGTGTGTGTCTTCCAGTCGGTGACAAACTCATTCCAAGAGACACTGCATGTGGTGTGGGAGGAAGTTTTGTGCTGCAGCTTTGACTGAAAGTACCCCTCTCTCACCCTCCTCCTCCTCCTTCCCCCCACTCCCTTTCCCCTTAAAGTACCACAACTATTCAGAAAAGAGAATAAAGAAAACCTGAATAGAGGAAGAGAGGAAAAAAAAGGGGTTCCAAGGCGAGAAAAGAAAAGAAAAACAATGAGAGAAAACAGAATGAAAAGCAGCCAAAGACAGAAAGGAGAGAGGACAGCGAGAGGGAGGGGAGACAGAAAGGGGAGACAGAAAAAGAGACAGAGCAAAAGCAGAGGGGAAAAGGAAGGAGGAAAGAGGAAGAAAAAAAAAAACCCCATTTAAAGTTGTAAAAGAGAGAGGCATTTCAGCGGAAGTATATCTCAAGGAGAAAATGAAGGGAGCAACAAATATTGTGTTTCTGAAAGATATTTCTGCAGATACCGTCTGTACGGAAAAGAATGAATCAGATCTGCAGCATCAAACACATCGGCCGTGGGCTGGTTTTTTTTTTGTTGTTGCAAAAGTAGAGGACACTAAGGGAAAATAAGCTTTTTTGATCCATGATTGATAAAGAAACATCTAACCGATTAGATTGGCTGCTAAATTTTACTTTAGATTATCTATCATTGCTCTGCTTGATTTTGCCAGAAGAGTATTTCCTTATTGTTATTATTATTATTATTATTGTACAGCAAGTCCTACCCGTTGTCTGTCCAATATGTATGGTGGCACTCAGTTTCCCCCTTGGGGGATTTTTTTCCCTTTCATTTCCCATCCCCCCCCCCTTTTTTCGCCCCAATTGTATCCGGCCAATTACCCCACTCATCCGAGCCGTCCCGGTCGCTGCTCCGCCCCCTCTGCCGATCCGGGGAGGGCTGCAGACTACCCCATGCCTCCTCCCATACATGTCGCCAGCTGCTTCTTTTCGCCTGACAGCGAGGAGTCTCACCAGGGGGAGGAAGCATGTGGGAGGATCACGCTATTCCCCCCCCCGGTTCCCCCTCCTTCCCGAACAGGCGCCTTGAACGACCAGAGGAGGCGCTAGTGCAGGGATCAGGACACATACCCACACCCGGCTTCCCACCCGAAGACACGGCCAGTTGCGTCTGTAGGAACGCCCGACCAAGCGGGAGGTAGCACGGGGGATTCGAACCGGCGATCCCCGTGTTGGTAGGGAACGGAATAGACCGCCACGCTACTCGGACGCCCGGAACGCTCGGGGGAATAATAAAGTATTCGGCATCGTACGTATCGTATCGTAAGTGCGGGTCAGAAGATGCATGTTTAAGGATAGTGGCTTCAGTTGTTTTTGTGTAAAAAAAATCCTTCAGTCTTTAAGACGCGCGCAAACCCCCGACGCATATGACAGCTCTTTATTCATAGCGATCAGACTTCAAACAGCCATTTGTGTCTTTGTTTACCGTCTGTAATTCTCTTAATTTATACAGTTTCTACTTTTGTTGACCAAACGATGAAGTCAGTCAGCAGAAAAATTAAAACTTTGAAAGTATTTGATGCCTAACGCTGCGATTACACTTTTTGCACTTTATGCAACCAGCTGAAGCTTGTTTTTTTGGGTTTTTTTTTTTTGAGTTTTCAAATCTTCCCTTATTCAGCCTTGGCATACCTCCTTATGACTTTCAAAACATCATTTGAAGACATTGTACGGTCTCCACATATTTAATAGTATTCATACATACAGCTATCCTGGTATATTGTTTGACTTCGTTACTGCTGTTTGTTATAACCACAATGCAACAGACCTCGACTCCTTAAGTTTTAGCATCACAGTGATCAACAAAAACTGCTTAGCGCACTCCAAAGAAATCTGACAGACGCCCATATGTTTCTTCAGTCACACACCTTCACATCAGCTCTACAAAAAGACACGTAGCCCAACAGGCAAAACGCCTCAAAAATCAACTGATATTTTCTAATTTATAAATGACTAAAAAATCTAAAACTGAAAAAGTAACAGATCTTTCTTGCAACAGGGGATTTGGTCGTGTCTAAAAATGAAAAGCTTGAATGTTTGGAAGACGGATCAGAAACATCTGGCTGGCAAAAGGCTCTCATACACAATGATTAATTAATCTAGGAAGGTAATGCTTGCACTTTTCTCTGATTGAAAAAAAAATGGATGTAAATCCAACCACTCCGTTTTTCCCGTGGTAATAACAGTATTCAATCCTCCGTCTGCAGCGTCCACCAGGTTAACTCTGTCCACTGGCACTGATGACGTCTTGACCAACAATCTGATCCTACAGCTATCAGCAATGCGATCTCCAATTGAAAACGCTGACCTTCCAGCTCCACTCTAGTGGAGATGCTTGTGACAAACAATGATAACTGCATTGGTCTCTACAGGAAAGATGATGAACGACGGGCTGCAGCTATCCCACAGATGTCTCCCTTTATCGTAGTATTTATAGATTAAGTGTCTAATCTCAATTTCATTCAAATAACACCCCAGAATCATTACGGTTACTCAGGGTCATAATGGCGATGCCAACAGCCAGCAGATACAGATGTCACTAGGTGGTATAAGGCATCCCTGCATTTGCCTACTCGTGGTGGTCTAGAGATCATCACTTAGCTTTTGCACAATTTCAACTGATAAAGAATAAGTAGTGGGGCTTTTACAATCAAAATTTTTTTTTTGCCTAATTCAAACAGTGGGATAGATGCTTTCTGTTCACCTGATGCAAACATGTGATGATGGGTGGAATTCAGTTAGTTGTACAGAAAGATATAGGTGGATGGACTGTGAGTAATCTCACTTCTGAGCGACTTTACATTGAGCAATGAAATCTTACCAAGGAATGAATTGTTTGTGGGGGAAAAAAGAGGCATTTCCTTATCATGGTCAGAAAAGGCAAGGTTTAACAAGATTTCCAGCTTTCCTAATGGGCGAATATTTCCAGACAAACAGCAAGCAGATAGACAAAGTAAAAAAAAATAATAATAATAATAATAAAAAATAAAGACTAAAGCAACAGCTGATGGTAAGCCAAGATGTGTTGACATCATTGTGTCCCTTAAAGATTTACCCATCCAGTGATAATAGCAAATAATAGCGCTAGGCAATTCAAATATTTCTGCATCATTCAATGTATCCAGCAAGATACACAAATAATAAAGATAAGTGATGGGTGGTGCTCAACTTTTGGTCGCTTGTAAGGCAATGCTACAGCCTAATCATCAGAGAACCTAACATTTTGAATGCCTTTTCATAATATCTTACAAAAAAAAAAAAGTGCGTACATCAATTTCTCTGTCTCTTTCAAGTGGGCCACTACTCCAAAGCACATTTCACTTTACTGTCTGTTGCTACTGTGTAATTCCTATCTGACATTTTGCATCACAAAGATTTATTGGCCTATTGCTGATAGCAGCATGCAAGGTATAAAAAAAAATCGTCTAATCCTTTAATTCTTTGAAAAAAAAATCTGGGCTGAATTGATGTGTTTAACAAGGTGATCGCACAAAAAAAATAAAAAATAAAATAAGATTAAAAAAAATCTACCAAATCTATCCTTTTTTGTGTGGTAAAGGGCATTGTATGTCAACAACATCATATTAGTTTGCATTGTGACATACCCAGAGAAGCTGTTAACCATCCTATATACATCCATCCATCCATTATCCAAACCGCTTATCCTGCTCTCAGGGTCGCGGGATGCTGCAGCCTATCCCAGCAGTCACTGGGGGGGCAGGCGGGGAGACACCCTGGACAGTGGTTTCTGAAAACACTTGTGATGTGTGCAGTGTGTGGTCTGACACACCCACAACAGGTGTTTTTTTTTGTGTGTGGATTTTCCTCCCAATTGTACCTGACCAATCACTCCGCTCTCTGAGCCATCTCGGTCTCTGCTCCACCCCCTCTGCCGATCTGGGGAGGGCTGCAGACTACCACACGCCTCCTCCCATACATGTGGCGTTGCCAGCCGCTTCTTTTCACCTGACAGTGAGGAGTCTCACCAGGGGGTATTCCCCCTCCCCCACAAACAGGCGCCCCGAACGACCAGAGGAGGCGCTAGTGCAGCGACCAGGACACATACCCACATCCGGCTTCCCACCCGCAGACGTGGACAATTGTGTCTGCAGGGACGCCCGACCAAGCCGGAGGCAACACGGGGATTCGAACCGGCGATCCACGTGTTGGCAGGCAACGGAATAGACCGCTACGCTACCCGGACGCACAACAGGTTTGACTCATTTCATACATGGATGCCAACACTGTTCACCAAAGAGAAACTAGTTTATGTTATGTGTGCAAAAAACTATTGGTAAAATTTAATTTACCTAACAAATATTTTTTGTTTTCATCTCAAGCCCAAAGTCCGTTTGAAGCAAATTAATAAAACATGGATAAAATATCCTTAATAAGCATTCATAACGAAGGATAGAAACCATGGCATATATTTCACTTCCAAGAATGATGTGATTCTTCTTCTTTCGGCTGCTCCCGTTAGGGGGCGCCACAGCGGACCATCCGTTTCCATCTCTTCCTGTCCTCTGCATCTTTCCTCTGTCATGCCAACCACCTGCATGTCCTCCCCCACCACATCCATAAACCTCCTCTTCGGCCGTCCTCTTCTCCTCTACCCTGGCAGCTCCATATTCAGCATCCTCCACACATGTCCAAACCATCTCAATCTCGCCTCTCCTGCTTTGTCTCCAAACCGTCCAACCTGAGCTGTCTAGCTGCTGTTCTATCATCTGTCTTTGGCCTCTAATTCTCAAGGTTTGGGTTACAGTCACCATCTAATGTCTGAGTGGACTCTGACCTTTGACCCTCTTCTCATCCGTTGCTTGTAATGTTGACTAGCCACCCCTACCTCCATAATACTGGGGAGAGACATTACCAGCCGAACGGATACATGAAAAGTCAGACGTCCTGTGTTATTTATTACATCTCAGCTGTTTGAGAAACTACTTCACATCATATGCCACGGAGGACCACGCGCATACAGGCTTTTCATAAAAACCCAACGCCACGCCAGCTGACTTTTTAGCACACCTTCAACCAGACAGGGGAAAACTATTCAATGAAATTAGCTGATGTTGTGTTGGGTTGTAGAAGAGCCCTCTTCGTGATCTGCGCGATGAGTTTAAAAATGTGAATCACCAACATGTCGGCGATGACATGCAATCGGCGTTACATTCCTAACACGACAACTGCTAATATACGCATTCCTAATCCTGTCCATTTTCGTCACCCCCGATGGAAAATCTTCGCATCTTCAACTCTGCCACCTCCAGCTCCGCCTCCTGCCTTTTCGTCAGTGCCGCTGTCTCCAAACCATACAACCTAGCTGGTCTCACAACCATTTTGTAAACCTTCCCTTTAACTCTTGCTGGTACCCTTCTGTCGCAAATCACCCCCGCCACTCTTCTCCACCTACTCCACCCTGCCTGCACTTTCTTCTTCACCTCTCTTCCACTCTCCTCGACACTTTGAAAAGCTGACCCCGAGGATTTAAACTCATCCACCATTGTCAGCTGTACTCCTTGCAGCCCCACCTTTCTGCTCTCCTCCCTCCCTCTCGTTCACGCATATGCATTGTGTCGTGCTCCTACTAGTCAGTGGTTCATTCCTCTTTCAATTGTTGTAGTCTGTAAATTGTGTGAACACAATATCCATTGCACGCTGTCCATCTTGGGAGAGAGCTCCCTCCTCTGTTGCTCTCC
The DNA here is from genome assembly GCF_029633865.1 of Lampris incognitus. Lineage (NCBI taxonomy): Eukaryota > Metazoa > Chordata > Actinopteri > Lampriformes > Lampridae > Lampris > Lampris incognitus. Next base: position 62,469,820 of record NC_079216.1, read on the forward strand.
CTGAGGTTTCTTCCTATTTTTTACGTCCCTGTTAAAGGTTTTTTTTTAAAGGGAGTTGTTCCTCATGTGATGCGAGGGTCGAAGGACAGGATGTTGTGTTGCTGTAACGCCCCTTGGGGCAAATTGTAATTTGTGATATTGGGCTATACAAATAAAATTGACCTCTCTCCAGTGCATACTACCTCCACCTCTCCAGGCTCTCCTCCCTACCTGCTCCCTACTCTCGCTACAGATCACAGTGTAATCCGCGAACATCATCGTCCACGGAGACTCCTGCCTGATCTCGTCCGTCACCTGTCCATCACCATTACCAACAACAAAGGGCTCAGAGCCGATCCTTAATGTAATCCCACCTCCACCTTGAACCCATCTGTCACTCCTACCACACACCTCACCACTGTCACACTGCTGTTTTACATATCCTGCACCACTCTTCCATACTTCTCTGCCACGCCCGACTTCCTCATACAATGCCACGCCTCCTCACTCGGCACCCTGTCATATGCTTTCTCTAAATCCATAAAGACACAATGTAGCGCCTTAGGACCTTCTCTAAGCTTCTCCATCAACACTCTCATAGCAAGCATTGCATCTGTAGTAGGGATTGACCAATTATCGGCATGGCCGATTATCGGCTTAGATATTCGTCATTTTTCATATTATCATTATCAGCCAGCCGATTAAAATAAAAGTCTGCTGCCCTAGCGTGGTGAGCTGTTCCACTGCCTACCAACATGGGGATCGCCAGTTCAAATCCCCGTGTTACCTCCGGCTTGGTCGGGCGTCCCTACAGATGCATTTGGCCGTGCCTGCGGGTGGGAAGCCGGATGTGGGTATATGTCCTGGTTGCTGAACTAGCGCCTCCTCTGGTCGGTCGGGGCGCCTGTTCAGGGGAGAGGAGGAACTGGGTGGAATAGCGTGATCCTCCCACGCGCTACGTCACCCCTGGTGAAACTCCTCACTGTCAGGTGAAAAGAAATGGCTGGCGACTCCACATGTATGGGAGGAGGCATGTGGTAGTCTGCAGCCCTCCCTGGATTGGCTGAGGGGGTGGAGCAGAGATCGGGACGGCTCGGAAGAGTGGGGTAATTGGCCGGATATAATTGGGAGAAATAAACGGGGGGGGGGTCCGCTGCACAACATACACACTTCTGACACAGCCTTCGCTCTCCCGAAGCAAAGCACGACACTCACTGCAACGACACAAACACAGAAGAGACGCATCCAGGGGTCAGACCACTTTTCTAAGATAAAAGGAGCGTGGCAGATGCCATAAAAGCGACTTGGTTGGTAAGAAAAGCACGCCATAGCGTTAGTTACAAAACTCCCTCCGTAACATTAGTTCCTCCGTCTCTCTCCCCCTCCCACACACACACCAAAGAGCATAATGTCGGTCCGACATCAACTCAACAACAGGTTGTCAATTCAAACAGAGAGCACAACCTCCAAATGTAACTAGGCTAAAAGAAACAAGCTAATAGGGGTCGACCGATATCGGTTTTTTCAGGGCCGATACCAATACCGATTATCGGTAAGTTATGGAGGCCGATAGCCGATATTTTTGGGCCGATATGTATGTATGTAAAAAAAAAATGTGCCAAAAATTACAGCAACACAAACCCAAACACAAGGCTGCCTTTAAATGAACACATGTTTGATTGATTTTTGTGTTATAAGAAAATGCTAAAGTGTTAATAAGTGCATGATGTTCAAGGCACTAGATAACAATCTGAGTGGAATTCTTCAAATAAAAATAAATACCCTCCGAAATATAAAAATGGAATGAAATAAACTGTATGGACAGCAGGAAGTAGACTTTGATTAAACTGAGTAATTATATTATCAAAATAACTCCACATGAATTGGTTAAAGTGCTCCCAGCAGGCTTTGACTGAACTGAATGGAAAAAATGTACAGCAGTGTCATTATTTCCCCTTTCTCTTGTCTTTAAAGTGATAGTTTTGGGTTTTCGGAGGCGGGGTTGTATGAGGTGCTTATCGATAGTCGGTGTATTACCTGCAGTAGATGGGCGCCTGTGTGCTCCCAGTTTGGAGATTCAGCAGGAGCAGCGGAAGCTGAGGAATGGGACACGGACAAAACGCATCTTAGCCACTTAAGAAAAGGCTCACCTAAAAAAAGATAAAAAATAAAAATCCGTGTAAGTGTATGTTATGTTTTGAATATTTTCACCGCTCTATCTTGCCGTCAGACGGCCCTTTCATGTGGAACTACATTCTCTCAACCGCAGAACGTCCGTATTCCTTCGCATAAGTGCACCTATGCAGCACACGTTATTACGCCGAAGATTAGCAAAATCAGATGGAAGTTTTGCGGTCGAGAGAATGTAGTCCCACGTGGAAGGGCCATCTGACAGATCACGCACAACACTGACAATAACACTGTATGTAACTAAAATATCAGACATTACCTTTTTTCTTTTAGCCTAGTTACATTTGAACGTTAAGCCCAGCAGTGCAAACTGTTCTCTCTGTCGTCGAGTTCATGTTGGACCACCAACGTTATGCTCTTTGGTGTGTGTGTGTGTGTGGGAGAGGGAGAAAGACAAAGAAACTAATGTTATGGAGATTAAAATGAACTAGGATTTCAGCGTTACTACCCGACCTCATCGTCTGGGATTAACGACGTTGTATATACATATATATGATATCAAAATATGTTGTACAAGATACCACGTTTAATGACCGCTGCTCTTTTAGCAATGTGTTACCACCTGACGTGGGATTGATGATGTTGTCTATGACATCAAAATATGTTGTAATGTACAGGATACCACATTGAATCAGAAATACTCTATATCACTCCCTCCAGGAAATATATGACACTGTGGTTCTTCTCGTTCTGATGGATTTATTCATCTTAATTGTACTTCATTCAACATCACTGTCATCAAATCCACCGTCGAACGGTTCAAATACATGACAGTGTACAGAATAAGCACGCCTTCATATTATGGTGATAGGAGTTAATACTAATATACTTACCAATACTTACCACCTGAGGGCAGTAGCCACAAACGTACCTACCTGTAAGCTATACCAGTATTATCTTTAGTAGTTTGTAAGATTCTGGCAGAAGAAGACACCACATGTTAGCTAAGTGGTCACAGTACCTTAACAAATAGTTGTAATTGTTGAACCCAAGTTTCTTCATTTATAATAAGAAACATAACACATATTACATACAAACTGTCGAAACCTAACTATAAATATGCGCGACCAAACACAAAACGCGTAAAAGAATGTACCTCGCTGGCTGCACACAACCAAGAAGGAATGGGTCCACTTGAACAAAGCATTTCTGCAGTAGTTGCCCAGCCATCTGGCAATTATTCACCATCACCCAGCGTCTCTTACTCCTCCATGAACTCCACACAACAGTCTTCCTTCTTCAACTTTCACAATTTGGTCCTTGGCTCTGTCTTCATTCTCTTCCTCTCCCTGATCTCCAAAGTCATCCTACAGACCACCATCTGATGCTGCTTAGCTACCTTCTCCCCTGTCACCACTTTGCAGTCTCCAATCACTTTCAAGCTGCATCTCCTACATAAGATTTACAGGTGGTCCCCGGGTTACGAACGAGTTCCGTGTTTGAGTCTGTTCTTATGGCGAAATTGTATGTAAATCGGAACAGTTACGTACAGTTCACATCTAGCATCAATTAGTCAAATGTTTGTCTTAGTATATAGTATATATTTTACCTAAAACATAAAAATGCAGTAATAATAATAAATCTAACTACAGTAAAGTATTTATAATTGAGAGAGTGAAGGTGTGTATAGGTATAAAAAACATTTCTTACAGTTCAAACTCCCCACCTGCCACTGTCCTGGGAGCAGGTCGCGACCGGCGGAGGCTGGCTGTTTGATGTCAGAAACGAGAGCCCACTTGGGGCTCGCCTTCCCGCCTCATTGGTTAAGTGAAAAAATGATAAGAGCGCTTCACCTCTCTGAACGCTTTATTATTTCCACTTTAATTTCAGTCGTGATCGTTTTCCTTTTCTTCGATGCATCACCATCACTTGCATCAAATTTACGCTTTGAAGCCATGATTACGAGGGTGAACACACAACATTTTTTAAGTCAAAACACAACACAAACAATGTTTACGTGATCCCACTTAAAATGGTGACGACGGCGCGGTGTTGTTCTCCCTCGGGCCGACAAACTGCCTAAAACTCGCAGTGTCTTGAGCGTCGTGCAAAGTAGTCCATCCGTTCATTAGTAAAATCCATTGTATATAGCTCAATTTTTTAAAATAGGCTTTATGGAGGTCGGTTTGTAAGTACAGGCGTTCGCAAATCGGGCGTTCGTAACCCGGGGACTACCTGTAGTCTACTTGTGTGCACCTTCCTCCACCAACCTATCGCCTCCTCATCACCTTTGTTGCCTTCACCAACATGCCCATTGAAGTCCGCTTCAATCACCGCTCTCTTCTCCTTGGGTACACTCTCCCCCACGCCATCCAAAGCACTCCAGAATTCTTCTTTCTCTTTCATCTCACACCCAACTTGCAGGGCATATGCGCCTATATCATTCACCATCACCCCTTCGATTTCCAGCTTCACACTCATCACTGTCCGACACGCTTCACCTCCAACACACTCTTGACATACTCGTCCTTCAGAATTACCCCTACCCCATTTTTCCTTCCATCCGCACCAGGGTAGAAGAGTTTAAACCCACCTCCAATGCTCCTGGCCTTACTCCCCTTCCATGTGGTCTCTTGCACACACAGTATATTTACCCTTCTTCTCTCCATCATATCAACCAGCTCTCTCTCTTTACCAGTCATAGTGTCAACATTCAAAGTTCACCTCCACACTCCTACCCCTCCGGCAGCCTCTGGACGTATCTTCCTCCTCTCTTTCGTCCAACAGTAGCATAGCTTCTACCGGCACCCGGCTGGCAAACAGTACTGGTGGCAGTCGTTGGTAACCTTGGGCCTCGACCGATCCAGTATGTTAATCTGATTTATTATCCGCATATTTGATTTGGCAAAGGTTTTACGCTGGATACCCTTCCTGACGCAACGCTCCCCGTTAATCCGGGTTTGGGACTAGAACTAAGAATGCTTGTGAATCCACAGTGGCCGGGTTTAAGCTAGTCTCCCAACGTGGAGCTTGAACCCACGACCCTGAGATTAAGAATCTCATGCTCTACTGACTGAGCTAGCCAGGCTCTCAAGCATGACGTGATTAAATTTAGAAAAAGTTGTGGATTTTGAATGTTGTATTTGAATCCCAATAGCTCCCTGTGACACTCTATTTTTTTCTATTCCATTTTTACTTTGATTTCAAGTGAAGCTTTTAATACTGGAATGAATTTCCACTTTAATAAAGAACAATAAATTCTTTGACACTGGATTTTTTTTGTTGGGTTTTTTTTAAATTGCAAATAAACTTCTCTTAGAATTTGTTACCCACTGTAATGCATATAAATGGGAATGAATGAAAAAGTTTCCCCCCAGAATTAGACAGGGCTATTTAATATGTACTTGTAGACAAAATGTATTCTTGCACCAGTAACTATTCTTCATCATTCCTAATGACTATTGCTAAAGTCTAAGTAATCTGCTACTACAACTTTTGGCTTGGTCCCATTGGATGTTCTCCCTCACCCCATCCATAGCCCACTTGTTTGGCTTTCTCTCTTTTCCTCTTCTCTGGCAGCTCCATATTCAGTCAGCATCCTTCTCCCACTATACCAAGCACATCTCCTCCACACATGTCCCAACGATCTCAATCTTGCCTCAATTGCTTTGTCTCCAAACCGTCTAACCTGAGCTGTCCCTCTAATATACTCATTCCTAATCCTGTCCTTTATCACTCCCAATGAAAATCTTAGCATCTTCAACTCTACCACCTCCAGCTCCACCTCCTGTCTTTTTAGCAGGTTGCAGGTGATTAGAGATCCTGCTAGGTTTAAACCTAGTGTGGATGTGGAGTCAACTAGTTTAGTTAATATGTTTAGTCAGGGAATTGCTCATAGTATAGTTTATCAGATTGACAGCTTGGTCTATAACATTGAGACTGTCTCCCTACTCTGTTGTATTGCTCCCAAGCAATAAAACAAACCGTCCAACCTGAGCTGTCCCTCTAAAATACTCATTCCTAAGCTTGTCCTTCATCACTCCCAATGAAATTCTTAGCATCTTCAACTCTGCCATCTCCAGCTCCGCCTCCTGTCTTTTCATCAGTACCACTGTCTGCAAACCATATAACATAGCTAGTCTCACAACCATCTTGTAAGTTTTTGAGACTATTTCTCTTGATACTTTGACTAAGCTTGTGTCAGCTTCCACTTGCCTACTTGACCATTTACCAGCAAAACATTTTAAAGACCTCTGGTCTTTCCTGAGACCTGCAATGCTAGACATTGCTAATTTATCACTTAATACTGGTACTGTTCCACACAGTTTTAAGACAGCTGTGGCTAAACCTCTACTTAAAAACCCACACCTCGATCAAGGGTCTCTTAATGACTATCGACACGTCTCTAATCTTCCATTCTTTTTAAGTACCAGAGAGAGTTGTGTATCAACAACTTTTGACCCATATAGAAGAAAAATATCTATATGAACCTTTTCAATCGGCTTTCAGGGCCTGTCAATCCACTGAAACTGCTCTGACCAGAGTGGTGAACGATCTTTTACTACCTATGGACTCAGATTTCACTTCTGTGCTTCTGCTACTGGACCTCAGTGCAGCCTTTGACAACACTGATCACTGTACACTATCAGACAGAATAAAGTATAATTTTGGTGTCTGGCTTAGCTCCCTCTTGGCTTAAGTCATACTTATCTGGAAGAACACATCGTGTCTGCTATAATAATATTACATCAAAATTCTCTGACATTAAATATGGTGTACCTCAGGACTCAGTTTTTGGCCCTCTACTTTTCTCTCTTTATATTTCAGCTCTTGGCCAAATTATACGCAGTCATGGAATGAATGTCCGTTGCTATACGGATGATACTCAGCTGTATGTGCCTATAAGGGCCGATGATCACACTCAAATGACTAATTTAGAGGTCTGCTTGGCTGCTGTGAAAAATTGGATGTCACTAAATTTACTGTTTTTTTTGTTGTTTTTTTTTAACCCAGCCACTGAGGATGCACAAGCCAGTGCATTATTAGTGCCAGTCCCAAGCCCGGACAAATGGGGAGGGTTGCTTCAGGAAGGGCGTCCAGCGTAAAATACTTGCCAAATCAAATATGCGGATCATAAATAAGATTTCCATACCGGATTGGTCGAGGCCTGGGTTACCAACGACCGCCACTGGTACTGTTAACCAGCAGGGTGCTGGTGGAAACTATGCTACTGTTGAGCGAAGGAGAAGGAGAGGGAGAAGGCATGTCCAGAGGCAGCTAGAGAGGAGGAAAGGTAGGCGTGTGGAGGTGAGAGTTGGAACTTTGAATGTTGGCACTATGACTGGTAAAGAGAGAGAGAGCTGGCTGATATGATGGAAAGAAGAAAGGTAGGCATACTGTGTGTGCAACAGACCAGGTGGAAGGGGAGTAAGGCCAGGAGTATCGGAGGTGGGTTCAAACTCTTCTACCATGGTGCGAATGGAGGAGAAATGGGGTAGGGGTAATTCTGAAGGAAGAGTATGTCAAGAGCATGCTGGAGGTGAAGAGAGTGTCAGACAGAGTGATGAGTATGAAGCTGGAAATCGAAGGTGTATTGCTGAATGTTATCAGCGCATATGCCTCGCAAATTGGGTGTGAGATGGATGAGAAAGAAGAATTCTGGAGTGAGTTGGACGACGTGGTGGAGAGGGTACCCAAGGAGGAGAGAGTGGTGATTGGAGCGGACTTCAATGGACATGTTGGTGAAGGGAACAGAGGTGACGAGGAGGTGATGGGAAGGTATGGAGTCAAGGAGAGAAATGTGGAAGGACAGATGGTGGTGGATTTTGCGAAAAGGACGGAAATGGCTGTGGTCAATATATATTTCAAGAAAAGGATATACTGCACCTCTAGCTGTCGCATTTTAATAGCCATCTCTGCCTCCAATTTCTTCAATTCCAACTCCCTGCAAAGCTGGAATTCTCTCTCCCTCTCTCTTTCCTCATTTTCCAACTGGAGGCGAGCAAGACAGACTTTTAACTGTGCAGCCTGCTTAGAACCAGGAGTAGACATACATGACTCAAAAGTAGCCATAGCTAAGGGAACGAACAACAAACACCATACATGGGCTGAATGTTAATTAGCCTCCGCTACAGCCACTCGACCTCACACTTTCTAAGTCACGTCCACCGGTGGCAAATTACGGCAAGCTGGAAATAAACATAGGGTTAGCCTTACAAACAAACTTCCCCGGTTCATGCCTGGTTGGAACTTAACCTATCTGTCTTATTGGTGAGTGCCGGGCTCGGGGTGGCTTTAAAGGCTGAATTTCGGCGGCCTGAGCCCCGGAATGCCTACCCCCGCCAGGGAAAGTTGTCCCCGCCCAGGATTACTCCTAAAACAAGAAAGGCAAAGTAAGAAAAGACTGTCCGATGGAAAGACTGCTCACAGCCCAGCTGGACACTCCCCTATTCTAACCAGGGAAGCTGTCTGAGACACCAAACAAATCACAATACTCACCGCGCACGCCACCGGAGACCAGCTGCACACAGCAACGACTACCACACACAAGGAATCCACCTCCGAACTCTTATTCACAAAAAAAGTATCCCGGACGAGCCCCCAAGTGTTACGTTCCCCGTTAAAGGTCCAGGGGATGAGGGAAAGTAACAAAGAAAATAAAAGTGCCCCGGGGGAATAAGAAAGGTGAGAGGCAGAACCAGGTGTAAAAACAAACATATCTATTAACAAAAATTAACACTAAGCCAATATATACAATAAAAAGGGCAACTAAAGAAGCTGGCTCTTAACTAACCAGGCTTAGATAGCAAACAAAACTCAGATCAGACCACAAAGAAAAAAGGAAAGAAACAAGAACATTAACACAGGTTTCACGCTCCATCTCAAGGAGTATTGAGTATTGACACAAGAGCTCGCTCTCTGGTTGACAACAATGGCCCACTGGCCGACTCTGGCTGCCAACAATGGCCCACTGGCCGACTCTGGTTGCCAACAATGGCCCACTGGCCGTCTTTCACTCTGGCTGTCACCAACATTGGCCCATTGGCCGTCTTGGGTGTCTCTCTCCAAGGTATATACTCAGCTGATGAGGAACTGATATCACCTGGGTTCAACCAGCAGCTCCCCAGGAGGTGGGGCATTACCTGGAGAGGGAAAATTATAGACACATGGCACTAGGGCCGTAACACCCCCTCCCATAAAAACAAACCTGGGCTTGTATACAAGAGGGTAATTGCACACAACACACGGCACTAGGGCTGTAACAACCCCTCCCATAAATACAAACCCTAGGTTTGCATTCACAAGGGTAATTGCACACATAACACATGGCACTGGGGCCATAACACTTAATACTTTTATAATTTTTTATTTTTAATTCTTCATATTTTTCTTTCATCAGCTTATTTTTTATCATATTCCTTGTTTTATCGGCTCCAATTCTCTTAATTTTAATTATGCTCTTGTGACTTTATCCTGACCGTGTTTTACCTTGTTCTGTGGAGCGGATCTGGCATTATGCCCTATATCTTTTTATTGTATTTTGTTGTTTTATCTTGATTATGTGCGTTATTTTATCCCGTTGTGTATGGCATCTTGTAACGCTGTTTAGAAAGGTGCGATATAAATAAAGTTTATTATTAAAACCCAGCAACTGAGGATGCACAAGCCAATGCATTCTTAGTGCCAGTCCCAAGCCCAGATAAATGGGGAGAGTTGCGCTCGGAAGGGCATCTGGCATAAAATCTTTGCCAAATCAAATACGTGGATCATAAATCAGATTTCCATACTGGGTCAGTCGAGGCCCAGGTTGCCAACGCCCGCCACCGGTACTGTTGGCCAACAGGGTGCCGGTGGAAACTGTGCTACTGCAGGGCTAAGGAGAAGGAGAGGGGGAAGGCATGTCCAGAAGCAGCAGGAGATGAGGAAGGGTAAGAGTGTCAAGGTGAGAGTTGGAACATTGAATGCACTATGACTGGTAAAGGGAGAGAGCTGGCTGATATGGCGGAGAGAAGAAAGGTAGGTATACTGTGTGTGCAAGTGACCAGATGGAAGAGGAGTAAGGCCAGGAACATCGTAGGAGGGTTCAAACTCTTCTACCACGGTGTGAATGGGAGGAGAAATTGGGAAGGGGTAATTCTGAAGAAAGAGTATGTCAAGAGTATGTTGGAGGTGAAGAGAGTGTCAGACAGAAGGTGTGTTGATGAACGTTATCAGCGCTTATGCCCCGCAAGTTGAGTTTGAGATGGAAGAGAAAGAAGAATTCTGGAGTGAGTTGGATGAAGTGGTGGAGAGGGAACCCAAGGAGGAGAGAGTGGTGATTGGAGCAGACTTCAATGGGCAAGTTGGTAAAGGAAACAGAGGTGATGAGGAGGAGATGGGTAGGTATGGTGTCAAGGAGAGGAATGTCAAGAAGAGGATGGACAGATGGTGGTGGATTTTGCGGAAAGGATAGAAATGGCTGTGGTGAATACATATTTCAAGAAAAGGGAGTAACACGGCGATGTATAAGAGTGGAAGAAAGTGCACACAGGTGGAATATATCTTATGTAGGAGGTGCAATCTGAAAGGGATTGGAGACTGCAAGGTGGTGACAGGGGAGAACATAGCTAGGCAGCATCGGATGGTGGTCTGTAGGATGACTTTGGCGATCAAGACAAGGAAGAGAGAGAAGGCAGAGCCAAGGATCAAATGGTGGAAGTTGAAGTAGGAAGACTGTTGTGTAGAGTTCAGGGGGGAGTTAAGACAGGCACAGGGTGGTAGTGAAGAGTTGCCAGATGGCTGAGCAAGCACTGCAAAAATAGTGAGGGAGACAGCTAGGAAGGTACTTGGTGTGTCATCTGGACAGAGGAAGGAAATCAAGGAGACTTGGTTGAATGAAGAAGTACAGCAAAGTATACAGAGAAAGAGGTTGGCAAAGAAGAAGTGGGGTAGTCAGAGAGATGAAGAAAGTAGACAGGAGTACAAGAAGATGCAGTGTAAAATGAAGAGACAGGTGGCAAAGGAAAAGGCGTATGGTGAGTTGTATGACAGGTTAGAAACCAAGGAAGGAGAAAAGGACTTGCACCGATTGGCTAGACAGAGGGACAGTGCTGGGAAGAATGTGCAGAAGGTTAGGCCGATCAAGGATAGAGAGGGAAATGTACAGACAAGTGAGGGGAGTGTGCTGAGAAGGTGGAAGGAGTACTTTGAGGGGCTGATGAATGAAGAAAATGAGAGAGAGAGAGAGAGAGAGAGAGAGAGAGAGAGAGAGAGAGAGAGAGAGAGAGAGAGAGAGAAGGTTGGATGATGTGGGGATAGTGAATCAGGAAGTGCGGTGGATTAGCAAGGAGGTAGAGAGAACAGCCATAAAAAGCATGAAGAGTGGAAAGGCAGTTGGTCCAGATGACATACCTGTGGAGGCATGGAGGTGTTTAGAGAGATGGCAGTGGAGTTTTTAATTAGATTGTTTGACACAATCTTGGAAAGTGACAGGATGCCTGAGGAGTGGAGAAGCAGCATACTGGTACCAATTTTCAAGAATAAGGGTGATGTGCAGAACTGTAGCAACTACAGAGGTATAAAGTTGATCAGCCACAGCATGAAGATATGGGAAAGAGTAATAGAAGCTAGGTTAAGAGGAGAGGGGATGATTAGCAAGCAGCACTATGGTTTCATGCCATGAAAGAACACTACAGATGCGATGTTTGCTTTGAGAATGTTGATGGAGAAGTATAGAGAAGGTCAGAAGGAGTTACATTGTGTCTTTGTGGATTTAGAGAAAGCATATGACGGGGTGCCAGGAGAGGAGGTGTGGTATTGTATGACGAAGTCGGGATTGTCAGAAAACTATGTAAGAGTGGTGCAGGATATGTATGAGGGCAGTGTTACAGTGGTGAGATGTGCGGTTGGAATGACAGATGGGTTCAAGGTGGAGGTGGTATTACATCAAGGATTGGCTCTGAGCCCTTTCTTGTTTGCAGTGGCGATGGACAGGTTGACAGATGAGATCAGGCAGGAGTCTCCCTGCACTATGATGTTTGTGGATTACACTGTGATCTGTAGCGAGAGTAGGGTGCAGGTTGAGGAGAACCTTGAGAAGTTGAGCTTTGCACTGGAGAGAAGTGGAATGAAGTCAGTAGGAGCAAGACGGAATACATATGTGTGAATGAGAGGGAGGCCCGTGGAATGGTGAGGATGAAAGGAGTAGAGATGATGAAGGCATATGAGTTTAAATACTCGGGGTCAACAGTTCAAAGTAACAGGGGGTGTGGAGGAGAGGTGAAGAAGACCGTGCAGACAGGATGTAGTGGGTGGAGAAGAGTGTCAGGAGTTGAATTGCAACAGAAGGGTATCAGCAAGAGTTAAAGGGAAGGTTTACAAGATGGTAGTGAGACCAGCTATGTTATATGGTTTGGAGACAGTGACACTGATGAAAAGACCGGAGGCGGAGCTGGCAGAGTTGAAGATGGTAAGATTCTCAGTGAGAGTGATGAAGAAGGACAGGATTAGGAATGAGTATATTAGAGGGACAGCTCAAGTTGGATGGTTTGGAGACAAAGCAAGAGGGGCAAGATTGAGATGGGTTGGACGTGCGGAGGAGAGTTGCTGGGTGTATTGGGAGAAGGATGCAGAATATGGAGCTGCCAGGGAGGAGGAAAACGAGAAGGCCAAACAGGGGGTTCATGGATGTGGTGAGGGAGGACATGCAGATCACTGGTGTGACAGCGGAGGATGCAGAGGTCAGGAAGAGATGGAAATGGATGATCCGCTGTGGCGACCCCTAATGGGAGCAGCTGAAAGTAGTACTAGATTATTATTATTATTAAATCCAAACTTTAAACTTTTTTTTTTTTTTTTTTTTTTGTCTTAGCCTACAATTAGTTGCCTTTATGTTGAGCAGTTCACAACCTGTACTGCATGGCGGGTCCATTTCTATCTCAATGAATTTACCAAGCACTGTTCTGCCAATGAGATTATAGAGTATAGATTGACTAATGCAAACCGTTCTCTTCTCTCACATGTCCTTTCTCTCTCTCTGAATGATATCTTCTCCTTTCTCATCTTCTGTGTATGTGAATCTCCGTTGTGTGCAGGTGCAGTCTGTCCCCCTCCCAGGTCTCCATGGCGACAGTGGTCGCGTGGCTCGGGTCCTGGGCTGTTCCAGTGGCATCCACTTTCAATATTGTATTCTATAAATTGCGTACACACAACATCCATTGCATGTCTGTCCGTCTTTGGAGAGAGATCCCTCCTCTGCTGCTCTCCCTGAGGTTTCATCCTATTTTTTCCTCCCTGTTAAATTGTTTTTTTTTTATACAACAAATAACATAATCCACCTGCACATATATATATATATGGAAAAAAAATCCATCCATCCATCCATTATCCAAACCGCTTATCCTGCTCTCAGGGTTGCAGGGATGCTGCAGCCTATCCCAGCAGTCATTGGGCAGCAGGTGGGAAGATACCCTGGAGAGGCCACCAGGCCATCACACGGCCAACACACACACACACACACACACACACACACACACACACACACACACACACACACACACACACACACACACACACACACACACACACACACGCATCTAGGGCCAATTTAGTATGGACGATTCACCTGACTTGCATGTCTTTGGATTGCGGGAAGAAACCCACGCAGACACGTGGAGAACATGCAAACGCCACACAGAGGATGACCCAGGACGACACCCAAGGTTGGACTACCTCGGGGCTCGAACCCAGGGCCTTCTTGTTGTGAGGCGACCACGCTAACCACTGCACCACCGTGTCACAAAAAAAAAAAAGTCAAAATTGCCAGATCAAGAAAACGTGAATGGCATGAATGAAGCCAGTGTTTCAGGCATTCGTTGCTGAGATGATTTGCCCTGGAAGTCGGATGACAGTCAGCTCTTGAGGAGGACAAGGCGAAAAAGAGCCAATGCAAGCAAGCAAGTTTGTTTATATGGCACATTTCGTACACAGGGCAGTTCAGTGCTTTACACAAATAAAAACAGAAACGGAACAACCATATGAAGTATAATAAAGAGAGTAAATAAAAGCAAACAGGAACAATCATATATAAAATATAACTGAAAGAGTACAAAGTACATAAAATGTACTTTGAATTAGTAATCAAAAAGAGTAATATCATTAAAAGACAGGTATTATAAAGAGAAAATACAAAGTACAAAAAAAAAAAAGAATAATTACAGTCACTTCCCCGCCAGGAGTGACTAGAGATCTACTTCCAGAATTAAAGTGCAGTTGGAATGGGGTGCCAAGTTTTAATTCTCAATCATAGGCACAAGAAAAAAAGAAATGTTTTTAACCTAGATTTAAAAATTGCTATATTTGGGGCACATCTAAGATCTTCTGGTAGTTTGTTCCAGTTGCATGCAGCATAACAGCGAAATGCTGCTTCACCATGTTCGCTTTGGACTCTGGGCTGAACTCACTGACCTGAGTCCATGGATCTTAGAGCCCTACCTGGTTTATACTCTTCGAGCATGTCAGTGATGTATTCTGGGCCTACACCATTCAGTGATTTGTAGACAAGTAGCAGCACTTTAAAATTTATTCTGTAGCTAACTGAAAGCAAGTGTAAAGATTTCAGTAATCAATTCTACTGGAAATAAAAGCATGGATGAGCTTCTCTTGGTCATTTTGGGATACCAGACCTTTGATTCTGGCTATATTCTTAAGATGATAGAAGGCTGTTTTAGTGGTTGCTTTGATATGGCTGGTGAACGTGAGATCTGAGTCTATTAAAACGCCAAGATTTCGGACCTGGTCTTTGGTTTTTAGAGCTCGAGATTTGAGTTGTTCATAATAGTTCTTTTCTCTTTGTTCCCATCGCTTTACCCGCATTAGCAGTCATTGCTGGTAGTCTTGTGTAAGTTTTATTGTCATAAAAGTTACATGAATTCTGATCTACCTGGTCAGACTCAGGCCGGATTCTAGTACCATATGGAAATGGTCCAAATCTGATTGGAAAAAAATCTGATTTTCACATCCACAGAGCTCTAAAAAAATCAGATCTGTGTCACATGTGGCAAATAAATCAGATTTGAGACAAGATGTTTCTTGTAATGTGAATGTATAGAGCACAGAATATTAATTTAAAATGAACGCTTACTTCCAGTTATGTTTAGCTACATCAAATTAAGTCAAAATTTAAATTCATCATTGTGATTTGGGCCTTACGCACAAAATGCTGTTCACCATTTTTACGTCATTTTAACCCTGTATTATTGAGCAAGATCAGTGTTGTTCAATGGGTAAATTTCTCCCACTGTTATTTATTTCCCAAAGTGAAAGATTTTTTGCTCTTCAATACATTACCTAATCTAGGTGGATTGAATCATCCATACCCAGGACAGCTTTCTGCCAACTGCGTAACAAAATTACAAGGGAAACGAAATATATATTTAAAGTGCTTTTGAAGTGGTATTAGGCTCTAAGTGTAAAAAGTTTAAAAGAACAAAAGAGATCCAACTGCTAGTTTTGAATTTTGTCAGTGAAGTGATAAAAAGCTTCTACCACAGCATTTTGAAATCAGAAGCAGAATCTGTTTTAATTAGCTGAGTAGGTTGGCAGCTAAAGGAAATTTGAATCGGTGGGTTTCTCACATATAAACATCCTCTATGTGATGAATAAACTAGGAAAAAGTAAGTCAATAAAAGCCTTTGTAAATAAGCTACATAGGTATCATTTAACAAGGTTAGATAAAAAAGAGCAACATTGGAACAAGATGCGTAATTTCTTGAGGAAAATGTTTTGGCGAGCTGAAACAAACACTGGAAATGCCAAAAAGTTTCTTTATTTTAGTTTTAACAAATAATGATTCTACAAGATACCACAGTGCCAATCTTGACCTCCAGGGGGCACTAAGCAAAAAAACACACCCTACCCCACCTCTTCCACAAGATGCCACAGTGGCTGTAAATTTTGTCTAACAGGACGTTTTGCACCGGCCACAAACGCAGTATTCTACAAAATCTACAAATAAAGGTGATGAAACAGTTCTCTCATAAATTTACTTATAAAACATATTCTGATCAGCCATTATATAGCAGCAATAGGCTACATATGAAAAATGATAAAGACGTAATGCATAGCTAATGGTTCTCCTGGTTCAGCTGCTATTGGTTCAGTTGTATAGCATCTGATTCACAATGAGATGGGGATTTATGTACATACCTCAACATTAACCCTGTTGGGGGGGAGGGGGACCCAACAGTGTTGACATATGAATCAACTTCAGAATTTTAAATCAAAATACTGCGGGAATGCAGGACTGAGGAGATGGGAGAGGTCGAGTTAATTCCGTTTACTTGCCACACAAAACAACACCGATACAGCACGATCTCTCATGGCAACAAGCTAATGGCTAGGCTGTCGAAAACATGGTTCCACCTCCTGGGAAACTTTAAACAGTGCCTACGTCAGAACTCTGAATGTCTTCCTTAAAGGAGCAGCAGCCCCTGGTGAATCTATCCTCCACTGTGTATCACCACAATACAATAACAATTAATTTTGTATAACAAGAATAAATAAGAATAATTCTAACGATTAAAAAAATGTACCAGCTTCCTAGCTGGTGACAAAATAAAACAGTCTACCCATAGGCTATGATCTGGGAACAAATTCAGACAGCATAGTGCAGCAAATCAGCTCTCCACATAGTTTGGATGGATCTTGCAAATGCTTATGGGTCTGTTTCCCTACAGCTCCATCACTTTCGCTCTCAACTTTGTCCACATACCACCATGCATCTACAGCCCAGTAGCAAACTATTTCAACAACTCTCAAGTCTGCTACACAACCCAGGAGATCTCAACTGGTTGGTGCCAGGTGGAGAAAGGGGTGGCAATAGGCTGCTCCATTTCTCCCATCCTTTTCACAGTGGCCCTACGGAGCTACACGGATGATGTCATCACCCTCCTTCAGACGGCAGCATGCACCTCCCGACTCGTGAAAAGGCTTGAGGAGCTGTCAACATAGGGCCCGGAGGAAAATAAAACCAGCCAAGTCCCTCAGTCTCTCAATCCGGATCAAGAATGACAACATCTCCTTCTCAGTTGATGGCAAGAAAATCCTGCTTTTGGTGAACCAAACTGTGCAAAGCCTTGGAAGGCTTTACATGGTCAACCTGACCAATAAACACATGGCTGCCTTTGTCACATCCCAGCTCTCAGACTGTTTGAGCAAGACTGACCAAAGCTTCCTACTAGGGAAATTCAAGGTCTGGTGTTACCAGTTCATCTTATACCAACCAACGTCTGATGTGGCCTCTGAAGTTGTGTGATATCACCGCAACAACTGTTCTGAAAATGGTCACAAAAGTCAACAACTACATCTGTAAATGTCTGGGCCTTCCTCAATGTCTTTCCAACACGGCACTATTTGGGAGAAACACCTTGAAGCTTCCATAGAAATACATTAGCTTGGGCTACAAACAAGAGAAGGTGAGCCTTGTGTTCAAGCTGAGAGACTCATCCGACCTGTCTGTCCAAACCACCCAGGCCCAAGTTCCTACAGGACACAGGTGGAATGTGATTCAGACAGTAGACCAGGCCATCCATCGAGGGCCAGTTTTGGATGGGGAACAGCACCCATGATGTGGTCCAAAGTCACAAAGAGGGAAATGAAAGATCTTTTGATCTCTGAAGTTGTGAAGTTAGGAGAGCTACTTAATCCAAGCTGTGAGCAAATGGCAACAAGAGAGCTGGACAACCTGGAAAGCTGTGATCAACTGGGCCATTACATGGACGGATATATGGAAGATGCCCCATGCAAGGCTGAACTTCCTTAGCAGGGCCGAGTATGATACCCTTCCCAGTCCCCGGAACCTAAACCTCTGGTATGGCTCAGAGGAGACCAGCCAACTCTGTGACTCCCAGAACCCGAGCTTGCATTAAATCCTTTCTGGCTGCAAAGCAGTTTGACACAGGGCTGGTATGGATAGTGCCACGATCGGGTTCTGTGCAAGTAAGCCAAAATCTTGGAGGCACACAGGCTGGAAGTAAACAGGGCCAACCCAGTAACAAGATTTTTCCAACCAAGACCTGTGCCATATGCCATGAAACCGAGAGTTGAAGCAGAGTTAGACCGGCTGTTAAAAGAGAAAATCATTGAGCCAGTCAAATATGCAGAATTCGCAGCGCCCATAGTGCCAGTACAGAAACCTGACAACTCAATCTGAATATGTGGCCATTATAAACTAACGGTGAATAGAGTATCCAAGTTACAGCAATACCCAATCCCAAAGACGGACGATCTCTTTGCAAAGCTGGCAGGAGGAAAGAAATTCACAAAGCTAGACATGAGCCATGCAAACTTACAAATTCCATTAGATGAGGAAGCAAAGAAGCTGGTGACCATAAACACACACAAGGGGCAGTTTACATACACACACTTACCTTTTGGAGTGTGGTCCAGCCCAGCTATCTTCCAATGAACTATCGAATCAGTGCTTCAGGGGGTTTCAAACATGGCAGTGTATTTAGAATATATTCTCCTGACAGGTTGCAATGATCAACAATACCTGGAGATGTTGGCAGAAGTGCTGCGCAGACTGGATGCTGCAGGCCTGCATCTAAAGAGGACCAAATGCTCCTTCATGGGAACAGAGGCGGAATTCCTGGGTCACAGAGTGGATGCAACAGGACTCCACCCACTAAAAAACAAAGTAGAAGCAATCCAGGGAGCATCGGCACCAACTAATGTGACAGAGTTGAGGGCATACCTGGGACTGCTGAACTACTACAACAGGTTTCTGGCCAACTTGTCAATGGCATTAGCACCACTCCACTCACTCCTGAGAAAAGACACACACTGGGAGTGGGGAAAAGACCAGGAGGACGCGTTCGAACAGTCAAAGAAACTCATGCAGTCATCCAGGTTGCTAGTGCACTACGACAGAGAGAAAGAGCTCATCCTCTCATGTGATGCATCACCCTATGGGGTCGGGGTGGTGCTGTCTCACAAAATGAGAGATGGAACAGAGAGACCGATAGGGTTTATGTCCAGAACTCTGACACTGGCGGAAAGGAATTACTCCCAATTGGACAAAGAGGGTTTAGCAGTAATGTTTGGGGTGCAGAAGTTCCACAAATACAACTATGGTCATAAGTTCACCATTTGCACAGACCATAAACCACTGCTCTCCCTGTTCAGTGAAGTAAAGGCTGTTCCGCACATGGTGTCACCACGACTACAGAGGTGGGCAGTGACCTTGAGGGCATATGAATATGCCATTGTCTACAAGGCGGGGAAAGACCATGGCAATAAAGACGCTTTAAGCCGACTGCCCCTCCAGCACACACCCATCACCACAGCGCCGGAGGACAGAGTGCTGATGTTTGAGGAATTGGACACAACACCAGTGACAGTCAAACAGGTAAAGGCCCTGACAAGTAAAGATCAAGTACTAGCCAGCGTACGTGAGTATGTGGTAAGGGGGTGGCCACATCAAACAGAGGGGGACCTTGCACTATACAAGGTGAGAGGGGCTGAACTCAGCGTTCAGGATGGGTGCGTGTTGTGGGGAGCACGAGTGATTATTCCACAGCCAGCCAAACAAATGGTCTTAGAGCAGCTTCATCAAAGCCATCCTGGGGTCTCCTGGATGAAAGCCCTGGCACAGAGTTATATATGGTGGCCAAAGCTAGATGCGGACATAGAAAACCTAGTCAAAACATGCAGCACATGTCTGGCACACAGAAAGGCACCAGCAACCGCTCCTCTCCACCCTTGGGAGTGGCCTGACAAGCCATGGAGGAGACTGCATATGGAGTATGCAGGACCATTTGTGGGGAAAATGTTCCTCATAATCATCAATGCACACTCCAAATGGATGAATGTGTATCCTGTGAACAGTGCCACATCCACCACTACCATAGACTGCCTGCGCCAGAGCTTCAGCAACCAAAGCATCCCTGAAATGGTGGTGAGTGACAATGCCACATGTTTCGTTAGTTCAGAAACTAAAGAATTCATGAGAAAAAATGGAATAGTGCACGTGACGGCTGCTCCCTACCACCCGTCATCAAACGGACTGGCCGAGCGGGCTGTTCAAACAATTAAAGCGATCATAAAAAAAAAAAGTGCTGCAGGCAGCTTGTCACCTAAGGTGTTAAGGGTCCTGTTCAGCTACAGGATAACACCTCAGTCCACCACAGGTCTCTCCCCAGCAGAGATGCTGTTGGGGAGGAAGCTGCGCTCCACTCTGGACTTGTTACACCCAAACCTAAACAGCAAAATAGGAACCAGACAAAGAAAACAGAAAGACGAGCACGGGGCAGGAGACGCTGTCATGACAAGGAATTTCAGCCACGGACCGAGGAGGGTCCCAGGATTCATTGTGTCAGAAACAGGTCCTGTCCCATATAAGGTCATGCTGGGAGACGGTAGAGTGGTCTGCCGACATGTGGACCAGATCCTGTCCAGGTGTGAAGAGACAGCAGAAGGACTGGATGTATTTGAGCCCAGCACCCACGCTCCCGGTACTGCCGTCGTGGCGTCACCACAACTGGTGGATCTCCCAGGGCAACCGCAACCCACTGAAGGAAATCCCAGCTCTGAGTCAGAAACTCATGGCAGTACCCAGAGGCAGCCACCAGATACTGCACAAGTGAAAGGGGGTAGTGATGCCACTCAAAGTGTCTGACAAACAAAAAGATTCAAAAAGATGCCAAGCCACCTGAAAGACTTTGCACTGTAGAACAGACAAAATGATGCGTACCTGGTGATATTTACCTAAGCTATCTGTGGAGATAATACCTGTTTAAGGTGGCATCATTGTTAGTGAATTGCATGGTAAATGGTGACTGTTTAGTTCAAATCAACCAGAAGGATATAGAGAAGGTACAGGCCATGTGAGAGTTTTTTGTTTTGTTTTGTTGGAAACTGTTGGAGATTTGTTTACAATTCTTATGTTTTAACTTAAGTGGGAGGGAATGTTATATTCTAGTTCAACCCCTGGGTGGAGCACTAGGCTAATTCCAGTGTTACTTAGTAAGGAAGTCAGAACACTCTAGGCAAGTGAAGAGTAAGGTCATACCCTGTAGGTGTCTGCTGGTTACCCCAGTAAACATATTCCTAGTTTACCCATTACCTTGGTCTCACCATTTCATTCTTGGAGGTTACTACATTAAGGAAGGCCCTCAAAGACCTGGCGGAGGAGGCAGAACAAGGGAGCTTCTGGCTCTTGCTCTGAAGAAAGTAAAAGGCGTGGGGAAAGCAAGGACCCTAGGAATGGCTGCAGGGGGTGGGAGGGAGACATCCCTGTTGGTGCTCCACCGCATTACGAAGTTCCGAGATTAAAGGAGCGAAACATCAGTGAATGGTGGTTCCTGGCTGATGACCCTGCAGCCGCCACAATGGCGCCGTCGGAGATGGGTCAAGCAGAAATGCCCAGCATGTGGAACCACCTGTGCTCACACCTGTCATATTGCTTTGCACTCTGGTTAAAATTCTCACAAGGGTGCTTGACATCAACAGTAGAGTTGACAGAGATTATTTCAATGAGCAAGACATAAGGAAAAATAAAATTTTAGTTAAAATTTTTAAATTCATTTAGCTTATTTCAACTGACAATATATTAAACACAGTACAGAATAGTACAGAGCACAGACAACGTAAAATGAAAATTGTCTTGTTTACCTTGTTAGCTCATTTGCCCAATTATTTTATGCAACAGTGGCGAGCGGTGACCTTTGAAGCTGGGTATGCTACCTGTCCCCACCCCTGGCACGCACGTATGCCCGCCCGCCCACTACAACCCCCTCCCACCACTGCAAATGACACACTCGCACCCCTCACACACACACACACACACACACACACACACACACACACACACCTTCTTTGGTAACGTACCTCCAGACTGTAGAAAGCTGGGCGAAGTTGGACACATCGGTGGTTTCATCAATTAGCTATGGCTACAAAGCTTGCGTCTTTGATTTCAGATTTTATTTAATTCAGGAGCACATTCCCCACAGATTCGATCAGATCATTTTGGATGTGGCTTGACGTGCCAGAAAAGACACTGCACGTCTCCAAATGATGGGCTAGCCTCCCATCATATTTCCGGAGAAGGTTGACGAGCTCAATATAATTACCACGATTGTCTGATCCTTCCCCCTCTGGGTGTCCCCAGAATGCCTGCTCCTGGGTTCCGAGGTACACAACGATGTCCATGAGTCTCTAACACGTCCCTGTTTTTTTTATAACGCGCTCGTTGTGTTGCTCTGTGGCTACTTGCACACCCTCATTCAACTGAAGACGAAAGAGCTGATTGTGGACTTCAGGAGGTCTAGAAGCTGCAGCCACTCCCCCATACACATCAATGGAGTGGAAGTGGAACGTGATTCCAGCTTTAAATTCCTTGGAGTCCACATCAGCGAGGACCTTTCGTGGACATTAAACACCCAGGCCCTTGTGAAAAAGGCCCAACAACGCCTGCATTTCCTGAGGAGGCTGAGGAGCGCCCGTCTACCCCCCAAAAGTCTCACCAACTTCTACCACTGCACCACAGAGAGCATCCTGACCAGCTGCATCTCAGTGTGGTACGGCAGCTGCACCTCAGTAGACAAGAAAGCTCTGCAGCGGATCGTCAAGGCGGCCCAGCATATCACCGGTACCCAGCTCCCAGCCATAAAAGACATTTATCACAAACGCTGCCTTCGAAGGGGTCTGAGCATCAGCAGAGATCCCACCCACCCCAACCATGGACTGTTCTCCCCCCTGTGCTCTGGGAGGCGCTACAAGAGCCTCAGAGCCCGCACTACCAGGCTCAAAAACAGCTTCTTTCCACAAGCTGTTGCCCACCTGAACCTGGCTACCCACTGAATGTCTGCAGATATTTTTAAATATTTTGTACTCCAGCTCTTTTTCTTTTTTTTTTTAAACTTATTTTTAGCTTTTGGTTTTCATGTGTGTATATCTTATACTGTGTCTGCTGTGTTTGTCTGTGTCTGTCTTGCACTGTTTGGTGAAGCCACAGCCCTCATTTCATTTTTAACATGTGCCTGCACATTGTTTTTAATGACAATAAAATTGAATTGAACTGAATTGAATTGAACTGATGGTCGATTCGTGTGTTGCCAAATGTCTGAAGTTTTACTAGACCACGTATGTGTGCAGGTGCACGCTTGTGTTTTGTCATTGTTGTATGGAGATCGTTTAAATCGCCATAACCTGCCGTGGTCCAGGCTGTGTGTTCTGTAGAAAAAAAGGAGACATGGCCAACAGAATAGGTTGCTCACCTTTGGGCAGCCAGCTAGCCATGTCTGTTTTTCGCATGTGGTAGCTTGAAAATGACGGACGAAATTCTTCGTTGATTTTGTGATGCCAAGTTCGGGAGTTGGACGTCCTCCTGCAATAATAATCTTTTTCTCTTCAAAAGCCCTCCGAGAAAACGGGACAGAACGTAACGATTCTATAATATGCGAATTGTCGCTCATATTGACAAGTACTGAAACGTATGGCGGTGAGCTAACTGAGCAAGACAGACAAGTGCCAACTTACGGTAACTAGCTCGCTAGATGGCCGTGTTGCGCATGTGTGCTTCCGGTAAAGCTGGTTCTGCCCACCAGACTCCCACGCTCAGAAGATACCGCGAATACAACTGGGAATCACAGAGCGCATGCGCGAAGTGAGCTGACCGTCTGGCAGCTTTGTCGTGAGCAGGATAGATGCGGCAGACTGCGGTAACGCAGTTGCGTTTGAAAAGAAAACAATCGAAGAAATTGAGAAACAAACATCTAAATGACACGTTTAATGTAAATAATGCTCATGTTACTTATTAAGAATAGATTTTCAATTCATTATTATACTGTACGTAAATTATCTCGTAATTTTCAAATGCCTTGGGCATGCATCGCATTTATAGCTTATTATGACCGCTCGCCACTGTTATGCAACTATTCAACAATTTACGCCATAGTCACCTTAATTTCCACTGATACAGCCAAGTTTTTGTGATTGGGTCATCAAGTCCAAGCAGGTGGGTGAGCAACATTCCACCCAGTGATATCAAAAAATGTTTTGCACGAGCAAATCAAATCCTGAAGGATCAACACACCCTTCCCTACATTTTGTCCCACCCTTATATCGTTTTACTCAGAAACATATGTCACATTAGGGAAGCAAGATGCGCTCTGAATGCTATTTCATGTTGTCTTCATCAACTCCTCGCTTACAACCGATGTGTTCTCCATCACATTTAAGCAAGCTCAGATCACCCCGCTGCTCAAAATGCCTACACTCAACCCAGCCCAGGTTGAAAACTACAGACCAGTTTCACTACTGCCCTTCCTATCAAAAATACTTGAGCATACAATCTTTAACCAAGTCTCTGAATTCCTTACTGAGAATAACCTGTATGACCTGAATCAGTTTGGCTTCAAGCGGGGGCACTCTAACAAAACTGCATTCCTCTCTGTAATGGAATCACAGCGTTCAGCTAGAGCTGCTGGTCAGTTCTCAGTTCTATTGCTGCTAGGTCTGTCAGCTGCCCTTGACATGATTAACCACTGAATTCGCCTCTCGACCCTTACTGAGCTTGATATCTCAGGAATTGCCCTCCATTGGTTGATGTCCTACCTCTCACGGAGATATTTTAGAGTATCTTGGAGGAGAGAAGGGTCCGAATAGCATGACTTATCCATAGGGGTTCCTCAAGGGTCAGCGCTCAGTCCCCTTCTCTTCTCAATATACACCACCTCAGTTGGTGCAATCATTCGCTCCCATGGTTTCTCACACCATTGCTATGCTGACAATGCTGTCACTCCTGCCAGAAGACCACACAGTCTCTGCTTGGATCTCATCATGCCTTGCCAATACATTTACATGGAGGGAAGAATGCCACCGTCAACTTAACCTCGCTAAGACCAAGCTCCTTGTCATCCCAGCCAGTCCCTCTTTACAAGAGATCAGTATTCAGCATGAATCAACCCAACTTATACCAACAAAGTCTGCACGAAACTTTGGTGTCAAGATTGACAACCAACCAACCTTTAAGATTCACGTGGCCTCAATTACTTGGTCATGTCAATTTGCCCTACACAACATGAGGAAGATCATATCATGCATAGATAATAGATATAGATAATATCACGCATTAACTGCTACAACGCCTTACTGGCATGTACATTTAAACCGCTGCAGATGATCCAGAATGCAGCAGCACGCCTGGTCTTCAACCAGCCCAAAAGAGCATGCCACCCCACTGTTCATCTCACTCTACTGGCTCCAAACTAAAGTAACTAAAACAACTCCTGCCTACCTAAACTCCCTCATTCAGGTCTACACCCCCTCCCGCTCCACAGAACACCAAAGGAGATCATTCCTGCCAGCGACCATAAAACTGTTTATAAAACAGATAGTTTTGGTTTTTGATTATGATTGGCTGAGCAGTACTACAAACCTTGCGGGCATATTACTTTCATAACACGGTTACTACATACACCTGGCAAGGTTTCATAAAATAAACACACAGCAAAAAAAAACAAAACAATTTATTGGTAACAAATAATCATTCTTCCACTAAGCAATGTAGGCCCTCAGTGACATTTAGCAGAATGGTGGCCAAGCAAGACACAGATGCAGTGGAATGCATGCTAATAAGGCTAGTCAAGCATGCTTAAAGATTGGGGTGATTATTAACATTTATCTGGATATCGCCAGTAATTGTGCAATTGTTGAAGTAGTGCTCAATTATGTTAGAACTCCTCTTTGCTGGTACAGGAGTGTTTGTCTCTGGACAGGTGTCGGTGCCAAAAGCAAGGATATTGCTCAAGCATCTTCTCTCATTGTAGTTTGGGTGTCAGTAAGATTGCAGGGACGATTCATATTTATGCCCCATCACTGCCATGATTTCTCTTGCCTCTAGGCCAGCATCAGTGAGTTTTTGTACAGTGGTACTTCACAAGCAGTAATTGGTGTAATTGTCTCAGTGCCGGTTGCTTTACGATCTGTGGCAACATGGAGCCAAGGAAGTTCACCCCCATAGGTTCTCTAGTATACCTAACGTTACGAGAAAGGAAAAAAAGTTCTCATGTTGCAGTAACATTATAAACATATGTATCTACCGTCGGCAACTACTATGCTCACTTTCTCCTAGCTGTTGTCAGTTGCCAGCAATATAATTTTTGTTACAGTGTAACCGGTTACTTGCAGAGTAACCAAGCTACACTGTAACAAAAATTATATAGCCAGCAATTGACAACATAGTTAGAAAAAAGTGAGCATAATAGGCTACAAATAAAAACATGCAAGCTAGCTAAAGTTACATCGTTAAATTACCATAGATCATTGGTGTAGTTTGTCTGTTTTGGGTGGAGATAAAAGGCTGGTGGATTGGGTGGCAGCAACGAGAGGTATTTCTCCAACGAAGTGACAGGACACAGTCGGTTCCCTGGCTGCTCAAACATAAATCCTTGTAGGCTCTCTTTGTTTCTTTCCCCAGCATCGTTGTGGTTTTTTGTGCATTCGCTGAATGACAGTGTTCCATACTTCTGACCGTTCTCGTTCTGCCAGATGATAAATGAGTCGGGCTTCAGTTGGCGGTCGCCCTCTTTAATTCAGCATCCCACACACAACTGCACATCAAACCAGGCTTTGTTAACAAGAACCTTAGGTGTGTTTGGATTCACTGCCCGAGAGTGCTTGATTTTCTGAAATTCTGCCTCTGTTAACGCTTGGGTGGTGGAATGTTTTGTGGCGTCCTTCTCGGCGAAGTTTTTTTCACTACTCCAACAAAAACACTGTTGCAAGTGATAAACTCGCGATCTTTCAACAGACACCAGGATCGGCTGATTGGCATGAGTGGATTATCGAATGGGCCTATCGGGCCAAGGCCCAGGGGCCCAAGGGCTCTGTGCGTAACAAAATCTGACATTTTGAAACAATTGTATAGATGACTAATTGGCGCAGTAACACTGAAATTGCAATGCAGTCACAGGTGTGTGTTGAATGTATATTAATTAATGAATAACTGTACTCTGTGCAGTAACTGGACATGTGAACATGCTGCTGCATCATTTTCTGAATGTAAATCTATTATATTTTTATTTCTCTATCAATGCTCTTGATCCACCCTGCTTCTATATAGAAATATACATCTTTTTATTCTATTTAATGGTATAGGCCCCAAGTACTTCAGTTTAGTTCTTTATATTTTGTATATTCTCTATAGTTTTATGCTTTATATTCTCACTATTGTGTGCATTTTGATATTGTGTGCTTTTGGATTATGTGAGCTGTAATGATGCTTCAATTTCCCACGAGATCAATAAAGTATCATGTCTATCTATCTATCTATCTATCTATCTATCTATCTATCTATCTATCTATCTATCTATCTATCTATCTATCTATCTATCTATCTATCGTTATGTGTCAGTAACTCATCTAGTTAGACGAGCTATAGCTCAGGTTAGAATGTGTTTTGACATTATAGCAAGGCGAGGGAGGGAAGCTCACATCTTCTGCACCTCGAGCCTCATACAGATCCACTTTTCACTTTTTTGCCAGCTGAGCTAATTACACACCTGCTTTTTAAAGAAAATTGCCTTAAACAAGCCATTTTCTTACTTTTATCTCAAACTTCACTTTCAGCTTGAGCTTTCTTCGCTCTGTCTTTTTTTCTTTTTTCTTCTTTTTTGCCCTGAAGGGATATCCCCATTTGGGTGTCACGTCTCTCTCTTTTTTTCCTTTTCCTTTTTTTGATGCCACACACACCTCACTACAAGACAAACCTATATGGCTTGGAAAACAGCATACCCTTAACCAATCAGATCTATCCATGAAAATGGAGGCCCCCGTGGCCTTGCCTTCCATTTAAAATATGTGCTAATTAACATCTGATAGATACATAGTGATTCTTTCTTTCCTACGTTTTTTTCCTTCGTTTTTGACTAAGAACTTCTCAGCCCCAAGCAACTTATATTTTGTGTATAGGACACGTTGGCTCTGCATACCACGAATGTGAAGTCGAAACCTGAAAAATAATAAAAGACTGGAATACTACATAAGCATTTGAAATAGTTGAGAAGGAAAGAACCTTTAACACTATAAGCTGTTGGAAATGGCAGAAAAGTACTTGGAATATTCATTTCAGTTAAATTACCCTTTAAGATGTTTGAACAGTAGAAAAACTGGTAGTTATGGCTTCACAAGGTAGTTGCTAGGGTGTACTATGTAGTGGCGGGAGTATTACTAGGTGGTTGCAAGGGTGTAGACTAGGTAGTTGGTGGGTTGTTGCCAGGGTGTAACAAGGTGGTTGCTAGTGAGAAGTAGGCTGCTAGGGAGCTACTGCTACTACAATTGCTGCTACTATCTATGGAAAAGTGCCAGCAATACTTCTACTACTACTACTACTACTACTATTACTACTACTACTACTACTACTGCACTTTTACTGTAACATGGCCGTAGTACAAAGCTTGAATTGCAATTACTATATTTCCCGGACTACAAGTCACACTGGAGTGTAAATCACACCCAGAAAAAAATGTTGTTTATAAATTGCATTTATATGGTGGTACCATAGAAATTGAATGAGTAGAACGGACATTCCCATTCAAATCAACATAGGCGGATGATCAGAACGGCTGCCATTTTTATCTGGACCGCTGCCATTGCAGAAAACTGTGACCGTTGCAGCGGGCTAACTTCCACAAAGACTTGCGGCAAGTCGCGGACTCACTGAAGTGAAGTTTTGGATCGAGCAATGTGGGTAGTACGAACATGGACGGCCCCACTGATGTGTGTTGGCACCATAACAGTCGCCATTTTCCTTTGAACTACTCAAATGACCACAGCAAACAGTTCCATGTCCGTTCTACTCATTCAATTTCTATGGGCGATACAGTCTTTTTAATTGGGTCACAAGATTAAGCAGTGCCATCTAGTGGCCTTGGTTGAAATGCAGTGTGTTCATCCGAAAAAATTACATCGTTTAAGTCGTTTTGGAATGTAAATCGCAGGACCAGCCAGACTAGTTAAAAAACAGCGACTTATAGTCCAGTCAACTATTAAAACCTGAAAAGCTTCATAATTGAAGAATAAAAAAAAAAGCTTCTAAAAGATACTCGGGTTGTTCAGTAGACATTCTAAAATAAATAAGTTGGAAGTTGGAGACATTGGAGCTGGAGAGTTGGACTCGCAGCTGGAGAGGTAATTTGAGTGTGATGAACCTTTAAACCTATAAATTGGAATAGCAAAACAGAATGAAAAAACCAACTCAAAAAAGTGGGGGGAAAAAGTGGAAAAGAGAAAGTTGAAAAGAGAGAGGAAAAACAAATATAGTTAAAAAATTTTAAAAAAAATAAAAAGAGAGAAAAATGGCAATCGCTGATTGCTTTAGAAAGAAAAACGAAAAGGAAAAGAGATGAAAAGAAACAAATCCCCACAGGTTCTACTGCACTGCTACGGTGACATAGTCTGGGTACAAATTACAATGGAAACCAACCAGTCCAACAACCAAGAGATGTAAGATGAGGTGTTTCCATGATGAAACACTAATAGTTGAGCTTTTACCCACGCCATCTATGGGTGAACATTCCACAGGTCTTTTATATAGGAAACTAATTTGCAGTAAAACTCAAATATATCCAAAAGGATAAAGGTTATCAAAAGGCTGAAAACAAGCATGTACATCCTAAAGTACTAGACTCACTGTTAACATTTTGATTGGATTATATCACTCAAAGAATGTGGCATTAGTTAGACATCAAAAGTCAAAAATAACACGGACCTTTGTTAGCTGCCAACGCTACTGCAGTTGCAGCTGACAACAGGCCCCTCTATAAATTCTTAATTTAGATAAAATGGAATTAAATTACTAAAACTGTGACTAGAGAAAGTATAACCCCCACTGATTACTTCTACTTTTGCTGTGTTGAAAATGCAAAATTTGATTAAAATATTTATATGGATTTCATTATCTATGACGTCAAAATTATTTAAAGCTACAATCTGTGACTTTCCTCCATTAACAAGAGGTTATTTCATCCATTTTAGACGTGAAGACAATGTGGCGATTCTGTTGGACGGCAATCAACATGACGAAGTGTTTCGATATGGTCAGACGTAGTTGGCAGTGATTAATAGACCTATTGCAACTAATCTTCTCGGACTACAAACAATGTGTAGACATTGTTACTCCTATGATGTTAGCTCAGTAGTAAACATTTCCCACCCTTGTAAAAATGTGATCCTTGGTCCAAAGCTAACGCAAACAGTCTAATGTATCATAAAGTTAATCAAACTTTATTGCTACACCGTTCTACAGTAACATTGACTGTCCAATGGAAGCATTCCCACAACAGCATCACATTTCAGGCTTTTTTCTTGCTGGAGTTGTTTCCGACATGTACATGTTTGCCGCTGCATACCCGGTAACAAAAATATCAACAGCGGTATACAGAGACTGGAGCAAGTCTCTAACCATGGTAAAGAGACCAGTTAGCATTATGTGACCTGACTCGATGGCCCACATGGATAAAATAATGATTCAAAGAAAGTCCCAAATTTCAGCTTTAATGTAATTAGATGTCTGTGAAATTTTAGTGGAAATAAAAACGTGAAAAATACTTAATTGTTAGTTCTTAATTGCAAATCAGATTAGTCTCGCTGTCAAAAAGACCAAGGAACTCCCTGTGATGAAACTGAGATGAAATTGTGAAGCCAACAAATCTGGAGAAAGTTATAAAAAATTGGTAAGCTTTGAACCATCTATGGCAACACTGTTATGTCCTTTATAAGAAAATGGAAAAAATACAGTACAACCAAAACATGGCCTATCTAAGGAGGATGCTAGGAGGAAGTCACTTTTGAAAAAAAGCCAACATTATGTCACAGCTGGAGTTTGCTAGAGGCCATCTGACAAAATCTGAAACCTGGAGGAAGATTTTATGGTCCGATCGCCAGAAAGTTGAGCTCTGTGGCCTAAAAGCATAGCATTATTTTTGGCTTAAGACAAACACAGTCCAATACCCAGGTAACACCATCACTACTGTCAAGCATGGCGGTGGAAGCTATGAGGTTCTTTTCAGTTTGAGGAACTGGAAAAAGCTTGTTGACTTCAAGGACAAGTTGGATAGAGCCAAATGCAGGCAACTCCTTGAGGAGAACCTGTTTTACTCAGCAAGAGATATATGTTTAAGGCATGTTTCAGTAGGCTAATGACCCAAACCACACAGCAAAAATAACAAAACAAAAATGTTTAAAAAAGATTACTAATCTTGAACGACCAAGTCGAGGCTTAGACTTAAATCCTGATGAAAATGTGGAGTATGACTTCGAAACTGATTTCCAGCAACACTCTCAATCTGACTTGGAAGAGCTGGAACAGATCCTCCTGGATGAATGGGCAAAAATTCCAAGATGTTGTTGTGCAAAGCTCATAGAGACACAGCTGAGAAGGCTCACAGTTGTACTACAGAAGGCTTATCTACCAAGTATTGACTAAGGAGGGGTGAATACTTTTGTCCATGAGAAATGTACATGCAAGCCTTTCATTCTGAAAAACAGTTGAATAAAAAAAAAAGTTTTGCTTCATTAATTTGTTGAATTTATTGTTAATTAACGGAGAGAAATATTTCATGAAATTAAGATTTGGAGGTTTAACAAGCAAAAAAAAAAAAGAAATAGGAAAAAGATTGAAGCATCCTGAAAGCGTACTTATTCACTGAAAATGGTCCAACACGATATACTCATGCACTCTGCAACATTTAGCTGACATAGTAAATTCATTCATTCATTGATTATCTAAACTGCTTATCCTTACCCAGGGTCGTGGGATGCTGGAGCCTATCCCAGCAGTCATTGAGCGGCAGGCGGGGAGACACCAGGCCGCCGGTCCATCACAGGGCCAAACATACTAAATTACCCTTTAGATATTTGAAATAACTAAAGAACTGAAGGAGCCAGCAAGTTAAAATTTAGGAAGAAAAATATAACGATAATTACTAAAAAGTTTCGTGTCAGAAATAACCCAAAGCCAACTGATGTGAATGGTTGCTGTTTGGTTTTCAGGTCATATTTGCCCATGAAAAAGCTGAAGGAAAATTAGGGAGTCTTCCTTTCCTTTCAGAGTGCGTGACTCTTAATAGTTCATTAAAAATGGTTTTCTCAACCAATTGGTAGATCACAATTTAACTCACAATAGCTTGTTGAAAAATATCCATCCATCCACCCATTATCCAAACCGCTTATCAGGCTCTCCGGGGTCATGGGGATGCTGGAGCCTATCCCAGCAGTCATTGGGCGGCAGGCGGGGAGACACCCTGGATAGGCCATCAGGCCATCACAGGGCTGCCACATACATACATACACACACACAGACACACACACACATTCACACCTAGGGACAATTTAGTACAGCCGATTCACCTGACCTACATGTCTTTGGACTATGGGAGGAAACTGGAGCGCACACACAGACATGGGGAGAACATGCAAACTCCACACAGAGGACGACCGCGGATGACCCCCAAGGTTGGACTACCCCGAGGCTCAAACCCAGTACCTTCTTGCTGTGAGGCGACCGTGCTAACTACTGTGCCACCATGCCGCTTGTTGAAAAATATATTCAACTTAATTAAACCAGATTGAGTTGTCTCAACCACTTGAGGTATTGGTTTGATCAGCAGGGCTCTCGTCCCACAAGGAAGTAAACAACCTAAAAAGTGCTCCAGTCATGTGGGAATCATTTGCCGAATTTTCAATGCTAAGTACATATTTCTTGGTCAGTACAGCATTACAGATGTTACTAATCACAACGACCGAACTACACTGAAATAGTTCTTTAAAAAATACCTGCAAAAAAGTGTTTTTAAAGTGTGATTGACCTTTCAATGTCAGTAAGGTTGTGTAAAACTGCTTACAGGTTCACCTTTTTGAACTCAGACCTCCTTAAAACATTGGACATCCTTTAGAATCATTGCATATCAATAGCTACACTACACTTGTTTACGGTTGGCTTTTGCAGACTTTGCAGAAAATATTGGTGGAAATTTGTCTGTTGTCAGGCTGTATGTTTTTCAGAAATTTATTCTCAATGCAAAAAAAAAAGGCTAATTTCTTTTTCTTTTTTTGTTGTTGTTATATTAGGCATAGCATAGCTGTCTATTCCATTGCCTACCAACACGGGGATCGTCGATTTGAATCTCTATGTTACCTCCGGCTTGGTCTGGCGTCCCTACAGACACAATTCGCCGTATCTGCGGGTGAGAAGCCGGGTGTGGGTATGTGTCCTGCTCACTGCACTAGCGGCTCCTCTGGTCAGTCAGGGCGCCTGTTTGGGGGGGGGACTGGGGGGGAATAGCGTGATCCTCCGATGAGCTACGTCCCCCTGGCGAAACTCCTCACTGTCAGGTGAAAAGAAGCGACTGGCGACTCCACATGTATCGAAGGAGATATGGTGGTCTGCAGCCCGCCTCGGATCAGCAGAGGGGGTGGAGCAGTGACCGGGACGGCTCGAAGAGTGGGGTAATTGGCTGGAAATAATTGCGGACTTGTAACTCTACTTAATGGTCACAATAATTTCCATATCAAACCGATCACTGGTTCAGTTGTTATGCAACTGCGCCATTTATAAGGGTTGTCACAGCTGTCCCCCATGCCCTCCCAGGACTCATCCTCTTCGTCCCAGGCTCCTTAATTATGGCCCCTATCTTGGCCACTCCTCCTGCCCTAGTTTTTCTCTCCTGTTTGTGTGTGTATGTGTAATTCAGGGTTGGAGGCAGGTGTACAGCAGGAAGAGCAGAGATTCACCACCTGCACTTCATCTACTGCAACCAACCCTACTCCTTATATACCCAGCCTTGCCACATCCACCTTGCCAGATCATAGTACCAGCTTATTCTGTCTGCTCTGTCCAGCCCCTGCTTCCGGTTGTTGAAAGGCTCGGCAAATCTGTTGTAGTGTTCTCTGGTTTTGGGACAACAACCTCACGCGTACGCCAGTGAGAAAGCAAAGATCACCTACCTAATTGGGTTGCTCTGAAGTCTGATGCTTGCCTGGACAACCGCGGTGTGGGAGAGGCAAAACCACTGTCTGCTCCACGTACGCCAGCTTCACTCTGGAGATGAGGAAGGTTTTCGATCATCTGGTTCGAGGGAAGGACGTGACAAGCCGGCTCATGTCTCTCCGGCAGGGCAACTGATGTGTGGCTGAGATGGCCATTGAAATTTGAGTTCTCGCCATGTAGAGCAGCTAGAACAATGAGTCTCTCCAGGGGGTGATTCAACACGGGCTTAACGAAAACATCAAGGATGAGTTGGTGTCCCGGGAGGAGCCTAGTGGGCTCGATGAACTCATCACTTTGGCCATCCGAGTCGATAACCATCTTCGGGAGTGCCGAAAGGAAAAGGAGGGTAAATCTGCTTTTTTTCCCCCTCAGTGCCTAATTCATCTGTATCGTTTCCCTCTGTTCTCCAGACTCCACCTGACCAAGAACCAATGCAGCCGGGCCAGACTTGCCTTTACACAGAGGAACGTCAGCGGCGGTTCAACTCGAGGAGTGCGGCCAGGTTGGCCATTTTATAGCCGCATGCCCTGCGCGCCCAGCAATAGAGTCGGCTCGACAGTAGTGGGAGAGATACTGCTTAGCCAAACCACTTACTCCTCCCTCTCTCACCCTCAACTAGACGCCACTTTGGTGTGGCGGGGCCAGCCTTGTCCTGTCTGCTCGTTAACTCCGGTGCCAGTTTTTTAGACTGGCAAGTAGCCAGACATCTGGCTCTGGACACCCCCCACCTCTGGAGGTCAACTGAGTAAATGGCCAGTGCCTTGCCCGCGTAACGGAGAAGACTGTTCCTGTCCTCGTCCGTCTCTTTGGCAACCATCAGGAAGAGATCAGTTTTCACATCATTAACAGCCCCCAAGCTCCTGTAGTTCTTAGGCACCTGTGGTTGAGACTCCACAACCCATACTTCAACTGGACAATGGGTAAGATTAATGCACGGTGTTGCTGCAGTTTAGAGTCACCAGTGGCCGTGTGCATGCATAAAATTAGGCATGATAATAAGGCAGGGAATGACATTAAGCTCGTCAGACATTTCCTTAATATTAACGTGCAAATAAAATAAATATTAATCCCAAGTCGAGTCAAGTCTTTTGAGGATGAGTCTCAAGTCGCAGTGTGTGTGACTTAAGTGCGACTCAAGTCCCCATCTCTGGTAGGTGGCGTCCTACATCCTGTTTACACTTGGTTTTAAAATGCGTTTTGGGTGATCGGATCACAAGTGGACAGCGAGACACATCGGCGTTTACATCTGTGTCTATCATGCGTCTCCAAATACGTCTTGCTGACCACTTATGATCAGTTTTCGTTACTCTGAAGAAGAAAAGAAGCTTTTGTTTACTGTCTATGTCACTTTCACTACAAGGTCAAAGGGCCTCAGTCAAGCGCCGGATTTGCCTACTAGCTGTGAAAACAATAGCTAAGGTTTGAAGATGATTCAAGCACTAATATACATGTACGGACTATTCCAACTGTTGAGATTGACAGGACTGATTCTTCTGCCCGAATGGAGATTAGGCATCTCGTTTCACTTGTACCCCAACCACGTACACTCTCCTCTCTCAATTTTTTCGAAAGTTGGCGCGCTGTTACCAAAACAATCACCACATACTGCATTGATGATGTATTTTCCTGTTGGGGACGCATGAGGACGCATTAGCATTTACACTACAAAAGACATGTGGTCAATTGCGTCCCAGACCACCTCGGCAAGTGGTTTGAGTAACCGGTTCACAAAACGTTTTGGTGGTCGTTTACACCTGTATTTGTCCACTTGTGATCTGATCGCAAAAAAATGCATTTTAAAACCAAGTGTAAACGGGGTGTAGTTTAAAGAAGAAAGGAAGAACAGCGGTCTACCACCTGCATCTCATCTGCTGCAATCAACCCTACTCCTTATATACCCAGCCTTGCCACGTCCACCTTGCCAGATCATAGTGCCTGCTTATTCCATCTGCTCTGTCCAGCCCCCGCCTCTGGTTGTTGGTCTGTCTCTGTGGACCCCCACTTGTCTTCCTGCTTCCCAGTTTGGTCGAGGTCCCCCTCCCCCGTGCGCTTTTGCCCTGCATCCAGTGTTCCCTGTCTGCTCCTCGTCTTGCTACCAGGGTCGTGGGGACTACAGGGCTTATTTTACTAAAATCTTGCCTTGAGTCAGTCTGTGTCGACATATTGAGTTCGGCCTTGCAGCCCCGGATAACAAGGGTGGGGACACCTGCAGTTGTGTGGATACCTGCAGTCAGTTGAGACTGAAGAAGTCACTTGAGTGATTAAACATTTCTCTCAAATGTTGTGTCCAGATGAACTTATTCAAATTTCTGTGACAACTGAAAATAGTATGGGCCTTTAGTGTTAGCCCTTGTATTATTAAGAAATCTGTTTATCAGTTTGGGAGTAATAGCAGGTTCATTTTAGAATCCAACGGTTAACCCTTTTGTTTACATCTGAAAAGGAAAGAATGTTTTTTGAAGGCTCCAACGTTTCAGCAAATTTCTCAATACTGAAGCGATCAGTGTAGTTTTTGTATGATTCTACATGATGCTCAACAACATTTAAAAAGGTAAACCTATTCTTGTTCTTAGCTATAAAGCAGATGTAAGTTATCTTCATAGTATACGTTCTTTGATTAGTCTTGAGAGCAGTCAATATAAGCAGTCTCCAATCAGGTAGGTTTTAGACAAAGAACAACAAGTGTAATTTTCTACCTGGCAGAATAGAAAACCAGGGGTACTGGCGATACCCGAGGACCGGATTGTAAACCACGGCTCTAGGGCAGCGGAGGCTAACCATGTGCCATGGAGAGCCATGGGCATGCAGGCTTTCATTCCAACCCGACTTTACAACAGGTGATTTCACTGATACATTCTTCCTCTTTGGTTGAAGGGTTGCTAATCAGTGATATCCCCTGGTGTGGAGTCCGGCTGGAATGAAAACCTGCATACACATGGCTCTCCATGGCACATGGTTAGCCACCCCTGCTCTAGGGTCAGCTATAATTTGAGCTACACTATATGTACAAAAGTATTGGGACACCTGGCCATTACACCTACAAGAGCTTTAATGACATCCAATTCTAAATCCATAAGCATTAATATGTTAATATGGAGTTGGTCCCCCCTTTGCAGCTATAACAGCTTCCACTCTTCTGGGAAAGCTTTCCACAAGATTTTGGAGTGTGTCTGTGGGAATTTTTGCCCATTCATCCAGAAGAGGATTTGTGAGGTCAGCCACTGATGTTGGATGAGAAGACTTGGCTCGCAATCTCCGTTCTAGTTCATCCCAAAGGTGTTCGATGGGGATTAGGTCAGGGCTCTGTGCAGGCCAGTCAAGTTCTTCCACACCAAACTCACCCAACCATGTCTTAAATGGACCTTGCTTTTTGCACTGGGGCAGTCATGCTGGAACAGAAAAGGGCCCTCCCCAAACTGTTCCCACAAAGTTGGAAGCATAGAATTGTCCAAACTGTCTTGGTATGCTGAAGCATTTAACATTTCCCTTTACTGGAACTAAGGAGCCTAGCCCAACCCCTGAAAAACAACCCATACCATTATTCCTCCTCCACCAAACTTTACAGTTGGCACAATGCAGTCAGGCAGGTAACGTTCTGCTGGCATCCGCCAAACCCAGACTCATCCATCAGACTGCCAGACAGACAAGCATGATTCGCCACGCCACATAACATGTTTCCACTGCTCCAGAGTCCAGTGGCAGTGTGCTTTACCACTCCATCCGACGCTTGGCATTGTGCTTGGTGATGTAAGGCTTAATGCCAGAGGAAGTTCGTAATTCTGCAGTTATTAAGTCAACAGAGCGTTGGCCATTTTTACACACTATGCGCCTCAGCACTTGTTGACCCCGTTGTGTGACTTTACGTGGTCTGCCACTTCGTGGCCGAGTTGCTGTTGTTCCTAAATGCTTCCACTTTTAAATAATACCACTTGCAGTTGACCATGGAATATCTAGCAGGGAAGAAATTTCACAAACTGACTTATTGCAAAGCTTCGTTCATTCTCGGCTGAAGTCCCTTGAATTCTCTGACAAATCTCTTGGGCCTGGCAACAGCTCTCACTGCTCTGGATCACTCAGAAAATTTAGTGAAGCATTTCACCATTGAATTCACTTCTTTCGTCTTGACTGCATGAACATGGGCGTTGCGAAGCTCAGGGTCAGTCATTTCTACTTCTCCCACCATTTCCTCTCCACGTGGAAGATTCTGCTACCAAAGAAAATCGGGTCCTTTCAACCAATTAGAATTTTTAAGCTGAACTGCACTTCGTTTATTGTCTGGGAGATGAGGTTTGTATGTCTTGAAAGGAAGTGAGAGTTCGCACTGGCCATCTTCCTTCTGCCTTATATTTTCTTTCACTTTGGACAAGAAGAGATGGTCTTCCTGAGAAACTGGGTTATCATCCGTAGTGATATCTGTGAAATCAGATTCGGGAACCTTGATTGTCTATTGGATTGATCTCTTTGACTTGAGTTTTGCACAAAAATGTACTTCTCTCTTTAGCTCAACTGATGGCTGCACAGCAGGTGTTACTTGTCGCACTATGATTCTGTGACTGGTTCCTATTGCATCACCACAGTCACTTGCTAGATTCGCGCAGCCAACGATGCTTCAGCCAAGATCAGTTCACTGTGCATAAGGATTTTCCTTCACTGGACAAGATCTGCCTTGGAAGAATGGCTTGTTGGCAGTTATAGCCGATCAGAAGGCCTACTTCACAATCCAATGGTAGTGGAATCTTGTCTGCCAATTTTTCCAGATGAGGCCGTTTTAGAGCCGTTTCAGAAGTTGGAATGTGCAACCTGTCTGCTGGGATGAACTTTCATGTGAAAACTGATGGCAATGGAATCCTTTTCTCTAAATTGTATCCACTCACTTGTAGATTTGACAGTTTCTGACAAGGTATACGGTTGACCTTGCAGACATTGTGGATAGCTGCAAAACTGGCATTCTCTTTGTTTGTGTTGAGGTCTTGGGCCACTTCATCTAGAATGAAAGTCGTATCGTTCTGCATGTCTAAGAGCATGTAGACAAGAACTTCTTGATCTGGCTGTTTCGTGGATGAGACCCAGGCTGGTATGATTGAGGATGTTTGTGTCCTTAGGCCTTCTTCTATGACTTTGTTGGTAATTGCTGTTGTAGCCATTTCTTTGGTGTCTGCTTTATTCTTTGAGTTGTCGTGTCCTTTCGTAGGTGTCAACCTTTGTTCTTTGAACTCGTCACCATGCAAACATGTCGGGTGTCTCTTTTGACACTTTTCACATGTGCTCTGGTCATCACTCAAGAAGGTGTAATAACAAGTCTTCAAACATCCAAAGCAAAGCTTCTCTGCGTGCCAAAACTTGACACGAGCTTGAACTGTCTTTTCACGGAACCTTTTGCACTTGGTGAGGACATGTCCTGTTCTTCTGCAGAAGATGCATGATGGGATGTTACTCTGTGTTGTGTTTGTGGACAGTGTCTTTGCTTGAATGGGTTGGCTTCGTGGATGCTTTGGTTTCTCGCTTTTCAGAATCTTGAGAGCTTGTATTGAGGATATGGGATCAAAAGCGAGATCTGCTTCCTTTGATGGGAAGTCTACAAACTCTTTGAATGGTGGGTCCCCAGTGTTTGCTTGTCTAGCTTCCATCGCCTGGCAGTTCCACTCAGATACCAACCAATCTGGCAATTTCAGCAGAATTTTTTGCCTCTCATTGCAGTCATTGAGAACTTCCAATGTCTTAATTCGGGCACTGCGGCCTCACAGCTCTTGAGGAAGTCTGCAAATTCTCTTAGTTCACAACCATCTTTAGAGCTTATTTTTGGCCATCCACGCAGCTTGTCTCTGAAGGACTTCCCTATAATGAATGGGTCTCTGAAACATTTTTTCCAACAGCTGACAGACTGAGTTGTATGCTGCTTCGTCAGTATGCTGCTTCTAGTAGGAAAAATCCTTCAACGGCTTTCTTTGCAGCACCACCCAAGTACTTTCTTAGGTAATAGTTTGTCATTCTTTGGAATATTTTTCCTGTGAATTAATGTTTCGAAAGACAGTCGCCAGTCTTCGAATTTCAAAGAATCTCCAGTGAATAATGCAGGCTCTGGTGTTGGAAGACGATTGGCACTTGTAGCTTCTGCTAGTATGTTGACCAAATTGGAGCTGTTCTGCACTTGAGGCATGGGCATCAAAGTTGGTGGAGCTTGAGGTACCAATTGCAG
This sequence comes from Lampris incognitus, assembly GCF_029633865.1. NCBI lineage: Eukaryota > Metazoa > Chordata > Actinopteri > Lampriformes > Lampridae > Lampris > Lampris incognitus. Next base: position 62,510,151 of record NC_079216.1, read on the forward strand.
ACATTGGGGACTAGGAGCTTCACTAGTAACTGGTAGAGATTGAGGAATGAATGGGGGCCTTGAGGCATGGAGGACTTGGATTGTGACTTGCAGAAATTGAGGAATAACTGGAGGAATTGTGAGGTTAAGAACTTGGTTCTCCTGCTGGTTCAACATCATGCAGCAAATCGATTAGTTCAAATTTTTCTTGGGCTTGATCGTAGATCTTTACTCGAGCTCTTGCAGCGTTCAACTTCTTCACTTCTTCTAGGCGTTTAAGCTTTCTACGCTTGTCTTGCATTGCTTGTTGTCTAGCTAGGTTCTCAGATTCAAACTGTGCCAGCCGTTGTTTATCTTCATCCTCTAGCCTTTGAAGTTCTGTTGCTTCCCTTTCTTGTTCATCCAACACTGCCAAAACTTCCTGGGTTGCGGCAGCTTGAGCCGCAGCCTCCTTTCTATTGACTGAGTGGATGCTAGAGTGGGTAGAGCCGCATTTTGATCAACGAGACAGTGGCCTTGATAAAGAACTTGTTGAGTCTAGGATCGATCCAACATCAGGCCAAGTTCTTCCTCTTCAACTGTTGTATGCCCTTCAAGTTGCCCTTCTGCCTTTTCGAATAATGAATGCTGAAAGTGATGCATGTGTCAACTCTGTGCCACTGGTCTGGTTCAGGAGTTTGCATTCAATGTAACTCTTCATAAATGACATTTACATCAGAACGGGTGTTTCCATATTCTCAATCAGCTCATTCAGTTCGTCCTCAGAGGCCTCATCAGTTAATATTTCCTTGCCTATTCTTGCATGATGCCTCCATTTCTCACAGATGATTCTGTACTGACGTTGTACAATCTTCAGCCTTTCTTCTCGAAATTCTTTTCCCTTTTCTGCTAGGGTTTGGGTTCTTTCACTTCTACGTAGCCTTTCCACTTCTTTTGCAGATTTGGTGTGGGTAGCTTCAGGTTGAGCAGGTGGTTTGGCATTTTTACGGCAGCTCTCAGTGCTTGTGTCAGACATCTTAAGATAACCTGAATTGGATTTCTATTACGCTGTGTAAATATAAGCTATAGTAGGCCTAAATGTGAGTTGCCAGGAACAATATTAATAACTGTATGAATTCCTTGACAACTATGTGAATACTATGTGGGAAGCCTAATTTTCTAAATATAGACTTCAATATTGCATCAAGATAACTGTACCATTATTTAACTTGTCTCGACTTCACGTTGACTTCAATTTAAAAAAAAAAAGATTGGGAATTACTTTGGCACAAATATGCAAGTATAAACCTTAATTGCAGAGGGAATATGCTTAGAAATGCATTAAATTGCTTATCCTTTACATAACGGTTTTCACATCAGTGGAAACATCAGTCCTTGGAAGTCTTTAGAAAGTCTCTTTTGACTATCTGTTTTGGCTTCAGACATCAATAATTGACCTTGAATGTAATATAGCGGAGCCTCTCTCACCATATCCAGCACTTCAAAACTTTCTATTCTACGAAATAGTCTCCGAATAAGCATGGTTCAGCAGCCATGGCAGGAATGCATTTCTCTCATCACAGATGTACCCAAGCTTGGTGTCAGTATGCCCCCTTAGTATGCCAGAGCATATGCCTTATTGTATTTTAACTGTAACAAATGAATTTACTGTCCATCAAATCGCATCAGATTTAAGTTTTAACCTTACATCAAATAAATTATTTACTATATAAAATCATGGAATCAATTATGAATCATGAACATAGAGCATTTATGCGACAGCACTTACACTCCCACCAAAATCACCCATCATCTCGGAATGTGGGCTTGTCTTTTAAACAAAGATTATGAAAGGAATCGATAAAATGGTTTAAATCTGAATGAATGTGACCTTATGTATGTGATTTAATTAACCTCAAGTAAGGTAACTTACCTTGTGAATAGGCTTTTTGCGAGCTAACGCTAGAGAAATTCAGATTGCCATCTTGGCAATATGTCTGTGTTCAAAGAAGAACTCGTTATATTTAAAAACTATAAATGACGTCTGGGTAGCATTGCGGTCTATTCCGTTGCCTGCCAATACGGGATTGCCGGTTCGAATCCCCGTGTTACCTCCGGTTTGGTCGGGCGTCCTTACAGACACATTTGGCCGTGTCTGCGGGTTGGAAGCCGGATGTGGGTGTGTGTCCTAGTCGCTGCACTAGCGCCTCCGCTGGTCGGTCGGAGTGTCTGTTCAGGGGAGAGGGGGAACTGGGGGGGGGGGTAGCGTGATCCTTCCATGCGCTACACCCCCCTGGCGAAACCCCCCACTGTCAGGTGAAAAGAAACGGCTGGCGACTCCACATGTATCGGAGGAAGCATGTGTTAGTCTGCAGCCCTCCCGGGATCGGCAGAGGGGGTGGAGAAGTGAGAAAAAAGGGGAAAATTTGTCTACCACAGATATGCAGTGAGGACTGCTGGGTATATTGTTACCATGTATATTGTTGTCTATGTCAAGTCTCTATTTGATTGTGTGACGGGACAATACGATATAGCTAATTTAGGTGCAGAATGTGAATATAGCTGAGCACATCTGCAAGCCAAGTGAGCAGTCATGCCTTTCAAACATCAATGAGGCAGTAAGAAAAGACAAAGAAAAGAACAGGAGGAGAAGGTAGCAAAGCTCCCTAAATCAGATTCCTTTGGCTTTTTAATAAACGGTCACCAGCCCACGGACGACCCCCCTCCTAGCAGCAATGCAGCAGTTCGGCTGCATCAGCACTGCTGCCCTCAGTGGTGTGTCGTTATGTTAGTCCTAAATAATTGCGCGCGCGTACACACACACACACACACAGTCTGATTTAAGGTCAAATTTCCCTCCACCAATTATTGCATGATTAGGAGAGCAACCTTGAACAAATTACCCCATGCACAATACTGCACAAATGATTTACACCACGACAAAACACGTGTGAAATAGAGGATTTTGAATTGCAGTATTAACACATTAGTGCATGTTCTGAGTGTTTCTTCTTTGAAAGTTTACATCGCCAGCAACAATGATTTCTCCCGATATTTCAATCACGGGAGTTCAGCTGACGAACACGTCTCTGTTCTGTGAAGCCTACAGCAACAAGCAACTGGTTAAACTGACTGCAGAAACCGTTTATCGCTGTCAAACAAACTGGCTAGTTATATACCAACTGAGCTGCTGATATTTTTTTTTACCTACATACCTTCCCAATACCAGCAATAGTTATATGAAAACTCCAGCTATAGTTGATTAGTTGACTTGTTGATTTGACTGAACATCTGTTACGTTACCACGTGTCAGAATGCTATCCATGGTTCTGATAGCATTCTCTTTGACCTCTCTACTTTCCCAATACCGAGTAACTCATTCAACTGTAAAATCCAACACACTGTTGGTAATATATATATATATATATATATATATATATATATATATATACACTACCGTTCAAAAGTTTGGGATCACCCAAACAATTTTGTGTTTTCCATGAAAAGTCACACTTATTCACCACCATATGTTGTGAAATGAATAGAAAATAGAGTCAAGACATTGACAAGGTTAGAAATAATGATTTGTATTTGAAATAAGATTTTTTTTACATCAAACTTTGCTTTCAAAGAATCCTCCATTTGCAGCAATTACAGCATTGCAGACCTTTGGCATTCTAGCTGTTAATTTGTTGAGGTAATCTGGAGAAATTGCACCCCACGCTTCCAGAAGCAGCTCCCACAAGTTGGATTGGTTGGATGGGCACTTCTTGCGTACCATACGGTCAAGCTGCTCCCACAACAGCTCAATGGGGTTCAGATCTGGTGACTGCGCTGGCCACTCCATTACCGATAGAATACCAGCTGCCTGCTTCTGCTCTAAATAGTTCTTGCACAATTTGGAGGTGTGTTTAGGGTCATTGTCCTGTTGTAGGATGAAATTGGCTCCAATCAAGCGCTGTCCACTGGGTATGGCATGGCGTTGCAAAATGGAGTGATAGCCTTCCTTATTCAGAATCCCTTTTACCCTGTACAAATCTCCCACCTTACCAGCACCAAAGCAACCCCAGACCATCACATTACCTCCACCATGCTTAACAGATGGCGTCAGGCATTCTTCCAGCATCTTTTCATTTGTTCTGCGTCTCACAAACGTTCTTCTTTGTGATCCAAACACCTCAAACTTGGATTCATCTGTCCACAACACTTTTTTCCAGTCTTCCTCTGTCCAATGTCTGTGTTCTTTTGCCCATCTTAATCTTTTTCTTTTATTGGTCAGTCTCAGATATGGCTTTTTCTTTGCCACTCTGCCCTGAAGCCCAGAATCCCGCAGCCGCCTCTTCACTGTAGATGTTGACACTGGTGTTTTGCGGGTACTATTTAATGAAGATGCCAGTTGGGGACCTGTGAGGCGTCTGTTTCTCAAACTAGAGACTCTAATGTACTTATCTTCTTGCTCAGTTGTGCAACGCGGCCTCCCACTTCTTTTTGTACTCTGGTTAGAGCCTGTTTGTGCTGTCCTCTGAAGGGAGTAGTACACACCGGTGTAGGAAATCTTCAATTTCTTAGCAATTTCTCGCATGGAATAGCCTTCATTTCTAAGAACAAGAATAGACTGTCGAGTTTCAGATGAAAGTTCTCTTTTTCTGGCCATTTTGAGCGTTTAATTGACCCCACAAATGTGATGCTCCAGAAACTCAATCTGCTCAAAGGAAGGTCAGTTTTGTAGCTTCTGTAACGAGCTAAACTGTTTTCGGATGTGTGAACATGATTGCACAAGGGTTTTCTAATCATCAATTAGCCTTCTGAGCCAATGAGCAAACACATTGTACCATTAGAACACTGGAGTGATAGTTGCTTGAAATGGGCCTCTATACACCTATGTAGATATTGCACCAAAAACCAGACATTTGCAGCTAGAATAGTCATTTACCACATTAGCAATGTATAGAGTGTATTTCTTTAAAGTTAAGACTAGTTTAAAGTTATCTTCATTGAACAGTACAGTGCTTTTCCTTCAAAAATATGGACATTTCAATGTGATCCCAAACTTTTGAACGGTAGTGTATATATATATATATATATATATATATATATATATATATATATATATATATATATATATATACACACACACACCTGGGCAGCATCCTTTCTGAGGGCTGCAGCACGAAACTCACAATAGAATCAAACAAGCCTCTGTAGCCTTCGGCAAGTTCCAACGTAAGGTCTTCCAAAACAAACATCCCCACCTGCACACCAAATAGCCATTTAAAAAGCCGTCTGCATAACAACTGTCCTATACAGCTGTGAAGCCTGGGTCACATCCAGCTGCCACCTAAGGTTGCCAGAGCGGTTCCACATAAGGTGTCTGCAGTGAATCATGGGGATCACGTGGTGTGACTGTGTTCCCCATGCTGAGATTCTTGCTGAGACAAACTGCAAGAGCATAGAAGCCACGGTCACTGAACACCAACTGCGCTGGCTTGGGCATGTCATCAGGATGCATTAAGAATGCCTGCCACATCACGGCCTGTATGGACAGCTTCATCTGGGCCGTCGGTCCGCAGGCGGTCAGAAGAAGCGATAAAAAGACCAGCTAAAAACATCACTGAAGAAGTGTTGTATCGACCTCTTGAGACTGGAGCAAGCTGCCAATAATCGTTGCAACTAGCGGGAGATGTCACTGAGGTATAGAACAGGTGGAAATGGAGAGGAATGTGAAAAAACAACAGAAAATACTAAGGAGACAGACAACCATGCCTGCCCCAACTAACTCCGACTTCATGTGCCCAACGTGCAATACATTAAGTTTCCTTTATTAATCCTCTTGGTGATATTCAATTACAGCAAATTAACCCATCCTAGCTGTGATCTGTGTAGCTAGGAGCAGTGAGCTGCCCGCCTTTATGCTGCACCCGGGAAGCAACTTCAGTTCTTTTCCCATTGCCTTGGTCAGGGGCACAGACAGGAGTATAAACCCTAACATGCATGTTTCTTTTGATGATGGGGGAAACCGGATCTCAAGGCACAGCCAAGGTGAGGAGTGTGTCCGTTTTGGGAACCTCAGAATTGCATCTCTGCTCTTCGCAGAAGATGTGGTTTTGTTGGCTTCATCAGAACGCGACCTCCAGCGCGCATTGGGGCGGTTTGCAGCTGAGTGTGAAATGGCCGGGATGAGAGTCAGCACCTCCAAGTCTGAGGCCACGGGGGATTGCTCCCTCTGGGTTGGGGATGAGTTGTTGCCTCAAGTGAGGGAGCTCAAGTATCTCGGGGTCTTGTTCACGAGTGAGGGTAGGGTGGAGCAGGAGATTGACAGGCGGATTGATGCAGCATCAGCAGTAATACGGACTGGACCGTTGTGGTGAAGAGGGAGCTGAGCCGGAAGGCAAAGCTCTCAATTTACCAGTCAATCTTTGTTTCAACCCTCACCTATGGTCATGAGCTTTGGTTAGTGACCAAAAGAGTGAGATCACGGATACAAGTGGCTGAAGTGAGTTTCCTCCGTAGGGCCTCTGGGCTCAGCCTTAGAAATAGTGTAGCGTTTTATGTAGCGCCCACCCCCTACTCTGTCTATAGACGCCATGAAAGGGAATAAACTAGGAAGTTGGGGCTACGGGTTCGTATATGAATACTACTCTGAATAAGAGTTAACTATACCCAGCAAAATTAAGCTTAATGAACTCGACTTATTCAGAACGAAATAACTGGTCCAGACAACCTCCTTCTATAAACAGGTAATGTATTGAATTTAGGAATGTGAATAAGGTTGTGACAGCAGCAATGCAAAAAGGCGCACAATTATCAGTTATGTCAAATGCCACAAAAAGGAGAATGCAAATAAAGAATAATGTGACTCCAGTCAATAGCTGCACAACCAACACCTTGGTGCATCCCAAGTATACCAGTGCCTTTGAGATGGGAAAATTACCTAATATATATATATATACACTACCGTTCAAAAGTTTGGGATCACCCAAACAATTTCGTGTTTTCCATGAAAAGTCACACTTATTCACCACCATATGTTGTGAAATGAATAGAAAATTGAGTCAAGACATTGACAAGGTTAGAAATAATGATTTGTATTTGAAATAAGATTTTTTTTACATCAAACTTTGCTTTCGTCAAAGAATCCTCCATTTGCAGCAATTACAGCATTGCAGACCTTTGGCATTCTAGCTGTTAATTTGTTGAGGTAATCTGGAGAAATTGCACCCCACGCTTCCAGAAGCAGCTCCCACAAGTTGGATTGGTTGGATGGGCACTTCTTTGAGCAGATTGAGTTTCTGGAGCATCACATTTGTGGGGTCAATTAAACGCTCAAAATGGCCAGAAAAAGAGAACTTTCATCTGAAACTCGACAGTCTATTCTTGTTCTTAGAAATGAAGGCTATTCCATGCGAGAAATTGCTAAGAAATTGAAGATTTCCTACACCGGTGTGTACTACTCCCTTCAGAGGACAGCACAAACAGGCTCTAACAGGTACTATTTAATGAAGATGCCAGTTGGGGACCTGTGAGGCGTCTGTTTCTCAAACTAGAGACTCTAATGTACTTATCTTCTTGCTCAGTTGTGCAACGCGGCCTCCCACTTCTTTTTCTACTCTGGTTAGAGCCTGTTTGTGCTGTCCTCTGAAGGGAGTAGTACACACCGGTGTAGGAAATCTTCAATTTCTTAGCAATTTCTCGCATGGAATAGCCTTCATTTCTAAGAACAAGAATAGACTGTCGAGTTTCAGATGAAAGTTCTCTTTTTCTGGCCATTTTGAGCGTTTAATTGACCCCACAAATGTGATGCTCCAGAAACTCAATCTGCTCAAAGAAGTGCCCATCCAACCAATCCAACTTGTGGGAGCTGCTTCTGGAAGCGTGGGGTGCAATTTCTCCAGATTACCTCAACAAATTAACAGCTAGAATGCCAAAGGTCGGCAATGCTGTAATTGCTGCAAATGGAGGATTCTTTGACGAAAGCAAAGTTTGATGTAAAAAAAATCTTATTTCAAATACAAATCATTATTTCTAACCTTGTCAATGTCTTGACTCTATTTTCTATTCATTTCACAACATATGGTGGTGAATAAGTGTGACTTTTCATGGAAAACACAAAATTGTTTGGGTGATCCCAAACTTTTGAACGGTAGTGTATATATATATATATATATATATATATATATATATATATATATATATATATATATAATTCTAAATGTTATAGAATAGAGTGGGAAAGAATTGCACAGAGCGAGACCAGGATTATGATAGTAGTATTATATATATTTAGTGGACAATATGACACTAGCTGTGAGTATACCCCCAAATAAAGCAAAACACAAAATACCTTTTGCTCAATATCACAAATGTAACAATAGTGGTGGGCCCACACACTTTATAACACAAATAAAATAGCCCCAAAAGCCGCATAAACAAATACACCCTGCAGGCCTGGTCGTTGCTTGGGTGCGTGGTGACCCACGCGCTACTTGCAATGGGCCCCTTCACTAAATAGAGCCGAATGAGACTGTACTTACCAATGTCCGCGGGTGGTCGTGTGGGACAAGTAGCGCCGCCTTGTGGCCATGAGAGCTCCGTACGCGCCCACGTAGCACAGAGCGGGAACGATGACCAAAATCCAACGATGAACCGCCGTATACGAAACTTCAAGCGCGGTGCGCGTGACCGGGTCGCTGTACTGCCGTATACTACGGCTCAGTCCCACGAGCCACAGGCTCAACGAAACAAGGCGGAGTATTTACGATACAGATAAGCTAACTTGCTAGCATATCTGACTAGCAAGACAACCGGTAATGGACACTGCGGTCAGCTAACTTACAGATAAGCTAACTTGCTAGCATATCTGACTAGCAAGACAACCGGTAATGGACACTGCGGTCAGCTAACTTACAGATAAGCTAACTTGCTAGCATATCTGACTAGCAAGACAACCGGTAATGGACACTGCGGTCAGCTAACTTACAGATAAGCTAACTTGCTAGCATATCTGACTAGCAAGACAACCGGTAATGGACACTGCGGTCAGCTAACTTACAGATAAGCTAACTTGCTAGCATATCTGACTAGCAAGACAACCGGTAATGGACACTGCGGTCAGCTAACTTACAGATAAGCTGGGTCCGCGGTGGCGTAGCGGTCTAAGCGTCGGCTTGGTGTCGATGCAGTTGCCCACTGGGGACTGGGGTTCGCGCCCCGGTCTCGTCAGATCCGACTATGGCCGGACTCGATGAAGCAGCAATCATTGGCAACGCTGTCTTCGGGAGGGGGGCGGAGTCGGCTTGTGTTCGTCATGTGAATGCGTCTCTGTGTGTGTCGGAAAAACAGTGGTTCGGCTTGGATTCGCCTTGTCACGAAAGTGGGGAGGCGCTTTCCTTCGAGACTGCCGACCGGAGAGATGCAGTTGGCGAACGCATGCAATACGAGGGTGGGTGTTTGAATTAAAATAGGGATCAATTGGCCACTAAATTGGGAGAAAAAAGGGGAAAATCAGAAATAAAATTAAAAAAAAAAAAAACTTACAGATAAGCTAACTTGCTAGCATATCTGACCAGCAAGACAACCGGTAATGGACGCTGCGGTCAGCTAACTTACAGATAAGCTAACTTGCTAGCATATCTGACTAGCAAGACAACCGGTAATGGACACTGCGGTCAGCTAACTTACAGATAAGCTAACTTGCTAGCATATCTGACTAGCAAGACACTCGTGAGAAACACTGGGGTCGTACAGAAAATAAAACACGCCTTTCAAACGTGCTATAAAACCGAGTCGACTCCTATATGTTGTCAGTAAAAGACCGCATTTCGAATGACAACGGCCGCCATTAAAGTAAAGGTTAGATTAGCCTAACTACCCAAGCTAATCGGGAGCAATCAGCTACCGAAGCTAACTGAGCTAGCAAACGAAGTTAAACAGTGAGAATTTACGTACACAACCTCAAACTTCTGAATCTGACTCAACATACCTTGCAATTTACACGTTTGATCAACGTATAAGAGTCGACTCTAACAAGTATATAATTAAAGCCGAATACAGGATAACGCTGAGGAGACTGCAAACAGTGGAACGCCACTTCAGACCTTCACTCACGAACTCTCTAGAACTTCTCCTTCTTCTTCCCGAAAGTCTTCTCTACGCCCGCCCCCATCCAATCGAAATAAAGATTTGCCCTTATTGACGTTTGACATTAACCAATAAAACACGCCTACGTCATAGCGAATAGGTTGCCAACTTCCGGCAGCGCAGATTGGTCCTCGGGACGTGGAACGTCACCTCTGCAGACTACCACATGCCTCCTCCGATACGTGTGGAGTCGCCAGCCGCTTCTTTTCACCTGACAGTGAGGAGTTTCGCCAGGGGGACGTAGCGCGTGGGAGGATCTCGCTATTCCCCCCAGTTCCCCCTACTCCCCGAACAGGCGCCCCCTGCCGACCAGAGGAGGCGCTTCCCACCCGCAGACACGGCCAATGGTGTCTGTAGGGACGCCCGGCCAAGCTGGAGGTAACACGGGGATTCGAACCGGCGAGCCCCGTGTTGGTATCTTGGTTTAATCATTCCAGTACAACACTTGCTTGTCGGTCTTTGTTTCTTCTCTCGCATTAATAAACCGTATAAAACGCATCTGGACTTCAGTATGGATTCGTATGAACGCGTCAGTTGCGAGCCTACTTATGGTGTTTTACTATTCTATCCATTTTCAACGGGAAGCGCACGAGCTAGGCGGTTGACCAATCAACAGTGACGTGCAGTGAGGTCAGTGGCCGGGTAGGTATGGAGGTAGATTTGTCTTTTTATTATCCAATCAAAAAATAAGACATCTCAATCAAAAAAAATATTTTCAAACAAAGAAAACAAGTTTTCAAATGCAATTTTTTGGATCTCAAATATTTTTTGCATTCAGACACATTTTTTATTTGATTGAAAATATTTTTTTGATTGAGATTAGTTCTTTTTTTGATTGACAATATATTTTTTGATTGAGGTGAGTTATTTTTTGATTGGATAATAAAAAGACAAATCTACCTCCATAGGTAGGCAGCGACCATTGACAAATCCAAATTACATCCTTTTGTGCTCTCTAATGTTTTATAACAAACTGATCCTTATTCATTCTTCCAACTGCCACAGAATTCTAGAATATTGTGCCCCCTGTCTGAGCTACATTCAGATGAAAACCTAAACAAAAAATATTGTCAAAGTATATATGAAGTACTTTTTTCTTGTTTTATATGGTTTTTGATAGCTGTGAAATGACTAAGTAACACCATTGCCTTTCCTCAGCGCTCCCAAACCATTGTGGATTTCATTGCCGTCACTTACAAACAGCTAGATACCATTTGTAAATATTGTTGAAACATTACCTTAAAAGGAGAACACAAACACAACACAAAGAAACAACATTTGTGGCAAAAAAAATATGTAATTTAATATACGTAAAATAAACGAATACATAAATTTAAATTATGTACAATTTCATTAATTCATTTCCAGTATTATGATGCACAATAAAACGAATGATAGCAGAACTGACAGTGAATTCATGTTGATGAGATCTTAAACAAAATTAGTTCTTTAACTCCTACTCCTGCAGATCTTGTCTCACCAAATTCATATCTATACAACGAGTCACTGGCAGTCCCAGTTATTACAGCTTTTGAGACTATCTCTCTTGATACTTTGACTAAGTTCGTGTCAGCTCTAAACCAACTGCTTGCCTACTTGAGCCTTACCAGCAAAACTTTTTTTAGACCTCTGGCCTTTTCTGGGACCTACAATGCTAGATGTTAATTTATCACTTACTACTGGCATTATTCCCAGCAGTTTTAAGACAGCTGTGGTTAAACCTCTACTTAAAAAACCGCACCTCGAGCCAGGATCTCTTAATAACTATCGGCCAGTCTCTAATCTTCCATTCTTTTCTAAAGTACTAGAGAGAGTTGTGTATCAACAACTTTCGACCCATATAAAAGAAAACCCTCTATATGAACCTTTTCAATCGGCTTTCAGGCTCTGCCACTCCACTGAAACTGCTCTGACCGGAGTGGTGAACGATCTTTTACTAGCTATGGACTCCAATTCCACTTCTGTGCTTCTATTACTGGACCTCAGTGCAGCATTTGACACCATCGATCACTGTATATTATTAGATAGATGAAATTGTAATTTTGGTGTCTCTGGCTTAGCTCTCTCTTGGCTTAAGTCCTACTTATCTGGAAGAACACGTTGTGTCTGCTATAGGAATATTATATCAAAATTTCTGATGTTAAATATGTTGTGCCTCAGGGCTCAGTTCGTGGCCCTCTACTTTTCTCTTTACATTTCACCTCTTGGCCAAATTATACGCAGTTATGGAATAAATTTCCATTACTATGCTGATGATACTCAGCTGTATGTGCCTATAAGGGCTGATGATCATACTCAAATTACTAATTTAGGGGTCTGCTTGGCTACTGTGAAAAACTGGATGTCACTTAACTTTCTGCTTTTAAATTCGGATAAAACCGAGATGCTGGTCATTGGCCCTGCTAGACACAGACACCAATTTGATAAAGTAATGATAGCAATTGACAACTCTGTGGTTTCACAAAGTGTGGCAGCCAAACATCTTGGTGTTATGTTTGATCCCAGCCTTTCCTTTGATATGCACATTAAAGAAAATACCAAGACTGCAATTTTTTCACTTGCGTAGCATGGCTAAAATTCTGTCTTTTCTCTCCATGGCTGACGCAGAGACTGTAATACATGCATTTCTTTCATCCAGACTTGAGTACTGTGATGTTCTGTTTTCAGGTCTGCCACATGCTAGTACTAAAAGTATCCAGATGGTTCAGAATGCTGCTGTTGGAATCCTAACTAAATCCAGGAAATTTGACCATATTCTTGCCTCCCTTCATTGGCTTCCTATCCATTTTAGATCGGAATACAAGGTGCTTCTGCTGACTTATAAAATCCTTAATGGGCTTGCCCCATCCTACCTGTCTGATCTCCTTAAACCGTGCATTCCAGCTCGAGCTCGTCGCTCTCAAAATACAGGGCTCCTGTGTACCCAAAGCTAAAAAAAGAAGCCAGCTGGTGGCAGCAGGGCCTTTTCCTATCGGGCTCCATTCTTGTGGAATAACCTGCCTGCTGCCATCAGACAATCAGAGTCTGTTGAGTCCTTTAAATCCAAACTTAAAACTCATCTTTTTGCCTTAGCTTACAATTAGTTGCCTTTAAGTTGAATGCTTCACAACCTGTACTGGATGGCGGGTTGGTTTTCTGTCTGTACCAACCACTGTTCTGCCGACGAGATTATACAGTATATATTATGACTAATTGATGACTTAATTGATTATGACTAATGACTATTGCAAACTGTTCTGTTCTCTCACATGTCTTTTCTCTCTCTCTGAATGATGCCTTCTCCGTTCTCTTTTTCTGTGTGTGAATGGTGTCATGTGAGTCTCCCTTGTGTGCACGTGCAGTCGGTTCTCCTCCCAGGTCTCCATGGTGATGGTGGTCGCCACTTGGACGCTGCCTGCCATTCTTCATTAATTGTATAAGTCCATCATAATTATGTTATCCTCTTACAATGTTGTATTGTGTAAATTGCGTAAACACAATATCCATTGCACGTTGTCTGACTTAGGAGAGAGAGCCCTCCTCTGTTGCTCTCCCTGAGGTTTCTTCCTATTTTTTCTCCCTATTCAATGTTTTTTTTTTTTAGGGAGTTGTTCCTTATCCGATGAGAGGGTCTAAGGACAGGATGTTGTGTTGCTGTTAAGCCCACTGAGGCAAATTGATCATTTGTGATATTGGGCTGTACAAATAAAATTGGTTTGATTTGATTTGATTCGAAATAAACTGGGTGCTGAGCAGACAGAACATTGAGATCATGTGTACTGAGGTCACCTATAGACAGTGCTGTAATACTCGAGTCCGACTCGAGTCCTGCTTTTCAGGACTCGTGACTCGACTTGGACATGAGCACTGATGACTCGGACTTGGACTCAGACTTGAACACTGGGGATTCGAGACTAGACTCGGACTTGAGGTTTAGTGACTCGACTACTACACTGCCTATAGATCAATTAAAAACACAACATTTTGGGTAATACATGTGAAATAGCAGCTAGTCACTTAGGACATGCTTTTACCTAAAACTTACAATATACAAAGTGACATCAGCATATTGGGAGACAAATGGTGAGAAGGTAAACATATAATAGCATGTATCCCATCATTAATGCTTCTCCTGCGCAGTTAGATCCCATCCCAGTTCAACTACATAATATAAGAAGTTGTAAACATTTTAAAAAGTGAATCAACATCATCACACAAAAAATCTATAGTGAAAGGGAACAGTAACTATTATTTATGAGCAATTACACTGATTTGTAAAAATGGAAGACAAACTGAGATGACTTGCACAAACCTGTAAACTTCAAAATGGTTGACAGCTTTCAGGGCTGCTTTCGATGCATTAGCGGGAGATGAATTGTCAGTCAATGAAAAGAAAACGTGGCGTGATGCCTTGAGCCAGCCTGGAAAAAAAACACAGCAAAACCACAAGTAAAATAAAAAGAGTGTGACTTAGGAAGCCATGTATGACCCATGTACTCATGTCATTCACAGTACTCAATTTCACATTCAGCCATTATCTTAGACGACACAAAGTGACAAACGCATAATAAATGATGCTGGCTGCAAAGCACGAATCACTAGTTTGGATTCAAAGCGGCGAATTTCGCCGGAAGGTGGCAGGTTTGCGTGCCTGCATACGGCGCGCCATTTTAGCACTTCCGACAGCCGTCTGTGTCTGCAGGATCACGCATTATACTGTAGCGAATTCGGGGGAGAACGCAACCACAGGAAGTGCCGCGGCCGGGACGCGAACCCGTATCGCCCGCACCGCAGGAGGCATCGCTAACCGCTAGACTAAAGGGTCAGACCCGCCAGCCAGCGGCCAGCGTGTCTTCTTATCCATGCACGTTACCCCTCTCCTTCGGGAAGCGCGTCCCCGCGTTTAAGCATATCAGCTCCTTCACGCCTCAGGGCGCATGCGCTTCCGATGGCCTTACGGTCACTCCATCCCACTTCCGACACCAATGTAGCGAATTCGGGGGACAACGCAACCACAGGAAGTGCCGCGGCCGGGAAGCGAACCCGTATCGCCCGCACCGCAGGAGGCGTCGCTAACCGCTCGACTAAAGGGTCAGACCCGCCTGCCAGCGGCCAGCGTGTCTTCTTATCCATGCACGTTACACTACCAGCACCGACTGGATGGGCAGAGATCCAGAAAACGAAACCGAAAGAGGAGTGTAACGCCCACAAATACACGGGACGACTGCGTGAGCGAATAACTGGGGCTTTATTTCATCACTCTACGTCCACGCTGCGTGTTCCGCACACACGCTCGTTCCCCTTCCTACTTCCGTATTCGCCCCATAACCCCTTGCGTCTCTTAAAGAGGTATTCTCTATTAAAGTCTGAACGCCACAAGGAGCTAGCTTAATATACAGTCATAACGACGGAACATGAGAGCATAGAACAGAAAAAGTGGATATTTACTTAGGGTTTTCCTGCTCTGTTTTGTTCTTTTTTTATTTTTCTTTGTTTCCAATTGGCTATACCTTGAAAATTTGGATTTTGTAAGCGTTATTAGCCGTCTAGGGCAGTGTTTCTCAACCGGGGGGGTCCGCGGACCCCTAGTGGTCCGTGGTGTAATTGCAAGGGGTCCGTGAAAATAAAATATCTTTAAAAAAAGATCCTATGACATTTATAGAAATAGGATTATTTTACTCAAATGTGACTGAGACCTTTATCTACCTAAACTATAAAGGGTAACAGGACTTTTTTCTCTAATTACATCTGTTTCACAAGTGTAATTTATTGTATTTTAATAAGAGATCTCGCTCCCGTTTGCATTGTTAAAAGTTACTGCATAAAAATTCTGTTGTTACATATATCTGAAAGTTACTGAATACATATTCTGTTTTGTTACATATATCTGAAAGTTACTGCATAAGAATTCTGTGTTGTTACATATATCTGAAAGTTACTGAATACATATTCTGTTTTGTTACATATATCTGAAAGTTACTGAATACATATTCTGTTTTGTTACATATATCTGAAAGTTACTGAATACATATTCTGTTTTGTTACATATATCTGAAAGTTACTGAATACATATTCTGTTTTGTTACATATATCTGAAAGTTACTGAATACATATTCTGTTTTGTTACATATATCTGAAAGTCACTGCATAAGAATTCTGTTTTGTTAACTATATCTAAGTTACAACTGAAAGCTCTTATTTTTGCCCCAAAGAGTGAATAAATGCTATAATGCAATTTAAAATGCAGTTTCTACTGTTTCTATCAAATTGCAACCCCCCTCCCCCAAGATCAGGTGGAGGGGTCCTCAGGGTAGATCAAACATACGCAGGGGGTCCACGACCCCAAAAAGGTTGAGAACCACTGGTCTAGGGCACTGGTTCCCAACCTGGGGTCCAAGCCCCCATTAGGGGGTGCTAAAGATGTCAAGACCTCATCTGTTCTGAGGTTGTCACAAACAGATTTATGAGCAAAACCATAACTCACGTACCACATCATTTCTAAAAACATAATAATCTATTTTAAAGATTCATTTATTGCAGTTTCATATATGCAGCCTGCATTTTATACAGCGCTTTTCTAGCTGCAACAGCCACTCAAAGCGCTGTACAATTAATTAACGCCTCACACACACACACACACACACACACACACACACACACACACACACACACACACACACACACACACACACGGTGGTGTCAACCATGCAAGGTCACAAACCGGGTCATCGGGAGCAGTTAAGGCCTTTTTCAGTGACACCTCAACATTTTTCGACATCAGGGATCGAATCAACAACCTCAATCAAACCTGATAGAATGAAGAGGTCAGCGTCTAGTTATGCATCCTAAGCCTTTATCACTGTTTTTTGCTGGGACCAGTGAGTCCACGAGTGAGTGACTGAGTGAGTCGATGGAGTGTCCCCATTGTCGGACGACCGAGTTGGAGTTTCTCCATTGGCCCCATCAGAATTTCATCAGAATTTTAACCCCAGATCTGGTTGTAACTCCAAACTATTTATTACACCTCGCGACCTGAGTTTTCAGTGGCAATAAATAAGCCAATCCAACAAGTAATAAAATATGTTTTATGGTCCTGTCAGGGTAGCTAGCTTACACTTGCCTGCAGCAGCCTTGTCTATCACATCATCAAAATTTCATGAATGAATGACTGCCGGGATAGGCTCCGGCATCCCCGCCACCTCGATTAAGATAACGGATGGATGGATAAAATGTCTAAGGAAACCAAAAGGGATGATCTTTAATAAGAGCATAATTAAAAACCGTTGGTTTTCGTCGAGCTCAGATTTACGGCACTTTCGCCAACCCAACTTGCTCTGCTGAATACGATGAATAATGTAAATAAAGATGATGCACGGTGCAGCTATTACATGCTGAAATCACTTACCGTGCTCAAAAGAAACTGCTACAGATGTTGCGTCCTCACTCTCTGATGGTCGTACTTGACCGGGCCTCTAATCTGGCCAGCAGAGCTACCTTCCCCCCCCCCCCCTACATGCCCAGATACACAATGGCTTTCACCCCTCATAATGCTTCTGTTTTCATCTTGGGGGAAAAAAAAGTGTACTCACACTGCCGTAGCACAAGATGTGCAGAAGGAAAGCAACAGAAGTTCAGAGTTGGGAGAGACGCTCACAGAGAAGGGCGTTAAATCCCAGGTAACGCCGGCAGTTTCTTTACTCTTTCAGCGCATCTCAAAGCCCACCGGATCGCATCTCGAAAGACAAAGAGTTGTGTAACGTCGACGTTGTCGAAAACGATGTCGGTCGATGGCGTTGGACACATCCAAAGGTATCGTTTTTCTACAGCCCCGTGCGTTTTCCACAGGCCTCTGAAGGAACGACGAGACGCTGAGCTCTTCAGAATACGTCCGGATCCATTTGATCCGCTCGTTTGCCACAACAATGGCAAAATGAATAATTTTGTCCCCTGTTTACCAAACACACAATATATTGAATACTATAATTAGACGTGACACACACCGCACACACACACACACACACACACACACCAAAGCCATTAAATTTTGATTTCAATGACTCATTTCAATTAAAAAAAACCCCATTGTGCTACTGCCTTGATGCGTCAGAATCAGAATCATATTTATTGGCCATGTAGGTTTGCACATACACGGGATTTGACTCTGGTTTGTGGTTCTCTCAGTGTACTTAACGTTGAATAACAACACGACAACACAACAATCTTCAGATGTATACAGAAGGATTGACTTATGCTGGCTTATACAGCCTTGAAGCGTGCTCATTAATCCAGGTGAGAAAACCCAAGGGGGTTGAATGGGTTCATCTGGACACAAGGTTTAGTGGGAGAAACGTTTCATCACTCATCTAAGGGACTTTGTCAGTCTCGGCTACCGCTTGTGCTAATTGCGGTGTTGGAGACATTGTGTCCAGTTTCTGAGAGCTGGATCTCGCTTGAATCCGGCTTGCAGCAAAAGCTACAGTTCTTCTACCCTCCCCAAATAAGTACCCCTACCTGATGAAACCCACCAACGATGGACATAATTTAGACATCGTCCAAGAAAACGTCATTAAACTAGCAAGACAACCGGTAATGGACACTGCGGTCAGCTAACTTACAGATAAGCTAACTTGCTAGCATATCTGACTATCAAGACAACCGGTAATGGACACTGCGGTCAGCTAACTTACAGATAAACTAACTTGATAGCATATCTGACTAGCAAGACAACCGGTAATGGACACTGCGGTCAGCTAACTTACAGATAAGCTAACTTGCTAGCACATTTGACTAGCAAGACAACCGGTAATGGACACTGCGGTCAGCTAACTTACAGATAAGCTGGCGCCACCCCAACTCGTTGTGTACGATATGATATGATATGACGTGTTCTGATACGATATCATACAGCATGATGCAATACGATACAACTCTGTAGTACAGAAGATTTTGAGGAAGTCTGACCTCGGTGGGCAGAAACAAAAAGTAGATTACAAACTGCCAGGTAGAGGCGTATCTCCAGCCAGAGGCGAAGCTTCTGAACAGGCCAGCCGGGCAACTGCTTGGTGCCCCAGGCAGTAGGGGGACCCCAAGGCAACCCCCGCCACCATAAACAACCAATGGACGATTTGCAATGTACATGCCATCACAGTAGGAACCCTCCCTTGTAGGGGCCCCATGTCATTCGCGTTGCACATGATGTTTATATATGTTTATATGATATGTTCATATTGTTTTTATTTTAGGTTATTTACTGTGTTTTATTGTTCTACATATGCACATTGTGCCAACTTATTTCTTATTTTCTTTTGATGTGAGTGGCAGCATTTGCCCTAGCCTTATAATTTATGTATTTATAGTGTGACGATGTTCTGGTTTTAATTGTTGTTTATATTTTGAAAGTTACATTATGTGCACATTTGGAATAAAAAAAAAAACGTTTATATTTCTTGTTGGTGTCAGGTTATTTATAACATAATGGCGTTGAACGCCGGTTGGGGGCCCCTCCTGAGAATGTCTTCCTAGGGCCCCAACAGACCCCAGCACCGCCCCTGTCTCCAGCGTTCCTGCTTGCCATCCTGCTGTTAACTGATCTAACAGAGGTCCGGTTGAACCCATTACCAAAACTGGGATAGTGAAAGGAGCAGGCATGGTTGTCCCATTTTGAAGAAACCAATCGCTGTTCTGGAGGGCTGGGCTTCGACTGACTGTGCTCCCCCAAAATAGCGTCGAGTTAAAAATTCTTTATGTGGAACTTGAACTCATGAGTAACATATGTTGGCGGTTTGGGGAAGTGTGCAAAGGAGAAGTCTCCTGTCAATACTCCATCAAAAAAAATGCTGACGCTTGTCAACGTCCTGGTTGT
This sequence comes from Lampris incognitus, assembly GCF_029633865.1. Lineage (NCBI taxonomy): Eukaryota > Metazoa > Chordata > Actinopteri > Lampriformes > Lampridae > Lampris > Lampris incognitus. The sequence continues at coordinate 62,530,087 of NC_079216.1, forward strand.
AATTATAAAGACAAGCGTATTCTATTTATTGGCATCATAAAACAGCAATGTAGCGTTTTAGGTTTGGAAAAGCGAACCAAGCCCACCGTCGCCAGTGATGCACTATGCTTTTGCTCACTGCTTGCAGACAAAGGGTCACAGTTGAAAAACCAGGCTTTTACTGCAGCCAGCTGGTAAACAGGCAAGGCCACTGTGGTTCAAAACTAATACATTTTCTTTGCAAAATGTTGACGTTGCTGGTAGAATGAGTCAAACATGTCTCGTAGAGAGCGCAGTGAAACTCATCGTCATCTATGATGAAACGCAAATGTTTCCAGTGTAGCCGTGGGGGGGGGGGGGGGGGGGTGTTGAAATCTGGAAGGCAACACGTCCAGAGGGGAGAGGACAGGATATGTCTGATCAGACATGGTCGGCACCAGTCGGAGCACTATACGAGCTTCTCCCATCCATCTGCCCTGACTAGCTGTTCGCCAGTGAACCGGGTCTTTGCAGATGTGGTGGCAGACAGCAAACCCGTGGCCAACTACACGTGGGTTTTGCAGTCGGTCGCATATGCCGCGTCAATGTGTGTGATTTTCTGACAGCAAATAAGTTTAAAAAACATCTTTTTCCCCCCGAGGGAAGAAGGGAACGGGTGGAATGAGGTGTGAGCATTGATAAGATGGTGGCAACGTTTTAAAAAGCAATGTGACGAGAGGTTGTTGTATATTTAGTATGTAAGGTTAATGGAGTCTCACCAAGCCCCCCAACACTTCTCAACCACAGGACTTCTAGTTATGAGAGAGGAAGGGGAGTCCCCACCTCTCCCCGCCAGGCCTTCTCTATTCTCCATTAGAGCTTGTTGTTGAAAATGAAGCTGTTTACTGTCTAAATCACTGACACTGCCATATGGCAACGTAACTGATTATGATGTTCACGTTGCGACGTTAACCCAACCGGTCACTGTTTTGTTTTGGGGGTTTGTTTTTTTTTTTTTTGCTTTTCAAGTCTTGCTGTCTGTATTTTTCAAACAACGTCTTGTTCGCCGCCTCGGCCGACATGTGTGCAGTTTCAAAAAGCCGATTATACGCCGGCTACGCGGTTTACACGCGTTGGAAAAGTAGAAAGTCTGAGCAAAAAATCTAGACGCCATAATTGGGTTGTTCTTACCCTGATAACGACTACTGGTAGAGCCATGAAGGTTGCCGGATTGGGAAGCTTTCTCCGTTATCTTAACGATTTACCGCGTGAAGACAGAACAAGTTAGGCAGAGAAGCTAACCTGACCCAAGTTAAGGTCGGAGCCTCCAATGGGCTTGCCATGGGCCTATCCACATAGACACATTGGCCCCTATGATGAATAAAAAAAGTGAACGCACACTGTCATATTATAAGGGACTATTCCCTGTGGCCCCTGATTAAGCTCCATTGACTTCATTTAGGTTATTGTTTGTTTATCATGTTTAGATACTTTACTAAATTGCCCCTAGGTATGAATGTGTGTGTGTGTGTGGGCCCTGTGTGATGGCCTGCCGCCCAACGGCTGCTGGGATAGGCTCCAGCACCCCCGCGACCCTGAGAGCAGGATAAGCGGTTCGGATAATGGCTGGACGGCTGGGTGGATGGATGGAAAGTGGTAAATGGACTGCATTTACTATATGGCGCTTTTCTAGTCTACCAACCACTCAAAGTGCTTCACAGCGTACGCCTCATAGTCACACGCACATTCATACACTGATGGTGGAGGCTGCCATGCGAGGTGCCAACCTGAGCAGTTAGGGGTTCGGCGTCTTGCTCAAGGACACTTCGACACACTCTTTGCAGGAGCCTTCCGATTACTAAGACGACCCGCTCTACCTCCTCCGCGCCGCCCCGAAAAGAGAAGGACGCGCTTAAATCAAGAGAAAGCGAAAGGCTTACACATTTCCTAGATGGCTAAAATGATTTTGCCTGTTGCCAGACCCCAAAATGCCTCGTATGTTGATATCTCTGAAGACGCCATCTTTTGCAAATGGAGGTAAGCCTGCTGCCAAGCCAGCCATATAGAGGTGTACCGCACGGTGAATGAATGAGCTCCTGGCAGCAGGGTGTTAATGTGCGGCTGGGTAACATAAGCAGTGCTTAATCAGTAGGTGATGGGCAGGGGGGCTGAGCTGGACAAGGAAAGCCTATATGCAAGGGCTTGGGGATGTCCGAAACTACTACAGATGGGTAAGTCAGCCAAATTATCAAGCGGAGGTCGCTGTTTATAGATTTCTCATTCGTGAGTAGCCTGACACAAATAGACCAGCTAAGTCTTTTTTTTTTTTTTTTGTCAAAACATAACTACAGCTAAACCGTGCAAAGCCGATGGAAGTCACGGACCCCCCTGCAAAGGAGGGTGGATCTGACAGAGATGGAGCCCTGAGAGCAAGCCAGTGTTGGGGAGGGGGGGGAGGAGGAGGAGGAGGGGGAGGAGGGAATAGATCTGTTTTCGGTTTTCTATTTCTCTGTTCGTTATCTGCTCAACTTCATTCATCCTACTGTGTTTTTTTCTCTCTTCCTTTTTCTTGAAGCCACGCCCCCCCCGCGGTGACGCACAGGTGACGTAGACGGAAAAAGATGGCCCCTGCCGTGTTTACACGGCGAGCAAACGCGGTGTCGAGTTTCCTCCGCTGGGAAGGTGAGGCTGGGAACTCTCCCGGAGAGCGCCGTGAAAGCTGAAGTCGTGTTTTAAAAAGCGTTAAAAAAGAAAGAGAGAGAGAGAAACATGGCCGGAGAGATGTTTTGGCAGCCACCCAGTCAACGCAGTGTCGCCGTGTTAGTGTTTTTTAATCGAGGACACGGTCGTTTCTGCTGCTTCTCGGCTGATCTCATTGGCCGTCATGTTTCGCTGCTGAATATGGAAATGAGGCCGGAGGTCGGGGCGCGAGGCGCTCGGCTGTCACGTTGGTGACGTCAGGCTCGCGTCTCCGAAGCCGCTTCCTCCTGACTAATAAAGCGAAAGAAATATCTTTCAAAATCACTCGCAGATTCTAGCCAACTAATCATTATTCGCAGAGACTGATGCGAGTTGTCCTCTCTGTGGTTTGTTTAAACGAAACAACTGGTTCATTTATTTTGGCCTTGCCCACACGCTAGACCAGCGTTTCTCAACCGGGGGTCCGCGGACCCCCAGTGGTCCGTGGTGTAATTGCAAGGGGTCCGTGAAAATAAAATATCTTTAAAAAAAGATCCTATTGTGGAGTTAGAAAACAACGAGACAGGAGACGTGAGAGTAGACGTAGTCGAGGTAGCTTACTAGCTCCAACTTAGCATGTCATACATTCGACAACGACGCTGAACCGTGAACCGGAAGCGGAAGTGCATTATCGGACCCCTCGCCTCTTCCCTTAAAGGTACACCGTCCTCTTAGGTGAATGTCTCTCGTTATACATATGTGGGTCACCACACTATGACATTTATAGAAATAGGATTATTTTACTCAAATGTGACTGAGACCTTTATCTACCTAAACTATAAAGGGTAACAGGACTTTTTTCTCTAATTACATCTGTTTCACAAGTGTAATTTATTGTATTTTAATAAGAGATCTCGCTCCCGTTTGCATTTTTAAAAGTTACTGCATAAAAATTCTGTTGTTACATATATCTGAAAGTTACTGAATACATATTCTGTTTTGTTACATATATCTGAAAGTTACTGAATACATATTCTGTTTTGTTACATATATCTGAAAGTTACTGAATACATATTCTGTTTTGTTACATATATCTGAAAGTTACTGAATACATATTCTGTTTTGTTACATAAATCTGAAAGTTACTGAATACATATTCTGTTTTGCTACATAAATCTGAAAGTTACTGAATACATATTCTGTGTTGTTACATATATCTGAAAGTTACTGCATAAGAATTCTGTTTTGTTAACTATATCTAAGTTACAACTGAAAGCTCTTATTTTTTGCCCCAAAGAGTGAATAAATGCTATAATGCAATTTACAATGCAGTTTCTACTGGTTCTATCAAATTGCAACCCCCCTCCCCCAAGATCAGGTGGAGGGGGTCCTCAGGGTAGATCAAAAATACGCAGGGGGTCCAGGACCCCAAAAAGGTTGAGAACCACTGCACTAAACAACCGTGGAGTGGGTTGTCTCGTTTGATTATTGATCATATTTACCCTCATTTCACCCCTGAGTTGGAAAAATGTATTGTTTGGATATACCGAAGTTGATAGGAACCTCGATTCTCGGTATTATTTAATCAATTTGCTAATTATCTTAACAAAATTTTAGGTAACACTTTAGTATGGGGAACATAAAAAAAACTTAATTACTAGTGAATTAGTAATGATCAAGATGTCACTTTAGTATGGGGAACATATTCTAAGTAACAAAAACTTAATTTGCAGTAATTTAACACTATGAACACTTGTAGTTTGTGTTTTGTTATGTAAGAACAGACCATATTCATTAAGTGTTAGTAAGGGAGAATAACTCTTCTTGTGGTACTACCACCTTATAAAGGCCATACTAAGCAAAGCATATTGAGATGGTACTACTAATAAGCAATAACTCTGAGGTTATAGAGGGAAAACTCATAGTTAATGGCTTACTGGTTGTATAATAAGGCCATGCAGAGTAAGGCATTAATGACTATGTAATAATGACCAATTAAGAGCCAATATGTTGCTAATTTGCATGCTAATAAGCACCTAATTAATGGTGACTACGTTCCCCATACTAAAGTGTTACCAAATTTTATATTCACAGATCTAAATTCTAATTTTCCTGAGCTGTCTGCGTAAATCAAACAATACATTTCATCAATATCCGATAGTGAAAATAAAAAAGCTGTAAAAACATATAAGCACTTTATGATTTACAAAATATTTAGTTAAGTATGTAATTTATTTGTTTACTTTATACAATCCCTCTGACGTATTTATGTTAATGTTTATGATAATATATGTGTTAATGTTGTATACATTTGATAATGTGACTATCGTTGATTGACCTTGTTGTATACTATTTTTGTACACTTTTGTTAATAAAGTTCTTTAAAAAAACAAAAAAAACTCTTGTCCACTCTTTTAATCCCAAACGTCCTGTTTGTCACTATGAGTATCCAGATGATGGCGCTCCCCAATTTCTGATTAATTTCTTCTATGTGCAAAGTGTTTTATCCACAAACATTTTCTAAACCACTAAGATCCCCCCCCCTTTTCTCCTAGAACTCAATTCTCTACTTAAATCACCCAGTTCACTAAAAAAAATAAAGAAGGATTAAGATATTGAGACATTATGCAACTTCCCCCCTGAAATCTCTAACTAAATATGTTCATATTTGTGGGTACCCCCTATTCTTTATGTTTATGCAATTGTTTTTTGATAGTTTCATTTTATGCACTTTATATAAAGTGGGGTCATTTAAATGCAACATGAATGTGCTGCCATTGTGTACCTGAATGTTCGTATATTATCCTGTTGTTAATGAAAAGAAAGGTGGAGAGACAGCTCGTTTTGGAAATGCCTGCTAATGTAGGCTCGAGGGAAAACACTAGATGGCGCTAGTGCTCTGTTTAAAAAATAATGTGAGAGCGAGAGAGAGAGAGAGAGCGCGCGCGAGCGAGAGAGAGAGATTTACATTACAGATGCGTGCGCACGCATGCCCCCCTTTCTTGCTCTTATCTTAATGAGCTGATTAAACGGTGGCAAAGGGTGCAGTCACATCACCACAAATTGACACATAAGCTTTGATGTTGTCATTTCGGGATATAATTAGCCGTAGCTGCGTCAGAGGCATTTTTCGAATAAATAGAATTTGGAGAATGTTGTGAGACGCTGACCAAATGCGTGATTGATTGAATATTTGCCCTGAACAGTGTGATGCGGTGGAGCCGATGGTGGCCACAAAGCAAAGCGAATGTGGTGTGAGGCAGGGTGCTCGGCTGAGCGAGGAGCAACAAACCGGCGCTGTTGCTACAAACATGAAAGAAGGACAGAAAATGAGAACCACCTGTGTTCGGTGTGGAAACTTGTGTGTGTTGTCTTATGGAGAGCAGATATTCCAGCCCCTGTCTGGCTTTCTCTGGTACCGAAGCTGCACGGCTTATTCAGCACTACTAACTCAACCGAGCAGGTGCACGAAGCTTGCAGCCGGTATGGGGATCGCACCTCGTTTTTCTTCTCTGGCTTGACAAGAACGGGCGTTGAGTGTAGACGATCTGACGTTACCGTGTAAGAGAGGCAACGGATTCAATCCAAAACCCCCTGAATGCATCTGGCCCACCGATGCACAGCCATGAGGTCACCACCCAAAGTGGATCCAGTGAGCCACTGGGGAGAGCAGCTTGCATCTTTTCTGGGGGAAATTTCGTCTGATCTCATTTTTTCTACTTGGAGTGAATCAAGAGATATACCCCCCCCCACCACCACCTCCACTTTAGTTTTTATTGGTATTTTCATCATTTTACGACAGACGAACCCCAAAATGAAACACAAAAAAGGTGAAAATTAAAAATTAATTTTGTTTGGGAGTTACAATCTGAAGACGTCCATCCATTCTTACAGTTTCCATATCTAGGTCACTTCAAAGCTTAGACGGGGCCCAGGATGGACGGGTTAAGTGTTGGAAGTATGATAGGAAAAGTCTCTATAAAGCGTGTGTCTCAGTTACACATCACCAATGGCTTGCTCTACAAGCTGGACTGCTCAAACCCGGGTCCTCACTGAGTTCTGCATATCTCTGCTTCTAAAATCCACTGAATGTGAAATTAAATGAACAATGCCACTCCTTCACTTCAGCCACAGTATTTTGAATGGTATTAGCTACAGTACATAGGGGGGGGGGTGTCATGGCACCAATGACCTCACAATTCAGACGAATACTTCTTCCCTGTCAGTCCTATTGCCAGTGGTGTGCAAGGGATGATTCTTTTAAAGCATATTTTTGTTTAATTTATTTTGTTTTTCTATTTTTCCTCAGTTCCACAATAAGACTACAACGTTTCTGTCCAAGTTTAAGCCACCACTTTGGAAAACAGGATAAAGGATGGGAAAGCCATGGCAGATCCTCACACTTGCAACATCCTGATCGATTTACCCAGAATTGAAAGGCGGACCATTACCATTTTCTTGGGCTACAGCTACAAATCCTGAGAGTCGTAAAGACTTTTGCGAGCTCTGTGATTAATGTGTGCAAAGAGGAGCTCGTGGACGTCGTCGAGACAGACACTGAACAGATGTGGGGTGTTTGAGGTAAAATGAAAATAAAATCCTTGGTCTCTCTGATGCTCACAAGTTGCTGCTCTGCAAGGAAGTGAAGCGGTAATCTTGGTGGCAAATGTCAGCACATTGGACATAAAGGCGGATTTTGTGATGCTTAGCTTTTCTGTTTTCTCTTAGCTTAGAGCTATACTGCTGAGGGCAGTGCCTCTGATTGGCTTACTACTGTGCCTCTGATTGGCTTACCCCGATAACTAATGTAACCGGTTATTTTGTTGCCCGGTGCGGGATTTGATACGGAGTGTACTGCACCACAAGGTGACATCACTAACCGCTCGGCTAAAGGGTCAGACCCGTTAGCTAGGGGCTAACGTGTCTTATTAGTAGTTTACACTAACTTTTATTCCCCTTTCCAATTTCCCCCCCTTTTTTCTCCCTAATTTGTATCCGGCCAATTACCCAGCTCCTCTTGAGCCGTCCCGTTCGCTGCTCCACCTCCTCTCCGCCGATCCGGGGGCGCCCCGACCGACCAGAAGAGGCGCCAGTGCAGCGACCAGGACACATACCCACATCCGACTTCCCACCCCGCAGACACGGCCAATTGTGTCTGTAGGGACGCCCGACCAAGCCGGAGGTAACACGGGGATTCGAACCGGCGAGCCCTGTGTTGGTAGGCAATGGAATAGACCGCTATGCTACCTAGACGCCCCCATTTTGTTTCAAATTGCTCTTGATGGAAGAACCCACCGATAAAAGGGACAGACATGACAGACATATGTATTATATAAATGTAAAATCTGAAAATATTGGTTAGTAGTGTAACCGGTTACTTTCTTGCCCGGTGCGGGATTCGATACGGGGTGTACTGCACCACGAGGCGACGTCACTAACCGCTCGGCTAAAGGGTCAGACCCGTTAGCTAGGGGGCTAACGTGTTTTATTAGTAGTTTATATATATATATATATATATATATATATATATATATATATATATATATATATATATATATATATATATATATATATAGTAACGTGCATGGGTAAGAAGACACGTTGACTATTGACTAACGGGTAGGGCCCTTTAGTCGAGGGGTCAGCGATATGTCCCGCGGTGCAGGAAATAGGGGTTCGCGTCCCGGCTGCGGCAGTTCCTGTGGTTGCCCCCCCCCCCCAAATTCGCTACATCGCGAGAGATCGTATCCGCTCTACCCAGCCTACATAGTGCAGGCAGGCGTCCGGGGAGCGGGGTGGGAATGAAGGAGGCACCATTCTGCAAGTCAGTGTTACCATCAAAATGATTTCGAAGCTGTCGTTTTAGGGTTAAATCAGTTGCGCAACGTTGCGTTAATCAATGTTTTTGTCACGTTTTGTACTACGGCCCTATATTGCTCACCACCCACCGCGTACTCTTTTACTGCGGTGACGACACCCTCTACCCACAATTCCGCGTGAATATCCGCCATTGTTTTGGAGACGCGAACGTGCGTGCGCTCAGACGGAGTCACGAGAGAGCTGCTTTGTTAGCGCGCAAATGTTTGACTTTCGGAGCTTTTGGAGCTGTTTTTTACTTTTTAGTAGATATCTGGTAACATTTCTGAGCTCGAGCCAAGAACTCTAGCGCGCTATCGAGCACAGAAGCTGAAGCTTGGTGGACCGAGGGACCGACCGCGCAGCGCAGTGGGTGGTCATCCTGCGGAATGGCCGCCGGTTGACATCGGAAACATTTACGTTTACTTGATAGACGCTCCTGGTTAGTTCATATCGAATTTACTTATTGAAATCTTTAGATCTTTAATTATCTGAATGTGCTATAGGTGGCTGATACAGTGTTTCCTCTGTCATTTGTTTACAGCTGTGGCGCATTGGGCGATAATCAGTGGCGCCCCCAGACATGTTTCATAGGGGGGGCAAATGGGGGCCACTGAAAATCTTGGGGTGGCACACCAAAACCAAAAGCCAGGACTGAATTTGGGGAATTCTATGATGCTGTTGTAGTATACTGTATAGGCTAGTGGAAAACTGTCAATATGGAAGTTAAGAAAAATATACATTATTGATTTAAATGAACAGCACCTAATGTAAGATATCAGATAGAAGCATATTATGCATAATCAGAAGCATATTCTGCATATGCGACTCGTGCCTGGGGGGGGCCAGCGGGGGGGGGGCAGGGATATTATCAGGGTGGCCGGGGCCACCCCTGGCCACCCCTTGGGGGCGCCACTGGTGATAATTCGGAGTTTCGTCCCATATCTGTTGGTGTCTTGATGCAAGCTCAATAATCCAGGTAAGACAGTCAAAGACGGTTGAATCAGTTCATCTGCATACAACGTTTATTGACAGATACGTTTCATCACTCGTCTTAAGTGACCTTTTCAGTCTAAACTGACGGCAGGTATCCCCACCCCTATGAACAACCTACTACTACTACTTTCGGCTGCTCCTGTTAGGGGTCGCCACAGTGGATCATCTGTTTCCATCTCTTCCTATCCTCTGCATCTTCCTCTGTCACACCAGCCAACTGCATGGCCTCTCTCACCACATCCATAAACCTCCTCTTTGGCCTTCCTCTTTTCCTCTTTCCCTGGCAGCTCCATATTCAGCATCCTTCCCCCAATATACCCAGCATCTCTCCTCCACACATGTCCAAACCATCTCCATCTTGCCTCTCTTGCTTTGTCTCCAAACCGTCCAACCTGAGCTGTCCCTCTAATATACTCATTCCTAATCCTGTCCTTCATCACTCCCAGTGAAAATCTTAGCGTCTTCAACTCTGCCACCTCCAGCTTCTCCTGTCTTTTCATCAGTGCCACTGTCTCCAAACCATATAACATAGCTGGTCTCACAACCGTCTTGTAAACCTTCCCTTTAACTCTTGCTGGTACCCTTCTGTCGCAAATCACTCCTGACACTCTTCTCCACCCACTCCACCCTGCCTGCACTCTCTTCTTCACCTCTCTACTGCACTCCCCGTTACTTTGGACAGTTGACCCCATGTATTTAAACTCATACGCCTTTGTCACCTCTACTCCTTCCATCCTCACCATCCACTGTCCTCACTCTCATTCACGCATATGTATTCCATCTTGCTCCTGCTGACTTTCTTCTCTCCAGTGCATACCGGCACCTCTCCAGGCTCTCCTCAACCTGCAACCTACTCTAGCTACAGATCACAATGTCATCCGCGAACATCATAGTCCACTGGTCCGGGTCCCACCATCCGGTGTAAAATCTTGGCCAAATCAAATATACAGATCATAAATCAGATTTCCACCCTTATTAAACAATACAGTTGCATAACAACCAAAGCCAATGACCAGTTTCATTTGCAAATATGGGCGTGACCATTAACTACAGTTTCAATGGCCATGTGTACTATTCACAGAGGATTTGGGAATTTTTGCAATCACAGCATTGTAAGATGGCGACAGATGAACTCTTAGGTACCCCCTCAGTTCAGGGATCGTCGTTCCCTCTTAATATAGATGATCATATCTGTTGCTGTTTTTAGTCTGTTTCAAGTTGAGGTTCCAGTGTTAAAAATATTTTTATTCATACTATAATCCACTTATTTATCATTTCCAAAGCATCTGTATTACACTAAATTTCAGTTTTAAATATAGTAAGTATGGTGTCCTCACAGAGCGTCACTATGTTACAGCGCTAGACAGCCAGTGAACAACTAAGCATTCCCCAATAAAGACCAAGGCGTGACTTTTCCTGATTTAACTGAAGCAATGATTTTGTTGTAAAACTGAAAATAAGAGCAGAAAAAATATGCACATCATTATACATCCATCTGTTATCCAAACCGCTTATCCTGCTCTCGGGGTCGTGGGGATGCTGGAGCCTATCCCAGCAGCCATTGGGCGGCACCGAGGATTTACATCATAGCCAGCTTATGCTAATAGACCAAACAGCATGTGCTAACATTAGTGTCCCTTATTACCAAAGAACACAGATTAATATCAGTATTCTTTCCAGATTTTTATCTGGTTCTTGTTTAGTGCTAGATATAATTTACATTACTGCATAACAACTTATAACCATGTTACTCACAGACGAATAGTCTCCAAGGCTCTGCATGCAAGGATTTTTTTTCTTTTTTATTTGACCACGAAGCACATTCAAGTTCACCGGCTCGCTGTAAACTGAAACGAAATTGAATGCCTCACTAATGTATGTAATGGCACCACAAATCACCCGCAGGTGGTAGAGTCAAACACAACACATAATTGGTCTGGCTTTTGCGGATGGTATACACCAAACATTAGTAGGTACCACTGCTCTTTGCTGTCATCTAAGGTGGGGGCAGGTTCAGTGTGCTTGTTACCCAGCAACTTTTGAATGAACACTCTACAAAGTGGCTCTTAATTTCAGGTCTTCCTCTAACATCTTTCAAAGAGGAGCAGAGCCGCTTCATTGCTTGCTGCTTGTTGCTGGGCAGAGATTGGCTTGGAGACCAATATGGCAGCGGCGCCACCCAGCTATTCCGCTCATTTTGAGGTACTTCTTTCTCCATGACATCAAGGAACTGTTTGTCTTCCACAGACAATGCTGGCTTGTAATCGTCTTTTGTCCGCTCAAACACTGAATGTCCAAGGCCATCTGTGTTCACGGTGAGGCTTACAACTTCCATACAGGCTGAGCAGCATAAACCTCTGGGGCTGCATTGTGCCAACGGAAGTTTTCCTTTACCTGGAGATGGTTTGGACAAGGGCTGAGGATGGATGCATGGCCATTACAGAGAATTTTTGCTTTGAAAAAGTTTGTTCTTTGACCTATGGACCATTCCTAAACAAGCTTTATCTACGATGACCCATCCTAGGTTGAGACGCTGGGCATAAGGAGAATTATGGGGCCCATCTATTTGCTCACATACTTTGTACACTCAAAATATCTCAGCCTAGGAGCAGAAGTATAGGAGCATGAGGGTATACAGTAGGGATATTCTCTGGAACTGGCCTTAGGTGTGGATGATGTAGAGCAATGTCAGGACTAGGGATCTCGGACCTGTCGCCAGGAATCATGTCACACCTCAGTTAAGGTAGGTAGAGGCAGCTGCAATTTTTTGCTAATGGGATCAATCACAAAGTTGACAGTTCTTCGACCTGATGTCTCTTGTCCCTGAACAGGTCTTCAGTGTATCGGGGCTGGTGCTTGTCTTGATGCCAGAGATATTTAAAAAACTCAGTCTTGGCTAATGACCAGTCACTCTTGTTTGTCTAAAACTGTGTACATCCTCACAGCTTCCTTTTTTTGCCCTTCAGGATATGCTTTCACAAGGCATATCTTGGAGCATGCGCATGGACTGCGAACATCAGCCTCGCTGCAGATTTCTGTGTGCTTAATGGTGACAGTAATAGATGTGTCATTGATCTGCTCCCCGCCATCCTCCATGTCTGCTATTATAGCTGCTGTGGTTGGAGCAAGTGGACATGGATGCAAGGTGGCAATGTGCTTCTCACTTCTGCACTCCAAGCACTTGATCAGAATTATGCAGTCTGGCGACATACTGGGTTGACTTACAACACCTAAAACAGATCTCGTTTTCCTTAAGAAAGGTCTTGTGCTCTTCTATAGGCTTAGTTCTGGAGCATCTACATTTAGCATATGCTAATGTTAGTGTAGCTTATTACCAAAGACCACGGAGTAATAACATTCTTTCAAGCATTTTATCTGGTTCTTGTTTAGTGCTGGAGATAATTCACAATTACTGTGTAACAACTTATGATCATGTTACTCAACGACGAGTAGTCTCCAAGGTTCTGCATTTTTGTAAAGATTTTTTGGCAATTACTGTGTTTATTTGATAGCGATGGTTGAGAGAGAGACAGGAAAGGCAGGGGAAAGAGAGAGGGGATGACATGCAGCAAAGGGTCTGGGCCGGATTCGAACACAAGCCGGTGCGGTAAGGACTCAGCTTTAATTTTTCATGAGCTCATGGTTCTTGCAGGTCCCGGCACTACACCACTTCACCATAGCTACACACTGGCACCGAAAAAAAAATAGCAATATTTCAGAGTTATGAACAATTGATCTTGCGGTCTCAGCACCGATAGCCTTTCTGCTTGCACCTCCTAACACAATGGCGGAATGGTCACCGCCCCCAAATGCCCGTATGTGTGTGTGAAAGAATAGGCGGAAACTACAGTGTGGTTGGGCACAGAGAAAATCAGGTGGGCTTAGCTCGTCCAGGACCGATCACATATGTTAACCAAAATAGGCCATTACAACTATACTTGTCTTTTTTTTTTTTTTTTTATTCATTTCTGATTTTTCCCTTTTTTCTCCCAATTTAGTGGCCAATCGATCCCTATTTTAATTCAAACACCCACCCTCGTATTGCATGCATTCGCCAACTGCATCTCTCCGGCCGGCAGTCTCGAAGGAGACCGCCTCCCCACTTTCGTGACAAGGCGACTCCAGGCCGAACCACTGTTTCTTCCGACACACACAGAGACGCATTCACGTGACGAACACAAGCCGACTCCGCCCCCCTCCCGAAGACAGCGTTTGCCAATGATTGCTGCTTCATCGAGTCCGGCCATAGTCGGATCTGACGAGACCGGGGCGCGAACCCCGGTCCCCAGTGGGCAACTGCATCGACACAAAGCCGATGCTTAGACCGCTACACCACCGCGGACCAACTATACTTGTCTGAATGCAGCACAGTTTAATCATACAAGCCTTATACGTCATCAGAGGTAATGTTACAGGCACCAAGATGAACGTTAACAGTATCGCATAGTTTGGCATGGTGGCCACACACACACACACGCCACACACACACGCTACTAATCACCTCAAAGTGCGGGTGGGAAGCTGGATGTGGGTATGTGTCCTGGTTGCTACACTCGCGCCTCCTCTGGTTGGTCGGGGCGCCTGTTCAGGGGGGAGGAGGAACTGGGGGGGGGATAGCGTGATCCTCCCATGCGCTACGTCCCCCTGGCGAAACTCTTCACTGTCAGGTGAAAAGAAGCGGTTGGCGACTCCACATGTATGGGAGGAGGCATGTGGTAGTCTGCAGCCCTCCCCGGCTCGGCGGAGGGGGTGGGGCAGCGACCGGGACGACTCGGAAGAGTGGGGTAGTTGGCCAAGTACAACTGGGGAGAAAAAAGGGGGGGGGAAATCCAAGAAGGAAAATTTTTATTGTCGCATTGTCCCCCCCCCCCCCCCCCCACAATTTCAATAGTGTAAGAAATAATATCAAGATTATTTGTAATTCGCAGCTAACTCATACATTTGTTATGATTATGCTGGGTGTGCCAGCTTGAGGGGCACATCCGGGCACACCCGTGGCTACGCGGTTGCTGACAACAGGTTGGTGTGGGAATTGTGTTACCCGGTATGAAGTCATGACCCACAGCACCCAGCTGTGCAGGTGCGGACCTGTCCCGTCTGTGGCTGCGTTGTTGATTTACTCCTGGTGTTCAGAGGAGACCCTGTGCCTGCGGGGTTAAGCCCTAATGCAATATTTATGAATGTGGTGTCAGAACTTGGCTTTGAAAACACACGTGGGGTTATGGGTTAATGAACCGACAAGAAGAAAAGTTGTCCGCTCAAGCCATAGGAGTTTATCGCACAAAGAGAAGGTAAAACCCACACAATCCCAGAACGAGTGAAATTAGACAGCCGTCACAACGGCTAGCCAGACCATGTGCCATAACCCAAAGCGCAATGTGTTTGTAATGACAAATCCATGTATTCTGTGAGTTTAAGAGACGTTCTTTTCCTCTTATTTATTTATTTTTGGATCAGCCTGTGCTTTTCCAAGCAGTGATAAATGGTAAAAGTAATTTATTGCTGGTTGGTGCCGAGTTTCCATACCAGACCTAGGTTTGCTTCATCCTTTACGACTCGATGTATAGAGATCACTGGTGCTGCCAAGTTTGCTGTTTCTACAGCTACGGCAAATGCAAGCCTTATCACTACCATAAACAATCTATCATAAACAATCTAACATAGACAATCTAACATAGACATGGATCAGCAGCAGCAGCTTGCTTTGCATTCGTGTGGCGTTGAGACTTGTGTGATGACGTCACACATGCGAGACTCTGACCCTTCTAAAGTGTGCCCTGTTCACTGGTCTGTTGGTGCGATGGGTAAGGTCCTGTTGTAGTGCGCTGGGACATGGTGGTGCTTCTCGCCAAATTGGCTTATACTTTAATGCCCCGTTTGTTTTGGGGGTTTTTGGGGGTTCATGTACGACATATAAAGTGATGTTATTGCTTCCAGTGTGAGGACCAAAGTTTGGTAACTGCCTTTGCCATCTCAGTGTGTCGTCTTTTGATCGGATAAGTGCTTTATAAGCCATCTCCTCGTATTCATCTTTAAATGGTTCTTGGTTTTTTTGCAGTGGACGATGTTTATTATTTCAGGCTGTAACTTGCTTTCTGTGGTGACAGAAACTGAGCTCTTGTCTTCGTCATTATAATTCAACCTAGCACCTGTTTGCCTAGCTTCAAGAAGGTGTGTGTGTGTGTGTGTGTGTGTGTGTACCAGGTTTTTCTATCCTAATGGGGACCAAATGTCCCCATGAAGATACAAAAACCTGAAACCACCTACCTTGTGGGGACATTTTATGGGTCCCCATGAGGAAAAGGGTCTATTTCAGGGTCAAGATTAGAATTAGGATTAGGTTAATGTTTAGGTTAAGGTAAGGGTTAAGGTTAGGCATGTAGTTATGATGGTTAAGGTTAGGGTTAAGGGCTAGGGAATGAATGTGGTCAATGAGGGGTCCCCGCAAGTATAGGGTGACGTGTGTGTGTGTGTGTGTGGGGCAGTGAGTACATTTTCATGGAAACCAATAACCCAATTACTGGCAGTAATCAGAGACAATAATTTGAGTGCGAGTTTGTTGCTCAGTGCTGGGTCCCGTGCTTTCAGTAACAGGAGATGCAGTCACTAATCTGCTACAGGGACGGTCATGATTTTTTTTTCTTCAATGTATTACTTATGATAGGAGGGAATGTCTACAGAGTTAATTAATTGATTAGTTGTATCAGCTGAGCCAATTCTTATTCAGCCTGTCTGCTGTAGTTTTTGAATCCAGGCTAACACTTGCATAGAATAAAGTATTACAGCCATTAGTCTTTTAAGGGACTGCAGGGATTTTATTAACTACTTTCTTTCATTCCTTCGACTTCACAAAGAGAGGAAGATCCATAGATAGCCTGAACATAAAACAAATTCCGGTGTCCAGATCATACTGTTTATATTTTATTGTCTCTCTCTTTTCTTTTCTTTTTAAGCTTTTGTCTGTATTGAATCACCAGTATTACTGAAAACCCTCGTTAAAACCTCCCCCAGAAAGATGCTGGATGTTATGGACTAATTGATTTCATATATTTAAATTTTTTTCTTTGACGGGTTTCTATGTTGATTTACAAACATGGCAGCCATCTTTCTGGAATCTTTTATAGACACATTAACGGTTCAAAAACGCCTTTCTAAAAGGATGGAGCACTGCAGCTGTCATTAGACTGTATACTGCAGGACAGCTGCGGTGTGTAAATCATCATCATCTGCGGTCACTCGGGGTCGAGTATGACCGTCCTCCCTCGGGGTCCTCAGGTGGGTGTAGAAACCGATCCTGGAGCCGCATAATGGGAGGACGCCTGTGCGTGACCGCTTTTTACGTGGAGCGGCTGATGCCCCTGCAGCCACCACATGGCCCTTTGCAGGGGGTGGCCAGAGTCCAATGGCATGGAGAACCAAGACGATTGGGCACCACCCTCTGTTGCAGCCTTCATCTACCTTCACTGCTGTTGTGACCTGGGGACATCTTCCGCCAGTTCCACCGTTGAGGTCTTTGTTGGATCGCGCTTCGTCTGGAACCTCCCCCTTGACCTGTCCGCTATGGGTGACCCCACCAGCTGCCAAGCTCTGGACGGCATAGCTCTTAGGATCATTGGTACACGTAAGCTTCTCAACCACGGCAAGGTGGCGGTCCAGGAGAAGAGTGTGTGAAACACCTGTGTGAAAGGTGGCCTGTATGCATCCAACGGTACTCTGACATATGTGCACCTAGCAAAGGCAGCGTTGCAGAATACCCGGGTGTAAGGCAAAGGCGATCTCTAGCAGCTCGTGTTCTTTCCCCGGAACAGCTTGGGCAGACCTGCAGGTGTGAGCTCGAGGAGGATGTAAAAACTTGTGAATACCATTAGCCTGGAGTGTGCCGAGGCTTAGAGGCCTCAGAAGTGCCCCATCTGTATGCATGAACTTGTGTGCAAAGCCAAATTCAAAACGC
This sequence comes from Lampris incognitus, assembly GCF_029633865.1. NCBI lineage: Eukaryota > Metazoa > Chordata > Actinopteri > Lampriformes > Lampridae > Lampris > Lampris incognitus. The sequence continues at coordinate 62,547,527 of NC_079216.1, forward strand.
TGACTCCATATAATGCACATGTATGGTAATTACAATTTAGAAGTTTTTACAGGAATACAAATGGTGCTCGTTTCAGATAATACGCTTGTATTTGATCTTCCGTGGGTGGGATAGATAAATCGTAATTTAGAAGCAGAGCATCGTCGTCATCATTCATCCTTTATTTATTTATTAATGAGCGCACAACCGAGGTCATTGGAATTTGCTTTCGGTGCAGCAAGGTTGGTAAGCTCGATTCAACAGTTTCAGTGATGTCAGACACAGGCGGATATTATACATAGATACTAGACATTAGACACAGTGACCAGCACAACCGACAATCACAGATCACCACTAGACAAAATTCACCGACAACATTTACGAGATTGATACAGAAGTTTTAGCTGCGGGTACATCTGTCAGGGTTAGTGAGAAGTGTTCAGAGTCCTTATTGCTGTGGGGGAAAACGGTTTTTATAGCGGGATGCTTTGGTGGGCAGGGGCCTGTAGCCCCACCTAGAGGGCATCAGCTGGAAGAGGTAGTGAGAGGGGTCAAAAAATGTATTGCTCTTTTGATTGTGCTTTGTGATATAGTGATTCAGCTGACGGGAGAGGAGTACCAATAATCTTGGATAATTTATAGACTTTACGCTGCAGTGTGACTGTCCGCGTTGCCGTACCAAACTGTTATGGATGAGGTGAATATGCTCTCAATGATGGCTGTGTAAAATTGGACGAGGAGGCTTTGTTTTACTTTGAATTTATTGAGCTGTCTTAAGTAAAAGCAGCCTTTGCTGGGCTTTTTTGGTACTGTGGTCTGTATTGATGTTCCATTTGAGTGTGTTGCTGATACTGCTACTGCTACTACTACTTTCGGCTTTTCCCATTAGGGGGCGCCACAGTGGATCATCCGTTTCCATCTCTTCCTGTCCTCTGCATCTTCCTCTGTCACAGCAGCCACCTGCATGTCCTCCCTCACCACATCCATAAACCTCTTCTCTGGCCTTCTTCTTCTCCTCTTCCCTGGCAGCTCCATATTCACCACAACATATCAGCATGTTGCTGATACTACTGAAATATTTTTTTCTATTTCTGTACAACTCATAATGGATGTTTTTTGTGTATTATATGTTCAACTTGAGAAGATCAGACTACTTTTACAGGAACTGTGATATCATGCAGGGAACATGCATATGTTGTGCAACAACATTCAGCTGAAGAGCTCATAAGAAATGTTTAGTTTAGTCTAGTTTAGTTTAGTTTATTTGAATAGAGACAGTGCATGTTAATGAACATTGGTATCGCAAATACACATGTAAGCATGCCGGATTGTAGCAATACTGCTACTTTACATCCATTGCCCCTAGGCAGGTCAAGCAAAAAATAAAAACAGATGTGGTACACCACAACACAATACAATAACTCTAAAATACACAACAATATATACAATACAGCATTATACACCTCACAAAACCATACATCACAATACAATTCCGTACAATACAACATAATACAATGAAACACATAACACACAAGTGACTGATATAATCAGCAGGACAATGTCTCAATGGCCCTGTAAGGATTTTAAGAACATAAACCTCTTGAAGTTGTCCAGCCCCAAGCAAAGATAAATCATTTCATAAAGACTTTGAATCTTTATAGTTAATGTATGTGGGACTCATATATCTATGTGGATACATGGATATTTACTGTATACGAACATAAAGACTTTCTTAAAAAAACAAAACCCTGGGCTTCATGCTGTCTGCCCACTAGTTTACATCAAATGCAAAGAATGAATGACCCCGCAGAGAGGAATAAAGCCTTTCTTCAACCTGACGTTGACAAATTATCTGCATACTGTCCTCCTGAGTCAACGAAGGTTGAATCAGTTCATTTGGATACGTTTATGGACAGATACCTTTTATATGTATCTGTCAATGAATGTATCCAAAAAGTATCTGCCAATAAACGTTGTATCCAGATAACTGTTTCAACCTTCTTTAATGTTCTTAACTGGATTATAGAGCATGCATCAAGACATGTCCTTCCTGAGTCTCGATGGGTCATAGTCAGTAGAGTCTCTGGATGGATGATAATATGGAATAATAATAACACTATCTAATCTACCATGTTAACTCCCTCTGGAGATCTTTGCTGAATGATGATAGTCAGCACCGGCCTACCTTCACTGTGCATATAAACTGGAAATGTTTTCCTATGGAGATACGATACCAAAAACCTGATGTGCCTTAACGTTGGAACCGTGAGATGTATTAGGTAGGCATGTCTTACAAACACACTACTTGTATTGATACAAGAGCATTTAATAACTTTCATATCATATTAGATGGCAAGGTCATCGGTCCTCACAGTGCCAAACAAAGACCCTATTGAAATATTTGCGCACCAGCACTTCAGTCAAAAATATTTTCAGCGGTTTATTATTTAATCCTCTTACTCTTAGAAATAAACCTTTATGTAACATGCCATGCCTTCACCGTCGATGCTTATGTTAGTGTACTTTATATTACCCACTGGATCTGCTCCGTAAAAAAGGGAGCACAGATACTTGATCAGACTGGTCTTGATTATTTTGGTCTTAAAACTAGCGTCATATAAGTAATTAACCGGTGACAGCCTCTTGGGTTTCCACTCCTTCAACTTGCCTGAGTGAGTGTGCCTAAGGTCTGGTCAGACAAAAACTGTTCGGTGTTTGATCTGAATATAACCCTGTAAGTGGATATCTCTTTTAGCCTATATCACAACCAGAGGCAAGAGGGAAAACTGGTCAGATAGTGGGTGAAACCATCACAAAAGACTCTTCGGGTCAAGGATATGTAAAAGGTCTGTGCCGCAGGCCTAATTCTCTGCTTTGATGCATTCTATCACCCCAAAAGGTATCATTTTCAATCTTTGTAATCTGCAGAGCCTCAGCAAAATACCATTGTTACTTCACAGGCAACATTAGTCATCACTGCCGTTCCCAAAGATGACTTTGCCTTTGTCTTTCTCTTCTAGTAAAGACATTACTGCATGTAATTAAGAACGTACAACAGAAAAATGTTAAATCAATCTCAGTGGTGTCATGAAATTAAGGTACAAGGGTGAAGTTGATGATTTTGTTGTCCTCTTAAAAATACCAACTCGCGAGTTTAGATCTTGTCCCAATAGGACATGTGAAAAGAAACTCTTTGAATGCAAGCTAAAAAAGGAATACAAAAATGAAGAAATTAAAAGAAAAATAACTTCAAACATATCACAGAAAGTTGAATCAGTTCATCTGGGCACAACGTTTAGTGGGAGAAACGTTTCATCACTCATCTAAGTGACCTCTTCAGTCTCAACTGACTGCAGGTATCCCCACCCTTATAAATAATACAGTGGCATAGAGACTGAAAACAACGATCGGTTTCACTTGCAAATTGCCGTGACCATTAACTAGAGATGCGGTGGTTAGTTAATTGTCACGCAATTTGCATATGAGACTGATCGTTGGTTTTGGTCGTGGGATACCTGCAGTCAGCTGAGACTGAAGAGGTCACTTACACCCCGTTTACACTTGGTTTTAAAATGCGTTTTTTGCGACCAGATCACAAGTGGACAGCGCTAAATACAAGTGTAAACGACCACCAAAACGTTTGGTGAACCGGTAACTCAACCGGTGGTCTGGGACACATTTGACCACATATCTTTTGTAGTGTAAACGCTAATGTGTCCTGATGCATCCCAGACAAGGATGTAACAGGAAAATATGTTGTCCATGCAGGGTGTGGTGGTTGTTTTGGTAACAGCGCGCCAACTTTCGAAAAAATGGAAAGAGAGGAGAGTGTATGTGGTTGGAGTACAAGTGAAACGAGACGCCTAATCTCCATTTGGGCAGAAGAATCAGTCCTGTCAATCTCAACAGTTGGAATAGTCCATACATGTATATTAGTGCTTGGAACATCTTCAAACATTAGCTATTGTTTTCACAGCTAGTCGGCAAATCTGGTGCTTGACTGAGGCCCTTTGACCTTGTAGCGTAAGTGACGTAGACAGTAACGAAATCTTCTTCTTCTTCTTCGGAGTAACGAAATCTGATCACAAGTGGTCAGCAGGATGCATTTGTAAACGCATGATAGACAGAGGTGTAAACGGCGATATGTCTTGCTGTCCACTTGTGATCCGATCACCCAGAACGCATTTTAAAACCAGGTGTAAACAGGGTGTTAGATGAGTGATGAAACTTTTTTCCCAATAACATTATGTCCAGATGAACTGATTAAACTTTCTGAGATTTCATTACCTGGATTATTGAGCATGCATCATAACAACTTAAAACATATTTTAAGGGGCGATCGAGAAAGTGGTAATCAAACCTCTATCCCTGGTCGTGTAAAGGCTATTTACTGTCTGACCTACTGATATACACTTGGCACAGCCACTGCACCAACTCTGATCATGCAAGTCTACTTAGTAGGACAATGCTTATATGACAACACATGGAGGATTTTTCACGGGTAATGGGTAGGTGCAGTGGCTTAGGTAAAGACTGTTGAAACAATCATCATCGGTGGTCACTCAAAGCGAGTATGACTCCTCTCCATTGGTTGTCTACTTGTGGGTCTTCAGATGGCTGTAGAGGCTGATTCACGATCAACATATTTTGGTGCAGTGTGGGCAGGAGAAAGTGGTGGTGGTTGAGTCTTTTTCCCGCTCCCCTTGCGGTGCTGTTGCTTTTTCTCTGCAGCATAGTGGAGTTCCATTTCCAGCTATTTCCTGCACGGATTTCTTCCAGGAGCACCTATCCAGTGCAATGTGTTCCCAGTTGCTCGATGTGATGTTGAATTTCTTCAGACTAGTCTTGATGTTGTCCCTGAAACGCTTCTTTCCCCCCCCGGGACCTTGCTGACCTTCCTTCAGCTGGGAGCACAAAATCTGTTTAGGGAGACATGTTGGATATGACGATGACATGGCCTGTCCATTGGAGTTGGTGCTGCATTATTGTGGTGGTAATGCTAGTCATGTTGGCTTTTTCCAGAACGCTGATGTTGGTGCGTCTGTCCTTCCTGCTGATCCTCAGGATCTTTGGTGGTATTGTTCCAGGGCTCTCAGGTGCCCACTGTAGGTGGTCCATGACTCTACTCCATACAGCAGGGTGGGGAGGACAACAGCTTTGTAGACCAGGAGTTTTGTTTGGAACTTTAGGTCTCGGTCTTCAAAGACTCTTTTCCCAAGTCTGATGTAAGCACCACTGGTTGTCATTGACCTCAGAGTCGACGTCAGCTTTTGAGGAGAGAAGGCTCCCAAGGTAGGGGAAGTGATCAACATTTTCAAGAATTTTGTGTCCACGTTTATGGTCAGCTGGATAGCTGGCTGGTTGTGTGGAGGTGGATATAGGACCTGGGTCTTCTTGAGGTTTAATGCTTGACCCAGGGCTCTGTATGCCTTGGCAAAGGCATTCAGAATGTCCTGGAGGTCTGTTGTGGAGTGTGTTGCGAAGGCGTTGTCATCTGCATACTGAAGCTCTATGATGGTGGTGTTGCAGACTTTGCTCTTGCCCTTGAACCTAAAGGTTGAGGAGCCTGCCATCAGTTCTGTATAGGATTGGGATCCCCTGTGGCAGCTCTTCGCCAATGAGGTGGAGTATGGAAGCAGTAAAAAAGGTAAACAGGGTGGGTGCGATGATGCATCCCGGTTTGACCCCTGTTTTCACAGTGAAGGGCTCTGATTCAAAGCTGCTGTTGCTGAGTACTGTAACTGACGTGCCGTCATGTAGAAGCTTCAATAATCTGATGTACTTGTCAGGGCAGCCATATCTTGATAGTATGCTCCACAGAGCCCGGCAGTCTACTGAGTCAAAGACCTTTGTCAGGTCTAGGAAAGCCATGTGCAAAGGCTGCCTTTTTTTCCACAACATTTTCCCAAATGTCTTTTCTAATGGGTCTCTGGGAATGTGACTGGCAATGTCTGATTCAGCTGTGCTGTTGTGGATGAGTTCCTGGAAGTGCTCCTTCCATCAGGCGTTAATGGACTCGTTGTCCTTCAGGAGCTCCCGCCTGTCCTTTGAGCAACGGGGGTTTAAGCCACAGTTGCTTGGACCATAGATGGCCTTAGTAGTGCCGAAAAAGTCTCTGGCGTCACTTGAGTCTGTCAGTCACTGGATTTCCAGAGCCTTTTCTGTTCACCAAGAGTTCTTAAGCTCCTTCACCTGTCTCTGGACATCCGCCTTAGCTCTGGAGTGAGCCACTCGTTTAGTGTCACAGGTTATATAATTTTGCCAGGCACAAAAGGCTTTCCTTTTCTCGGAGATGAGCTGTTCTATCTCTGTGTCGTTCTCATTAAACCAGTTCTGGTGTTTTCTCTACTTGTACCCAAGGATGGTTTTGCAGGTGTTGAGAATGGTGGATTTGAGCAGGCTCCAGTGCTTCTCAATGTCATCAGGATATTCCTGTTGGATGGTTTCCCCAAGAGAGGCCTGAAGTCACTGCTGGATGGCAGTTTGATTCAAGCTTTCAAGGTTCAGTCTTGGCCGGATCTGCTTCTTTTGAATCCTCCTCTTGCTCTTGAGTTTGATGGACATCGTGGAGCGAATGAGGTGATGATCTGTCCAGCAGTCATCTGCATCGATCATGGCCCTAGTGATGTTCACGTCACAGTGGTCCCTGGTTTGTACAATGGCATAGTCAGGGAGATGCCACTGTTTGGAGCAGGGGTGTCTCCAAGATGCCGTACATTTGTTTTTCTGGTGAAACAGTGTTACTGATGGTGAGAGCATGCTGAGCTCATTTGCTAAGAAGCAGAACTCCGTTGGAGTGAATGTTCCCAATGCCTTCCTTTCCTATTGTGCCCTTCCAGAGGTGTTGAGCCCAGCTGACCCTTGTGTTGAAGTCTCCTAGGAGAATAATCTTTTCCTCCTTGGGGATTCTTGACAGTGTGTCATCTAAGCAGGTGTTGAAGGTCTCTTTTATTTCCTCTTCAGAGTCTAAAGTAGGGGCATAGGCATTCACAACTGTTGCCATCTCGTTGTTGGTGAGCACCAGATGGATGAGACGCTGACTGATCCCCACAGGAAGTTCAGACAGGTGCTGATGATCTGGTTCCTGATGGCAAATCCAATGCCATGGCTCCTCGGCTCATCAGCAGCTTTTCCTTTCCAGTAGAAAGTGTAGCCACCCTTCTCCACCTTCAGTTGTCCTTCATCTGCCCATCAGGTTTCAGAAAGGGCAGCTATGTCAATCCGGCATCTCAGTCAATCTTGGCATCAGTTCTCTAGCGATGATCGCAGTTCTCCTCTTTGGTCTGTCACTGGTTGTACTATCCGTCAGTGTGCGCACATTCCAGGCTTCAAAGTTCATGTTTCTATGTTTCTGATTGCATGTGGTGATCCCTCTGCACACGGCAATCAGTCAGGAGGTTTGAGGCAGGCTATTTTTAGGGCACCTTTTCTAGCCCCTTCCTCAGGTGGGGTGAGCAGAGTGGATCCTAAAGAGGACTGCTTAGTCGTGGGTGTAGCTACCAAAGGGCTCTTTCTACCTCATTCTAAGAGCCCAGCGACTGAATCTAGCACCCACTGCCTGATGTGCCGGCTCATGACTAGGGGCTTCCAGATCTCACAATCCTGCCCCCGTCGCCACTTGCCGGTCGCCATAGGACTTAATCCAGGATGTTGGGGTGAATTCCCTTTATGGAGGATACCTGTGTGTGACGTTGTTTAACGTGGAGAGACTGGTACACAGACAGCTACCACACGGCCCTTGACAGATCTGGGTCAGGATCCAATGGCATGGTGTCCAAGACGACTGGGGGCCCATTTCTGCTGCAGCCTTCATTTGCCTTCCCAGCCATTGTGATATTACCCTAAAGTCAGCCATCATCTTCCACCTGTTCCACCATTGAGGTCCCAATGAGGGACCACCCCCTTGACCTTACCACCACGGGTGACCCTATCAGGAGCATCGCTCCAGATGGCATTGCTCTCGGGATCTCAGGACCACGCAAGCTTCTCCACCACAACAAGGTGACAATCCACAGAGAAGAAGAAGAAAAAAAACAAAAAACAGGCTGTATATTAATAAAGAAAATATTGTATGTCCTCAGCTGACAGAAACAACAGGAGTGTTATTGCTGCATCAGCTCGGGTTTATACTGGCAGAGGAACATGTAAGACCTTTTCTCTTATCTACTCGCACAAAGAAAAAAAAACCTTCTTGAATTTCTTAATCCTCTTTGATTCTGGTAATAATTCCAGGTTACCCCGAGGTCAATGTCATCTGATGATGAGATATTGGATTTCAAAGCCTACATTTCCTCCTTCATTCGTGCCCGCATCTGTAGAGCAAGTCGACAGAGAAGTTGCTAAATTGTTGAAAAGCAGCCAAGTAAACTGTTGTAACTTTGAAGTAGGTTTCCTTTCAGGTGTTATTGTGGACACTACAGAAAGTCACAAACATATTTCACAAGTGAGTTATATGGGTCGAGGAAGCTTTCATCCAAAATTTACTTCCTCTGATCGTTAACTGAAAGGTGGTATTACCTGTATGATTAACACGTCACCACTATACGCTGATCTGAAACCGAGATGGTGCTACACCTGCTGCTTTTTTTTTCTGGGCAAACAAAAAACCCATAACTGTGGAAGGGCTTAGACCTTTTATCAAAGGCAAAAAGTTATTTTAGCCCCTGTTAGATCTTTCAGCTGCACCCTTACATAGCCTTTAATGTTAAGTGAACAATTGTGAAGTTGTTTGTTTTTTTTACTTTACACCCACATGGGTGAGCAATGTGTTATGAAAGATTTACCTGTGTTCCACTCATCTTGTCCACACATAGGTACGTATAGCTGCTTGCCAAGTCACATCTGCTCATGGCGGATGAAACTGGACAGACCAGTTACAATTCACCTCAAGTTTTGCAATAGCAGTGTTGCAACCTTTCGTGATTTGGCATTCGAAATATGATGTACACTTTAGTCCAAAGCCTCTCATTTACAATATGATCATTTAGGAGATTACTCAACACACTGACTCATTGTGGAAAGCATTCACCATTGCATCAGTTGATGCAATACCAATATCCATGGTACAGGAGATTTACCAGAAAGCAAGAAAAAAAATCAGCTTTGTTTTTTTCCCACTGAAATGATGCCACGGCACTTCTCAAATGACCCTGTCACTTGAAACTGAATAGTTGTAACTAACAGGTTGTACCTGTTAGTTACAACTATATGAATCCTAAAAAAAGGTCCTTCCTTTTTCTTTTCCGCTTTGCTTGTTTTATGCACTAGTCATTTATCTGCCATACGCTGAAACATGCTGAAGTGCACTTCCCTAACCAAACATTTCAACCCTCACCAAAGAGGGATAGTGCTGCAACATATCTGAACTTGTTGTTAATGAAAAGGCAGCGTGCGGCTAGACCCGTTTAATCTTTTGCACGTAGAGTGATACAGTTTTAGGAAGAGGTCATCGCATCATTTGCAGTATGAAAACAGTCCTCCTTGCCACCCAATCCTGCATACACTTGCCTGACTCTGTAGATGTTGTGTTTCTAACCCGGAAGAAGGTGAGACTCCTGCAAAAAGGATTTGGTCGTGAGTGGTGGCGAACACAGCTTTGCAGGCGGTTTGAGAATACAATGGGTGTTCAGATTTAGATTTGCATGCTGTAGGTGTTCAGGCATTGATGTGTAATTATGCCACGCGGTGCCATTATTGGACCCGTCGGGCGTGGGGAGTGTGAGGATGGAGAAGCTCGACTCAGAAAAAAAGAAATCCTCTGAAATCATCTCTCCAGGCTGCTCTTGAAAGTCGTCACAGCTAATCCCAGCGGGTTGAGTCCTGCGTTGTCAAAATAAATCTGTTCACAGGACGCATCACCGAGCGATTTCGGCAAACACCGGAGGAACTAAACGCGGGAGGTGCTAATAACACAGGACCCCTGTCCGATAGATGGTCAAAAAATAGAACGGCCAGTCTCGACCTCAACACGCATCAGCTCAGAGACTTGACACTTTCCTCCGTCTTTGTGTCAAAAAGCATTCTGCTGATGAGTCACGTTCAAACTCCTGAGAGCCCGGCTATTTCCAGCCCTTTGTCCTTTTCTTTTTACCAGGAATGATATTTAATTACAGTTTAATAGTGAAAAAAAGCCTAATAATAATAATCCCGTGATTAGTTTATGACCTATTAAATAAATCGAGGGTAGACTTGCATTCCTGAAGTTTCGATTGTTGAGGCACAAGCAGAGATAGCGGGTGCAGAATTTTAAAGATGGGACATTTTCACATAGAGTACTTTTGCAATTCACAAACTCTAGCGACGTTTCACGTTTGAATTTTCAGGATTTTTACGGTGAAAATAGCCAAAACCGACTACAAAATAATGGCGTGTTTATTGACTTACTTGGCAGGCTGAGGTAGAGCGAGAGCTACTACAGAATACCCAAAATATGCAACGGTAATGAATCAGTTTTAAAGTGTCAGGTGTTCGTCATCATGATAGGCCAGTACAATGATAACATTTTGGGCTTTCGGCAGACTTAATAATAGGTTGATGACTGTGAAGAAAGGATCCATAGGAGAACCATTTTGGAATCCCTACATGCATGTGCATGTTCTCATACGCATACATCCATTCGCACAATACCTGGTTGTGTCAAACCTGACCTGACGTGGCCTTCTTCATACTAGATGGCAGTACTATGTGGATGATCTATGTGTTGTGTTGAGTTTTACACACACACACACACACACACTCACTCACTCAGGGTCGAGTATGAGTATGGCTGTCCTCCTTATAGGTCCTTGTGGGTATCCTTGCGGGAGGACGCCTGCGCATAACAGCAATTTACGCAATCCTTGGCAGGGGGGCGGCCAGAGTCCAATGGCATGGAGAACCAAGACAGTTAGGGGCCACCCTCTGTTGCGGCCTTCATCTGCCTTCACTGGCATTGTCTTCTGCCAGTTCTGCTGTTGAGGTCTTTGTTGGGCCGCGCTTCGTCTGGGACCTCCCCCTTGACTTTCCACCTTGGGTGACCCTGCAAGGAGCCAAGCTCCGGACGGCACAGCTCTTGGGATCATTAAAACATGCAAGCTTCTCCACCACGGCAAGGTGGCGATCCAGGAGAATACACACACACACACACACACACACCACTCAGACCAAATAGTCAGCGCACATCATGTTAGTATTGTTATCGAGTGCATTCTTTTGCGCTGTGGTTCTGCTGCACACTAACGAGCTTGCTTTCCATCTCCGTAACCTCTCAACTCTGTTCCACTTCTTTGAACAGCCCCATTTGTAGTGGGCCGTCTTCTTTCCCTGACCGAGTCCATCCATTCTAAAAACCACTAAGAGGTCAGACATGAGCCTTTGCAAGTATTTTGCAACCGTGTCCAGGCCTAAATGCAGAGAGAGAAAAGAAAATAAGCACAGTGTCTTGCTTCCAAGTCCATGCTCACAGTCTAGTGAATATAAGCCCTGCATGTGCCAGCATGCTAACCGTCACAAGAGTGCTACACATTACATTCTATACAGTCAACACAACTGTTGGCTTGGAATTCAGCGCTGCCTGTAGAAGCCCCAATCGAAGCTGTTTCGGCTATACGGGTCATGCCTGTACGTAAGAAGAGGGTTTGTTTTTCATTTTAGAATAGTTGTGAATTAGACAAAATCATCGGTCCCAACCTGCCCTCCATTCGGGACTTACACACCTCCAGACTCAGGAAACGGGCAGGCAACTTCACTGCAGACCCATCACACCCTGGTCACAACCTGTTCCAACTCCTCCCCTCTGGCAGGCGCTACAGAGCACTGTACCCCAAAACAACCAGATATGAGAACAGTTTCTTTCCGCGGGCTGTCATTCAAATGAACGCTTAACACCGTCAAATAAATCCAACCACGTTGTATATACTGTCCTGTACATTGTAGGTATACTGGCACACTCTGTCTTGTCCAGCTACCGCAGGCGTGTATGTAAGTAACCAGCTAACATCTGTTTCAGCATCTCTGATATATGGTCTCTGCACCACTGCACTTTATCACCTCTTATTTCACCTGTATAAGTCAATCCTTGTGTGTATATATCTGAAGATTGTTGTGTTGTAGCGTTGTTATTCTATGTTAAGTACACCGAGAGAGCCATGTTTGTGCAACCCCACATGGCCGATAAACGCGATTCTGATGATCTAGCCATTTATAGATCAAATTAATATCAAAATCTTTTTTTTTTTTTTTGTTCTGTGATGGTCTGGCGGCCTGTCCAGGTTGTCTCCCCGCCTGCCGCCCAGTGACTGCTGGGATAGGCTCCAGCATCCCCGCCACCCTGAGAGCAGGATAAGCGGTTGGGATAATGGGTGGATGGATCTCTTTTTTTAACCTGGGCTGTTTGCAGGCTTGGCATACGACACAGGGAATTTGCAGTAACTCTGTCCTCTGGATGATCTGCGGGATGACGAGAGCGCAGGGTTTTTGTTTTACATTTATATCCGCCGCCACCGTTCCCCCTCTTCTGCATGTCTGATCAGCTAAACAACCGATCGGCATCACTTCTTCAAGAGGGGGGGACAATCGCCCCAAGTGAAACAAGAAGACTCGGGAACGAAAACTGACGAGATATTGAAATGGAAATAGATGTGGACATGTGTTTGACGGAACATAATTAAATTGAGCTTATCAATATCCATTTAGGTTAGCCGTTATGAAGATAAAGGAGGAGATTGACCAAAAAAAAAGAAGGATATGATCCCGAGAGTGCTCCAGGGAGTGTGCCAGCAGTGTGTATGTGTATGTGAAGTGTCCGCCTGTGAGTGCCCGGGATTATCCATTTTTCCATTTTCCGAACCGCTTATCCTGCTCTCAGGGTCGTGGGGAGGCTGGAGCCTATCCCGGCAGGCAGGGAGACACCCTGGACAGGCCGGCAGACTGTCACACAGGGCCCACACACACACACACACACACACAAATTCATACCCTAGAGACAATTTAGTACAGCCGATTCACCTGACCTACATGTCTTTGGACTGTGGGAGGAAACCAGAGCCCCCGGAGGAAACCCACGTAGACACGGGGAGAACATGCAAACTCCACACAGAGGACGACCCGGGACGACCCCCAAGGTTGGACTACCCCGAGGCTCGAACCCACGACCTTCTTGCTGTGAGGTGACTGCATTAACCACTGCGGCACCGTGCCGCCTGCCCTGGATTAATCCCAGTAAATTCTGGTGTCTGAGATCCGTGACTTATCGTAGTGCCTCCGGGCAGCAGACAGGATCTGCAGCCACCCACGGGCCCCGTTGTCATGTGGACACCCCAAGTCCAGGAGAACAGCTGAAGCCCAAAGCACCGTAACCCTAGAGGAATACCAAGCCAACGGGGGGAGGGGGGCTGCAGATCAACAGCCCCATATGCCTCCGAGGAGAACAAGCCACTCCCCAAAGGCACAAGCCGGGCCTGTACACCCGAGGCACACCCCCAGGCCTAGGCCCAGGGCACACCCGCAGGCGTGGGACCTGAGCTGCGAACGGCAAGCGCAGACCGCCGGCCCGGAGCCAGGCCCCGCGACCAACAGACTGACGCACCATGGGGACCGCCCGCCCAGCGAGCAGGCAGGGGGATGCCCCATCCCCATCCACACCCGATGTAGGGACGAGGCCCGCTGCGCCGCCGTCGGATAGATACCCCCCTCAGCCGCACACACCCACGTAGCCGAAAACACCCAGCCCACATCACCCGACGGTGCTACCCCGCCCCCCGGGGCGGACAGGGCCTCGCCAGCACCCGCAGACAGCCAGACATGCGGCCCCCCCCCCACCGCCACCACCCACACCCGTGGCGCCCGTCACAGAAAAGCCACAAAGCAGGAGCAAGTCCGGCAGCCGCCCCCCCCCCCCTGCACCACGGCCCACACCCACGACGACAAGCCACCACCCAAGGTGGCGACAAGCCAGTCTCATGTTGAGTTGTTGCGCACCAGCATCCAGCCGCTTGTTGCGAGGCTATTTATTATGTCAGCGTTCTTCGACTGCGTTTGCCCGACGGAGCAGACCAGACGCACATCGCAGGGTTTAGAAGGAGTAGCAATTCTGCGGGTTTCCCTCGCCAGAGCCGGGGGCTGTGTGGCTCGTCTTCACGGCTGCGGCGTTTACATGTCAGCCGGGACGAGCAACTTTGGCAGGGACCAAAAAGCCCCGTCGTCACTTGTGCGAGGTCATGTGTGAGAACGCCGCCGCTCCGCAAACCCACACGGGTCACCTCCCTCTCTCTAAGACTGCTGGGAAAGCGTGTGGTGCAGAAGCCTCTACAGCGTCTGCGTCCGCCGTCTCCACAGCGTCGTGCCCTGTTAGTAAGGGTATGCCGATGAGAATGTGGGTTTAGGTTTATTTGTCCCGTGCAATTATGAACACTTACCCGCCTACGTTCTCCACGATCGAATCCCATCAAGAAAGAAGATCAAAAATAGTTTAAAAAAAAAAAAGTTGATACGAGGTATAGGTGACGTAAGATGTACGTGAGGCAAATTATACATCGGATCTTACGGCCTGTAAATAGAAACCGTCATTAGGCTGGTCGTGTAAAAATTGTTTGCCAGATCAGGTGTGTGTGTGTGTGTGTGTGTGTGTGTGTCCGTTACAGGGGTTTGTGAAATCGCTGATAATTTTTTTATTTTTTTTGCCCCCCCTCAGGATAAGATGGCCTTGAATATAGCTAATTTTCCACAGAGGAACCCTCCACAATATGCCTTTTATATTACTATTACACCGCTGATCTTATCGCGCTCTCGCGCAACCCTCCTGCAAATTACTTCTTTGAGAGGGGTCGGCATCTTAACACTCTGTGACTGTTTTTCTGACTGAGGAAATCAGATCTGCTGCTTGCGTGTTATTGATAACGCTCCCTGGGAAATGACGTTGAGGGATGTTTGTGCTGAGGCCTTCAGGGAGCTCGTCTCCTTGTCAGTGAAGAGAAACCTGACAGTTTTAGACAGACGGCATCGCAGAAGCTGCGAGAGCATACGCTTATATTGAACCGTGCAGAATATAAGGGGGTATGCCATTGGTGGGGGCTCTAGTGCCCTCTCTGTTAATGTATATCGGCCATGTGTAATAGCCCTGGGGATCACATCTGACACTTGTTGAGGTGATGCTATCAGTCGCTGTAGAGAAATTGATCTTGGGGCCTGGACACAAGCCCGTTAGTTGCCTTCTCTGGGCCGGCCCCATTGATATTCCCGCACTTGCCTGTGCGGTGGACATATCTGTACTTAAAATACCTCCGGCCCAAAAGAAAAATCTATCCACTCTACTATTTAGGCCTCACTTCAGTTAGGCGCACACTAACCTACAGAACGCCCCCACAAGATCAATATCAAGGCCCACGCTCTGCACACACACTTTCCTCCGTCGGTCACAAGTCCTGAGACGGCGAGCCGGGAGTGACTCGCTCTGAGCCACCTGATGATCCACTGAGAGGTGGTCAGTCTGCGCATATGAGGGAAACGCCAACGTGTTGTCTGTAAATGCCACAGTGTGGCTATTGTGGACCAGGTATGTGGTTTAGGGAAAAAAAAATCAACCCTAGATTATGTAATTCCTTGCCGTTCCCTCTAAGAGTGTTTTCTCCACGGGTGTCGGGCTCCCGGAGGTCCTCAGAGCTCAAACTCCGCCGGATCAAAACCGCCGTTGTGACTCGTTGCAGTCCGCGGTGTTGCCTGGGAATGTCAGCAGTTGTCGCATTTCTTCGCCGCCTTTGAGGGATTGCCACGCGACCCGGCAGCGGAGCGGGCGTCCTCTGATGTAGTCGGTTTCTGGGCTGAGCTAAGTTTAGAGGCCTGCAGAGAGGAGTGACCTGGGAGGGTTTCTGGGCGAGGCGGAGAAACAGGCGGCTCTGCTGCCGTATTGGTTGTGGCATGCATGCTCTGGTCAGTGTATTATTAGGACTGGCCCAGGACTGAAATTTGTACACAATTCACATAGTATTCAGTTCGGTCTCTGGACAGGCCTCAATTAACTGAGGACTACTGGTGGCCTGCAAAGTGCAAGTCTGTCCTCATGGTCTTATTTCTGGAAAGTGTATGTATGAGCAAAGTTGTTTGAAAATGTCAAGGCCCTTGCGTGTTAAATTGTGTACGAGTTCGTGAAGGGAGTTTTGGTCGTAAGAGCGGCAGTAAAGTGTTTACTCATGGCTTTTTCACTGATTTGTGAAATTACCCTGCCATCTTGTGCGTCGTCGTTACACTTTGAAAAAAGTGAAATGGAGCCTTTTCTCTCCTTCCTATTTTTTCTCCCTGTTAAAGGCGTTTTTTTTTTTTTTTAGGGAGTTGTTCCTTATCCCATGTGAGGGTCTAAGAACAGGATGTTGTGTTGCTGTAAAGCCGCTTGAGGCAAATTTGTCATTTGTGATATTGGGCTATACAAATAAATTTAACTTGACTAAACTAATATCCATCCATCCATTATCTGAACTGCTTATCCTGCTCTCAGGGTCGCGGGGGTGCTGGAGCCTATCCCAGCAGTCACTGGGGGGCAGGCGGGGAGACACCCTGGACAGACCGCCAGGCCATCACACAGGGCCAACACACACACACACATTCACACCTAGGGACAATTTAGTACGGCTGATTCACCTGACCTGTATGTCTTTGGACCGGGGGAGGAAACCGGAGCCCCCGGAGGAAACCCACGCAGACACGGGGAGAACATGCAAGCTCCACACAGAGGACGACCCGGGATGACCCCCAAGGTTGGGCTACCGCAGGGCTCGAACCCAGGACCTTCTTGCTGTGAGGCGACCGCGCTAACCACTGCGCCACCGTGCCGCCCAATCCTAGAATAAACACCGTTCAGCAGTGAAGCAAGTATAGTGATTCTGCATGAGGCTGCTTTTATTTCTCGTAACGTCCTCCTTGTTGTCCAATAAATGTGGGGATGCGGTCGTAGCTAAACGTCTCAGTAATGTCCAAGCGACTCTTTCTGATGTAGCAAAAGAACGTTTAATTGGTAAAGTATTGACGTCTGCGGAAATGGTAAATTCGCGCCATAAAAACTATTTCCCTTGACAAACTGGGCTCCTCGCAAAGCTGAAAGCAATATTAAAGCTAGCCAGATACAACAAACAATGTGATACACAATGGCCCTTTGTAGGCTAAAGAGGACAGAGAGGACCGCAGAAACCGCCTCGATGCCGTCCTCCTTTAAGGATCCTCAGCAAGATGGAGTGATGTCACAAAGCAAATGGTTGCTTGTCGCTGTCCCACTGGTAAAGAAGAAAAAGAAAAACCTTCATCCCAGGAAGATATATTACACGTTTCATAACAGCTTAGACTGCCATGAAATTAAAGATGTGAGCGTATGACTAAAAAAAAAGTTGATGAGGTGTGACAGGCGCTTGCTCGGGTGATGGAAAAGGCGTCGGCCTTATCGGCGGCACCACCCGAGAACGAGAAAAGTCCCACGTTGTGTTATTATTAGCAACCCTTTACAAAGTGGAGCTGAAGTGACGGTCCATAAATAGAAACTTGATTTGGCGCTCTAGAAGGATTTTTCCATTCCACTTTTCCTTTCAGCTCACGACATTGTGTGTGCACCCCCCCACCCCCCCCCTCCCTCAAAAAAAAAGGTAATCTGTGAAGGTGTAGACACCACTTTTGCAGCTGGCGTGGTTCAGGCTAGAACGGCGTGGCAGGAAATACGCCAGGGAGCCTACCCCTCATCGGCTGTGGCGCAGGTCTGAGTCCTCCACCGCTGATGGCGAGCGAGCGAAGTGTGCAGCGATGCCTGCAGCGGCGTTAGCGTGCATCCCAAACTAAATATTTAATGATCCGAGTGGGGACGGAGCGATGACGAAGCTGCTCTTGTAAACCCTGTGCAAAATCTGACAGTTCCCTGCTGTTTACCCAACGCTGCCTCCAGGTCCTGTGAGTTTTCTCTTTTCTTTTTTTCTGCTTCTATCTGTTTAACCTACTCAGCACACCACCCCCCCCCCTTCGCTCACTACACCCAGACTATGTGCTAAATCCGGGCAGCCGCTGTACATTGCAATTTGCAGCGTTGTCATGGCGTTTCGCGTTTGACAGTCGCAATAATCCACGCAAGTTAATTTTTCAGAATTGTTTTTACGTCGGCGCTTTGCATAATGGGCTAGAACGTATTAATTGGCTTAATCCTGTTATCAAAGGAAAAAATAAAAGAAGGCCCGTGCTTTATCCTGTTTGAAACGTGTCAGGCACAAACCCGCGTGTGAGACGGGACGCCGCGGTGTTTACCGCCGCGGTTAATCGTGTTTGGGTTGAGCTCGCCGTCCGTGACAATTATTACCGTGTCCTGGACCGAACGGTTAACTGTCTCTCAGAATCGCACCGGGAGGTGTCGTTCGGCGTGTCGGGAGTGCTTCCCACGGAGGAGGGGGCAGGCGGTGAAGCTCTGCCCTTCGGCAAACCGCTTTGCAGCATCCCTGTGGGAACGCTCTCCTTCTCCATACTTATACTCAAGAAATACATATATATATATATATATATATATATATGTGTGTGTGTATATATATATATATATATGTATATGTATATATATATGTATATATACATATATATATATATATGTATGTATATATATATATATATATATGTTTTTTCTGACGCGGCGTGAGTAACTGTGTCCAAATAGAGACGCTGCGCTTCCCAGTGCCGATCAGAGTAGCTCATCCTCTGTGATCTTCAGACGTTCTGATTTACAAGGTCACGGGAGGGGTATGACTCATTATTTTGCCAGAAGCCCAGCCTGTCATTAGAGGTGCAGCACAGACAGCCATGTGCACAGCAAATAAACAGCCTGGCAGCGGGCTCCCACTTCACCGTGCCCCCGAACGTACCCGCTGTTTAACTCCAGCCCTCAAATTAGCCCTGCTCAGGCGGCCCACCGTAGACCCAGACGGCCCACCGTAGACTCAGACGGCCCACCGTAGACTCAGACGGCCCACCGTAGACTCAGACGGCCCACCGTAGACCCAGACGGCCCACCGTAGACTCAGACGGCCCACCGTAGACTCAGACGGCCCACCGTAGACTCAAGACGGCCCACCGTAGACTCAGACGGCCCACCGTAGACTCAAGACGGCCCACCGTAGACTCAAGACGGCCCACCGTAGACTCAAGACGGCCCACCGTAGACCCAGACGGCCCACCGTAGACTCAGACGGCCCACCGTAGACTCAGGCGGCCCACCGTAGACCCAGACGGCCCACCGTAGACTCAGACGGCCCACCGTAGACCCAGACGGCCCACCGTAGACCCAGACGGCCCACCGTAGACTCAGACGGCCCACCGTAGACTCAGACGGCCCACCGTAGACTCAGACGGCCCACCGTAGACTCAAGACGGCCCACCGTAGACTCAGACGGCCCACCGTAGACTCAGACGGCCCACCGTAGACTCAGACGGCCCACCGTAGACTCAAGACGGCCCACCGTAGACTCAGACGGCCCACCGTAGACTCAGACGGCCCACCGTAGACTCAAGACGGCCCACCGTAGACTCAAGACGGCCCACCGTAGACTCAGACGGCCCACCGTAGACCCAGACGGCCCACCGTGGACCCAGACGGCCCACCGTGGACCCAGACGGCCCACCGTAGACTCAGACGGCCCACCGTAGACTCAGACGGCCCACCGTAGACTCAGACGGAGAGCAGAATAATGTCTCGGTTGGAGAAGAGGTGTCGCTGGAAGAGTGCAGAGGAGAACCGGGGCCTGATTTCTGGGGGGGGGGGGGCAATATTTGATCCTGCCCCGGGGATCATCTGCGCTCAGCTCTTTGCGTCGGTCCGTGGCCTGAAGTAGCTTCTGATAACCACGTCCTGGTCACGTCCGGGTAGCGCGGCGTTCAGATCCACCGCGCCGTCGCAGGAGTCACGACAACCCCGTTTCATACGCTTGTTTTTCTTCGCAGACAAGATGCGAGAGCCTCGCTGCTGCTCCGGACTCAACAGAAGTCCCCGGCGTTATTTAACGGAGGGTCTTGTTGCGTAATAGCCGGTTTAGATATCAGTCATTTGTCATTGTGAACGGTTTCTGCTTCATTTCAGTGTCTTCTTTGTGCATCTTTGCCTGCGTGCACAATTACTGTGTAGGAGGAATTACGTCAGTGGTGTGTGTGTGTGTGTGTGTGTGTGTGTGTGTGTGTTTGTGGTATCTGTAATTTATGGTGAATCGTTGTTGTGCGGTGTTATGAACTGCGGCGGTCGTGCCAGCAGACCACGAGTCGGCGCGTGAAGGAAAGTAAACCATCGGCGACTCTGCCGTTAGTGTTTCACGCCACCTTCGACCTCTGCCGACGTGTGTCGTGTCGGCAGTTGTCAGGTGCAGAGACCAAAATACAGACGTCAAATGTCCCAATGTACCGTCAGTACCCTCACAACGGATTAATGTTACATTTCTAAGCTGTGTGAAACAAAAAAAATCAGGTATTGTCGTCCACATGCTGGAAAGGGCTTCAGCCTTATTTGTGATGGAAGCGGCGGTGCTTATTGTAACGGGTCTTTTGTTAGCTCGGGCTGCGGCGACAAGCGGCGTGTTTCTCGGGTGGGGGGGGGGGGCGAGCGAGAGTGGGACCTGAATGGGGAGGGGAACATAATCGCCGTGTTGCCGTGGTAACGTACAACATGACCCTGCGGTGAGAGGAGGTGAGGAGGTGATGGATAGGTGGTGCTGTAACAGGAGAGCCTCCTACCATAGTTACCTGTATCCTTTCAGGACAGCCGGGTTGGGGGTGGGGGTGGAGGTTGGGGTGGATGAATAATCAGTAACCGCGGTCACAAAAGACCGTTCTCTTTTTGAGGAAAAGCCTCTTTTGTATTAAAATTGACACACCGTCCCTATGTTGTTTCACATCGCACCGTGTGTTGTCCCTTTAAGTGGCTGCACAGAATGCTAATGGGGTTCCTGCAAATACACAACATGGAAAACAAACAAACAAACAAACATGAACACATAAAAACGCATGCTGCACCTACGCCGTGGTTCATACAGCGGCGTCTTAAGATGGCACACAGCCAAATACCCGGAAGCGGTACGTTGAAAGGATCGGGAATGTCCCACGATCCACCGGCATCTTATCTTCAGCAGCTGTCCCGTAGTCCGTGTGATCGCCCCCAAGGCCGCGGAGGTCACAGCCGCAGCCTTTCATGCTAACACCTCACATATTCCCACGGAGGAGAAGGGAGTTTTCGACACATGGCGCCGAGGGGTGGGGCTCTGCTGCCTTCTGCCCGGTCGCGCTGGCGGGGATTAAGACTACCGTTCCAGCATGGCAATAAACGGCAACTGCTGCTCATCTGCCTCTTCAGCGACGGCAGCGTCTGGCGAGCTTCTGCAGGAGATCGGGGCGTTGCAGGAACCAGAAGCGGTCCCGGTTAATGTGGAGGTGTCAATAGATCTATTTTTAATGGTTTACACTTACATTTCCTCCTCTAGTTTATGCTGAGCCGGCTATCCCTTAGTCAGTCGAATACAAATATCTGTGTGAGGGGGCGTCTGGGTAGCGTGGCGGTCTATTCCGATGCCTACCGACACGGGGATCGCCGGGCGTCCCTGCAGAGACAGCTGGCCGTATCTACGGGTGGGAAGCCGGATGATGGGATGTGTCCTGGTCGCTGCACTAGCGCCTCCTCTGGTCGGTCAGGGTGCCTGTTCAGGGGGGAGGGGGAACTGGGGGGGTAGCGTGATCCTCCCACGTGCTACACCCCCCCCCTGGCGAAACACCTCACTGTCAGGTGGAAAAGAAGCGGCTGGCGACTCCACATGTATGGGAGGAGGCATGTGGTAGTCTGCAGCCCTCCCCGGATCGGCAGAGGAGGGTGGAGCTGCGACCGGGAAGGCTCGGAAGAGCGGGGTAATTGGCCAAGTACAATTGTGGAAAAAAATCCAAAAAAGGAAAAAACGATCCGTGTGATGTTGATGGACACATGTTGGAACCACTTTTTTTTGAGTTCCTCTCCGATGTCCTAGATTCACTTTAATGGAAGTGATTTTTTGTGTGTGTTATTCAGGAAACCAATACCCAGAGGTCGTCGGCGGGTCAAGTCAAATCATTTCTTGTTAAGGGATTATTCAAAGTAGAGGGTTGAGAAAACAAGGTCAGCGGATACAGGGCAGCTAACAATAACATATGATCTTCTCGAATATCCCACGGGATGCAATTTGACGGCCTTTTTTTATGCTAAGAGGCCTCTCTTGTAGTGGTTCTGCCAGGTTTATAGGCTGTTTGTAGGATCTCGGAAGTGGACTGTGTCACATTTGGGCCAGTGCTTTAAGTGCACAACTGCTGCACATACCACTGATAGCAACGGATGGAGCAGACCAGGGAGCAGATTACTTTGGCAACTTGCCGTTGGCGCGGGCCGCAGTGTGGCTAAACTCTTAGACCTGCTTAAACATCTGAACTTCTTGGGTCTTCATGCGTACTCAACAATCCAGATAAAGAACTCGCAGGAAGTTGAGTCAGTTCCACTGGACACAACGTTTTTTGAGGGCGAAACGTTTCATCACGCGCGGTGCGGTTGTTGGCACGGTCGCCTCACAGCAAGAAGGTCCTGGGTTCGAGCCCCGGGGTAGTCCAACCTTGGGGGTCGTCCTCTGTGTGGAGTTTGCATGTTCTCCCCCGTGTCTGCGTGGGTTTCCTCCGGGGGCTCCGGTTTCCTCCCACAGTCCAAAGACATGTAGGTCAGGTGGATCGGCCATACTAGATTGCCCCTAGGTGTGTGTGTTTGTGTGTGTCGGCCCTGTGTGATGGCCTGGCGGCCTGTCCAGGGTGTCTCCCCAACTGCCGCCCAATGGCTACTGGGATAGGCTCCAGCCTCCCCGCGACCCTGAGAGCAGGAGAAGCGGTTCAGATAATGGATGGATGGTTTCTCTTCAGTCTCAGCTGACTGCGGGTGCCCCCACTCTTAGAAACAACACAGCGACATAACGACCGAAAACAATGATCAGTTTCATATGCAGATTTCCGTGACTATTAACTCGAGTTTCAATGGCCATGTGTACAATTCACAGAGGATTTAAACGTTTAATTGGGGAAGGGACGATGTACATTAATCAACACTCAAAACAGATGTAAATGCACCCGAGTTAGCTAAGAGGCTTGTTTCCGTCGGCAGTCTCTTTGCCCTGATGTCGTTAGGCGTCCTAGGGTGATAAAATAACACAAAATGAATAAATAAATAAACACACGACATACAATGCAAGAAACAACAAGAGCAATTGGGGAATAGCTGCAATCGCCGCAGTGTAAGATGGCGACACATGTACACTTACCCCCCCCCCCCCGTGGAGAGGGCGTGACCAGCCCTGAACCGAGGGGGAGGGGGGGGAAGCATGATTGTATAAAAATATACTAGTATTTTCTGCAGACATATTAGTCACAATGAGGTCATTATTTATCGTCTGTGGCAGCAGGGATGGGCAACATGATCCAGAAGTAGACCTGAGTCTACAAATCAAGGTCCTTAGCGAAGGCCATTAGTTGACTAATAGACTCAGGCGTGTAAAGGCTTGGTTGGAACAAGACTATTGGTTGACTAATAGACTCAGGTGTGTAACGGCTTGGTTGGAACAAAGACCTGCATCCACACCGGCCCTCTCAGGATCATGTTGCTCATCCCTGCCAGACCAAGCACAGCATGGACTCGATCTTGATCTTGCGCAACCTGGGGTGCGTTAATGATTGCATCATGTTAACCGTGTCCCCAGGCTGATTACTAGCCCCATGTGTCCTCCGCTCCCTCCTCCTTCTGGGAGAAGACGTCTTGCAGAGAGCACGTGCCATCATTGATTGTTCTCGCCTTTGTTTACCAGCTACAGAAGGCGCCAGCCAGTCACCTTTGACCTTTTGTTTAGGGAAGTGGTCTCTGGCGCTTGCGGGCGAGGCTGCCGCCGCTAAGCACGGTCACTCGGCACCGTGTGTCATTGTCGGCCTCCGTCTTATTCGGCGTGTGAAATCTAATTCACTGACACACTGCGGTATGAATACTGCAAGGAGAAAGAGCTTACGTTCCAAGTGACCCAAAATAAATAAATACATGAAAGATTTCTTCTGCAACTTTTCTCCTTAACACACAACATTTATGATATACACGTTTTTGTGTGATATGGATAAGTCAAGATTTTAAAGGGAAGGTTTACAAGATGGTGGAGAGACCAGCTATACAAGATGGTAGTGAGACCAGCTATGTTGTATGGTCTGGAGACGGTGGCACTGATGAAAAGACAGGAGGTGGAGGTGGAGGTGGAGCTGGAGGTGGCAGAGATGAAGATGAGAAGATTTTCACTGGGAGTGACGAAGAAGGACAGGATTAGGAACGAGTATATTAGAGGGACAGCTCAGGTTGGACGGTTTGGAGACAAAGCAGGAGAGGCAAGATTGAGATGGTTTGGACATGTGTGGAGGAGAGATGCTGGGTATACTGGGAGAAGGATGCTGAATATGGAGCTGCCAGGGAAGAGGAGAAGAGGAAGGCCAAAGAGGAGGTTTATGGATGTGGTGAGGGAGGACGTGCAGGTGGCTGGTGTGACAGAGGAAGATGCAGAGGACAGGAAGAGATGGAAACGGATGATCCGCTGTGGCGCCCCCTAACGGGAGCAGCCGAGAGTAGTAGTAGTAGTAGTGGTGGTAGTAATAGTAGTAGTGGTGGTAGTAGTGGTAGTAGTAGTGGTAGTAGTAGTAGTAGTAGTGGTGGTAGTAGTAGTAGTGGCAGTAGTAGTAGTAGTGGTAGTAATAGTAGTGGTAGTAGTGGTAGTAGTAGTAGTAGTAGTGGTGGTAGTAGTGGTAGTAGTAGCAGTAGTAGTAGTAGTGGTAGTAATAGTAGTAGTAGTGGTAGTAGTGATAGTAGTAGTGGTAGTGGTGGTGGTAGTAGTAGTAGTAGTAGTAGTGGTAGTAATAGTAGCAGTAGTAGTAGTGGTAGTAGTAGCAGTAATAGTAGTAGTAGTGGTAGTAGTAGTAGTGGTAGTAGCAGTGGTAGTAGTAGTAGTGGTAGTAGCAGTAGTAGCAGTAGTAGTAGTAGTAGCAGTAGTAGTAGTGGTAGTAGTAGCAGTAATAGTAGTAGTAGTGGTAGTAGTAGTAGCAGTAGTAGTAGTAGTAGTAGCAGTAGTAGTAGTAGCAGTAGTAGCAGTAGTAGCAGTAGCAGTAGTAGTAGCAGTATTAGTAGTAGTTGCAGTAGTAGTAGTAGCAGTAGTAGTAGTAGTAGTAGTAGTAGTAGTAGTAGTAGTAGTAGGATAAGTCAAGATTTTTTTATTTTTTTTGCTGTGATAGTTTTTGTCTTCAGTTTGGTATGTGTCCTTTGTGATATTTTCCACAATGACTCTTTCATACCATATTCATACTAACAGAGATTACATGCTTCTTATATATATTACTTCTACTGCTCTTTCATGTAATTCTTCACATCATTATTGTTACAATAATAACAATAATAATAATTGGTGCACAAACATTATTATTTCTGTTATGTATATTGCTGTTATTTCAGCAGGACTGCAGTGTAAAATGTGCACACAGACACAATATACCGGTTGGGTTCGAATGAATACCTAATGGCGGCTTACGTGAGGATGGAATCAGTATTCATGAATGTTCCGCGGAGCTGCTAGCGCTTGCCCATCAAATTAAAAAGTGTGGTAACGCCGGCAAATGATATTTCTACTGTAAGTTTCAACTTGACACAGCTGAAACGGCTCATTGTCTCCCACCAGAGAGGACTGTGGTCTGTCTGTAGATATCATGTCAAGGTCACCCCTTGCTCTTCAATGCTGTCATTGTTTTGGGTCGTCCCCCCCCCCTTTTTTTTTTCAGT
Organism: Lampris incognitus; assembly: GCF_029633865.1. Lineage (NCBI taxonomy): Eukaryota > Metazoa > Chordata > Actinopteri > Lampriformes > Lampridae > Lampris > Lampris incognitus. The sequence goes on from NC_079216.1 coordinate 62,573,325, forward strand.
AGAATCTATTTGCAACTTCGTAATCGAACGGCTCCTCGCAAAAAGGGGGCTTTTCACCGCGGCTGGAAACGTCGTGGCAATAATAATTCAAGGGTTGTGTCCCCAGCAGTTATGAGGGTTCGGCCGATTCCCCGTTAGCAAAGGTCAACTCCGACTGGCGTGCTGTTTACACGCCGCCGCCGCTGCCCGCACACTGACCGCCGCGGCGTGTGGTACGGAACACGGTCCCGTCCGAGGGGTCGGCATTCCGCCCAACCTACAACACTTAGCATGTTTGGAATGTCCCATGTTGGACCGATTTTTTTGTTTTCCTTCTTCTTCCCCGCTTTCCCTGTCACACTTATTAGGCCGTGCACGGCACACACAGTGCTCCATTATTTTCTGGTTGTGCTCGGGTGTAGGCTAACTGAGATGATATTGTTATGAAGGTCATATCTGCAAGTCGGGGTGGTGGATATTTACCCCATCTTGGTGGTATTGTTGGGTATTAGAGAGCACCTGGGCTTAATTAGTGTAATATTTTCTGGCTCGTGCTCGTGTTCGAGGCCAACGTGGCGGGAGATGTCCCCTCCATCTCGTTTGTTTATTTAGTTTTGTCGGGGTAGGGCTGCGGGACGGGGTGTCGGCAGTGCAAGATGGCCCCCGTTGGTCTGCGGTGGACCTGTGACGGTTCAGGATCATTGTGAAGCCGGCCGCCCGGGCAAAAATTAGAGGCTGCGGCCTGCCACTGCCGCCGCATTCCAGCGTGGACGGCAATGTCATCAACCCTCAAACTGAAACTGTCAGTCTTCTGCTAGGACAGCTGAGACATGCCGCGACAGCTGTCCTTCAAACACAGGTTGACCCTTTAATTTGTGAGGCGTCCCGCCTCCGTGTTAGGATCCGTCCTGGATGCTGTCGAATTTAACCTTGGCACAGCTAGAATGGAGGCGAGAGTAGGTATTATAATTACGCGAGGAATTACCCAAATTCGCCTGTTTTTACTAGCCAACAATATTTATTTAAGCTACTCAGATCCTTAGTTTGGTTTTACTAGGGTAAACATTTGACTTGTCACCCTGACACCTTTGTAGTTTGAGGACTTGAGCAGTAATGGACGACAGTTTGTGTGATCCGTGTCTGTTTCCAGGTGAAATTAACAGTGCGACCGTGATTTTCACCCTTTTCTCTATTTACACTCGTAGGTGGTTTTACCCAATAGATGAATTTGCCCACCCTTGGGGTCATAGGCGGATTATGAGACAATGGGCCCCAGGGCACAGATGCATACCCCCCCGCCCCCCAGCAGGGCAAGTACACTGGCTTGCAGCCAACAGCACAATAACTAAGCTCACCTGTACCTCAACAGGATTTACAGCGCACATACACAGCGCCAACAGCATATTATTATTATTATTATTACTATTATTAGTATTATCATACACAGTTCCTTTAACTTCATGCCATAATACACCATAATAAGCGGGCGGGTCCATTCCTTGGGCCTGGGGTTAGAATGAGGTAGCAGTCTATTTGATGGATAGTGCCTTTCTTAGGATACGAGATGTTCCAAGTAGTGCCGTCTTCTGTAGTTCTGGTATGTTAGCCGGGACCCGTTGGGTGTATTTCTCCATCCCCGGGCTCCTATCACTACTGGTATTGTGGTTTTCATTCCCCACATTCGTTCAATTATTGTTATTATTATTATTATTATTTTGGTTTTTTCCCCCCCATGTTTTTCTCCCCAATTGTACTTGGCCAATTACCCCACTCTCTCGAGCCGTCCCGGTCGCTGCTCCACCCCCCTCTGCTGATCCGGGGAGGGCTGCAGACCACCACATGCCTCCTCCCATACAGCTGGAGTCGCCAGCCGCTTCTTTTCACCTGACAGTGGGGAGTTTCACCAGGGGGACGTAGCGCGTGGGAGGATCACGCTGTTCCCCCCCGACAAGAAATGCAAAGGTAATAACGGCGACTTCCCACAGAGGCTCCGGTTCAGGGGCCCCCTGAGCTCTAGGGCCCGGTAGGCCCGTTTGGTAATCCACCCATGCTCGGGTTGACACCGAGCAAAGGGAGGAGTCCAGTAATGCCCACCTGTTCTCCCACGGGGACCGAAGACTGTAAGCGTTGGCGCTCAGGAAAACGTGGCTTATCTCTGTTTAGCCGACTGAGCCGTCTAATGACCCGGACACCCGGCAGGCCGAGTCAGTACCGCGCGTCTTCATGACGCCGCGTGTTAGCGTCCGTGTTTCTAAGGCAGCCTTCCCGCCGAGCCTGTGTGTCCGCCTTCACTTGTTGTGGGTGTTGTGGTCGGCGGCGGCGGCGGCGGCTGTCTGCGGTGTGCCTGCACGTGGGTGGTTAATAGCTGACCACTGGCGAAGACAGCCATCGCATCTGTTCCACTATGGTCGGTCTCTGCATCCGGGGGGCGCTGCAGGCGCGGTGCAGCTCCGACAGTTGTCCGAGTCAAACGTATTATGACGGACATCAATGCATCAATGCAAAAACTGGCTCGAGCAGATGTGTACAGTGGTTCTGTTCGCAGCGGTTCTGTCTTCCATTCCCCACTCACTGCGAGGCGTCTTAAATGACCTATTTTAAAGGTTGAATATCGGCGTGCTGTTTAACCACTGGTAAGCAAGCACTCTTGTCAGTCACGCAATCAAATCACTCTACAGTACGCACATGAGTCGACAACCATGCCCTCTAAAACACACACACACACACACACACACACACCCACCAATGGGCCTCCGCCTAAGGGAACTAGTCAGTAAATAGTGCACATTAATGTTATATTAATATCCATAACGACACTGAAGCCGACCTGACGGTGCAATAATAAGAGCCCTCGGCCTAATTACGATATGGACCGGACTCGAGCCACCGAGAGCGTTTCACAATTAACAGCTCATGAATACTGCATCTGTCCCTGTGCATGCCTTGAAGAGAGCTCATCACTGACGGGGAGAGTGCTGTTATGAGGGGCACCTCCCCTACCCGGTCCACTCCTCTCCCACCCTTCCACAGGAGCAGCCTATGATGTAATGTTCCTGCTGCTGATAGAGCAACCCCCTCTCCTGCTCTTTTTTTTTCTCTTCTTCTCTCCTCCCATTCGCTCCTGCTTGTGCTGCTGCTGCTGCTGCTGCTGCTGCTGGTGGTGGTAGTGGTGGATGTCTGTGCATGTGCGTGTGTGTGTGTGCATGTGTGTGTGCGTGTGCATGTGTGTGTGTGTGTGTGTGTTGCGCCGGTTCAGCTGCAGCCCTGGGCATCTCTGGGGATCCCTGCAGAGCTTGTGTTCTTCTGTCACCACTGGACCGAGAGCCGGCGTTACTGGAGGACTGCGGGACCTGGTCCTCTGCTGCTGCTGCTGCTGCCGCTGCTGCAAAGAAACAAGGTAATTCTTCTGGCTGGCGACAAAAAGGAGGCGCTCTGTGGAGAAAAGAGAAGGAGAGAGTAGGGAGAGAGAGTAAAATAAGGAGGGACGGAGAGAAGGAGGGGACGGGAGGCTGGCTGGCTGGCTGAGTTTCCAGTCAGCCGCTGAGTAAATTGGTCTGGTTGGGAAATGTTTCTTGTTGCCACAGCGCCGGGCGTCATGGCAATAGATGAACGTTACTCCCCCCCCCCCCCCCCCGCCCCGCATCCCTCGGTGCATGTGACCGTAGTTTGCTGTTGGTTTTTTTACAGCGAAGATGAGATTTGCCGGCTCAAGTGTGCTTTATAGGCACCTCGCAGAAGTGAGTCCCTCTCTCCCGAGCAGACCCTACGTGAGGTGGCACTAAGTTTTTGGTTTTTTGTCCCTTCAGTTATTTTAACGGCGAGCGCTCAGCACAAGGATACCGTTCTCTTTAGCCGTATTTGTCCGAGCTGATTTCCCCTTAACCTTATCTTCCCTACTCGTTTGATGACGCGCCTCCTGCCGTTTTGGCGTGCCTCCGGAGAAATTGGGCGTGTGTGCTTGGACAATGACGTAGCCCGGATGAACAGTACAGCAGGTATGATCTGCATGCAGACTTCTCAACTGTTTTAGAGATGGCGAGGAATGAGTCGGAGCGCCGCTTTAGATGCTTGGCGGAAAGCGCCGTCGTGGCGGCGGTGCCCGAAATGACCAAGCGGCTCGGGCGTGCACACAACAACGGTGGATTTGTACACGTGCGTGATAGATTTCCAGCGTTTGCCCCCGACCTTAGCTCTCACTTTGTCTGATACCGCTTTAATATTTGATGCCTTGTCTGCCCCAGATGTGGATGTGGTCATATCTAATTTATCCCACCAATCTCCCTCTACTTATATTGGGGGGGGGGGGGGCGGGGAGCGCCACAGCTGTCCCCGGACGTTTCTATCCCATTTGTTTCATTGAGATGTCCTCGTTTCTCCCCCTTGTTAATCGCGCGTTCGTGAACCAAGGCGCTCAAAACCCAACCCCCAAAGTGAACGTGAGGTAAGTGTGAATGTCGGCGCCCTCCGGGTGCAGGACTCGGCAGAGGAGAGCGACCGCCTCCTTTGATTGGCCGGTAAAGACCATGTGGCGCTTTAAGGTCAGCGTATGATTTCCCCGTAGGGAAGGGGTCATGTTTACAGTGATGGTAATTGGCTCCATGAGACGCAGCGCACACAGAAAATAGCCCCCTCCCCGGGGCGATGTATATCGTCCGTGTTTTGCAAGGGCACAGGACGTCTCGCCGTAGCGGGTCGTTAACGAGTAGTTCGTGGACGGCTCAAATTAGACGCAAGTCCATCACTTGTCATTTTGACCTTCATCATCGCCGCCCGAAAGACAAAACGACGATGGAGTAAGACTTTAGAGACGTCCATTGGGAGGGATCACGGCTGTCATTGGGACCAAATGAATACTGACGTGTTGTCTTTATTAAGCTGCACAGAGCCCCCCCCACCCCCACCCCGGCAGAAATGATGCTGAAGATGAAGATCTTTAGATGAAGACATTTGCTCGTCCCATGTTAAAGCCGAACAAGTATCTGGACGGTTGCTTTTTTTTCTTTTTCTTTACGTGACTCTGCCTCCAGGGAACACGGCGGATAAATATCGTAATATCGTTCAAACCTGATTTCGTCTTTATTCAACAGGTTTTGGATTTTTTTTTCCCCCCGACGCCTCTTTTATTTGGAGAAAAAGTCGTTGGCAAGGCAAGGCCAGTATATTTCTATGGCGCGTTTCAGCAACAACGCAACGCGAAGCGCTCGACATAAAAAGATAAATGGCATTTTGACACGGGGCAATAAAAAGATATTTAAATACAAATAAAAATGTCGGGGGGGAAAAATGGCGATTCCCCCCACCCCCCCCCCCTCCATCGTCACACCGAGTGTTTTATTTGAAGAACTCCAGGGATATGCCTTAAATATAAATCTTAACTGTGCCTTAAATACAGATATGCCTTGAATATGCCTTGAAAATCTGCCGGGTGATTTATAGCAACACTTGCGGGGCAACTGCTCCGCTGTGCGCTTTGAAGAATCGTGTCGGCCTGTAGATATTGCCGAGTGCCGTGGCAAATTGCTTTCCGTGAGGGGAGAACAATTTGCTTGATTAATTTCAAGCTGCCATTGGAGGTACGAGGACATGTGATGCTAGTCTGTGCTGATGGGGGGTGTGGGGGGGGGTGTGAGGGGGGGTGTGGGGTTTGCCGGGGAAGAAAATACATGAAAGCTGAGCTTGCTGCCACTTTAATACAGACAGGGTGGGCCACCTGAGGAGCACCCGAGCTGCCCCCCCCCCGTCTCTCTCTCTCTCTACTCTCTCTCTGTCTCTCTCTCTCTCTCTCTCTACTCTCTGTCTCTCTCTCTACTCTCTCTATGTCTGTCTCGCTCTCTACTCTCTCTACTCTCTCTCTGTCTCTCTCTCTCTCTCTACTCTCTGTCTCTCTCTCTCTCTCTACTCTCTGTCTCTCTCTCTACTCTCTCTATGTCTGTCTCGCTCTCTACTCTCTCTACTCTCTCTCTGTCTCTCTGTCTCTCTCTACTCTCTCTGTCTCTCTCTCTACTCTCTCTATGTGTCTCTCTCTCTCTCTACTCTCTGTCTCTCTCTCTACTCTCTCTATGTCTGTCTCGCTCTCTACTCTCTCTACTCTCTCTGTCTCTCTCTCTCTCTACTCTCTCTCTGTCTCTCTGTCTCTCTCTACTCTCTCTGTCTCTCTCTCTACTCTATCTCTCCATGTCTCTCTCTCTCTCTACTCTCTCTATGTCTCTCTCTACTCTCTCTCTGTCTCTCTACTCTCTCTATGTCTCTGTCTCTCTCTCTCTCTCTACTCTCTCTCTCTCTACTCTCTCTATGTCTCTCTCTACTCTCTCTGTCTCTCTCTACTCTCTCTCTGTCTCTCTGTCTCTCTACTCTCTCTGTCTCTCTCTCTACTCTATCTCTCCATGTCTCTCTCTCTCTCTCTACTCTCTCTCTCTCTACTCTCTCTATGTCTCTCTCTACTCTCTCTCTGTCTCTCTACTCTCTCTATGTCTCTCTCTACTCTCTCTCTGTCTCTCTACTCTCTCTATGTCTCTCTCTACTCTCTCTATGTGTCTCTCTCTCTCTACTCTCTCTCTCTCTACTCTCTCTCTGTCTCTCTCTCTACTCTATCTCTCCATGTCTCTCTCTCTCTCTACTCTCTCTCTCTCTACTCTATGTCTCTCTCTACTCTCTCTCTGTCTCTCTACTCTCTCTATGTCTCTCTCTACTCTCTCTCTGTCTCTCTCTCTCTCTCTACTCTCTCTCTGTCTCTCTCTACTCTCTCTCTGTCTCTCTCTCTCTCTCTCTCTACTCTCTCTCTGTCTCTCTACTCTCTCTATGTCTCTCTCTACTCTCTCTCTGTCTCTCTCTCTCTCTCTACTCTCTCTCTGTCTCTCTCTACTCTCTCTCTGTCTCTCTCTCTCTCTCTCTCTACTCTCTGTCTCTCCATGTCTCTCTCTCCCTCTGTCGCTCTACTCTCTGTCTCTCTCTCTACTCTCTGTCTCTCTCCCTTCCTCTCTCTGTCTCTCTCCTCTCTCTCTCTCTCTCTCTCTCTCTCTCTCTCTCTCTCTCTCGCTCGCTCTCTCTGTCTCTGTCTCTATTGAATTTTAAACAGGCTCGCTTGGCTTGGAACTGTGCCACCGGCTCGGCTGGGAGGAAAATTCAATCCAATAAGCAGTTTGTCAGTCATAAGTATCGTGTGCGGGAAATAAATGTTCCTGCTACAACTCTAAATGCAGATTACCGAGGAATGGAGACAAACAGAGAATCAGATAGGGAAGACAATCAAATAAAGAATAATGTGTGTACACGTTTTAGAGTAGAGGATGCATGACCGAGCCGGGGGGAGAGGGGGGGGGGGCTGGGACCTCCAGTTGTGCCTGTCCAGTGAGTAATAGATAGGAGGGCGACACAGAGAGAAAGAGCATGCAGTAATCACTCTAATGTAAGGATCTGTGGTTTGTCACACAGATTATTACAAAGCTTTCCGACACGCTCCTGGGACGGGACATTGGCATCGCCGCCGTGCCAGAGGGCAGTCGTCCCAAAAACGGGCTCCGCTGGAGAGCTACGGTGTCAGCGATGGCGGGGTAACGCTTTCGGTCGTATGGGAAATGATATTCTGCTGAAATACAGTAACTTGTTGTCCACACTCGCAGGGAGAAGGAAGCGTACTGATTATAAAGGGGGATGCCACCACTATAGCGCCGCCTGGCTGCGAGTGTACACCAACTATGAGACCGAATTCGCCGAGGTATTGTGTGGTACCTCTTGTCAGGCGGAGTGAGGGCGAGAACGAACAACCCCGACACCCGCGGTTCACCCCCGGTTTGTGATGTCACCCATCTGAGGGAGCGCGTGACCGATCCTGAACCTCCCTATTCCGGTCTGCACTACTCCGTCTCGTTTGCCAAAATGAGTCATACAACTCCAGCAGGGCGACTGCGCGCCGCTCCTGCTGGCGCCTTTCCGGACAGCTCGTGCACGTGTCACGGCGACTAGAATACTAAAAGCTGCGCTGCACAACTTATCTGGCTGACTGGTGGACCAGCTTCTTAGAGGCACCCAAGCCTTTTTACAGCTAATGCGACAGTAGCATCTCTGTTGTGCCGTCTTAGCATCGTTGATGTTTATATTCCGCGGGATGGCTATCGGGGCTTACATGTAATCCCCTGGATGAGGCAGAATGCAGCCTCATCTAACAATCAGGGCAAGGACAAAAGGGAGTAGTGTGCACAAAAAGAGGAGGCCGGGGCTTTTTCGTGCACCATTATGACTCTGCCAGTTAAGCAGAAGTTAAGTTTCCCTCTCTTGGTCCGAGTTTTCCCTGGCGCCGGTCCCTGTGAGGGACCGTTGAGGGAAGGCAATATGGGGACCGGTACAGTAGTTGTTGCATCCTTTTTTGTTCTGCAAGTAGCGCCGAGCAGAGAACTGCTAGCGCCGGCGGGCCGTCGCCTCTGCTGCTACTGCGGCTTCTGTGAAAGACCGGTGGAAGCACAGCCGTCAGCCGTGACGAAGCCGCCATGTTTCCAACCTCCGGTTCCTTCACGCTTTCAGTGCTGCAAGACGTCCCGAGCTCCGGCGCTCCGGCTCCTTCCCGCTAAAAGGAAAGAGAAAGAAAAGGAAGCCGGTGCTCCTGAGGGAGGTGCTCTTTGGACAAAAGGCCTTAGGAAGATGAGGGCGTATTTATTGTGCGGTTAACGTTTCTACAGCAGCACATGACGGGAGGTGGCACCTCAGTCACGAATCCCATTTTCAGGATTAAAAACTCTCAGGATCAGGGCCTCCAGGTAGCGTAGCAGTCTACTCCGTCGCCTACCAACACAGGGATCGCCGGTTCGAATCCTTGCGTTACTTCCGGCTTGGTCGGGCGTCCCTACAGACACAATTGGCCGTGTCTGCGGCGGGTGGGAAGCCGGACGTTGGTGTGTGTCCTGGTTGCTGCAGTAGCGCCTCCTCTGGTCGGTCGGGGCGCCTTTTGGGCAGGGAGGGGGAACCGGGGGGGATAGCGGGATCCTCCCACACGCTACGTCCCCCTGGCGAAACTCCTCGCTGTCGGGTGAAAAGAAGCGGCCGGCGACTCCACATGTATCGGAGGAGGCCTCCTCGGATCGGCAGAGGGGGTGGAGCAGCAACCGGGACGGGACGGGAGAAAAAGGGGGACAAATCCAAAAGAAAAGATAAAGTCTCAGGATCGAAGGTGTGAGGGTCCGAAGTCGATGTTGACATCGCTGCAATTTCTGTAAATGCCGGATTCATACGGAAGACGTCGTCCAGCCGTCGGGTCCGGAGCACAGACGTGATGACTCGCGGCTCTTAGTGTTGTACCATTGCAGCTCAATTGTCTTAGCGTTCTTGTCAGCCTCAGCAACTCTAAGGAGGCTATCTTGTGTGTTTCCATTAGGCAAATGTGTGTAACACAAGAGCTTATCACGGAGCTGTAATTCCTCAGCTGTTATTTATTTATATGGGAGGAACAGTCGGCGCCTCCGCCTGGTATAGGTGTGACATGCTAAAGAGGAGGGCAAAGCCAGCCTTTTAGTTATTTATTTATTTATTTATTTATTTTGGTCTCTTGGAATCACGAAGGCGCATTTAACTACCAACACGGGGCTCGCCGGTTCGAATCCTTGCGTTACCTCCGGCTTGGTCGGGCGTCCCTACAGACACAATTGGCCGTGTCTTGCGGGCGGGAAGCCGGATGTGGGTGTGTGTCCTGGTCGCTGCACTAGCGCCTCCTCCGGTCGGCCGGGGCGCCTGTTCAGGGGGGGAGGGGGAATGGCGACTCCACATGTATGGGAGGAGGCATGTGGTAGTGTGCAGCCCTCCCCGGATCGGCGGAGGGGGTGGAGCAGTGACCGGGACAGCTCGGAAAATAGGGTAATTGGCCAAGTACAATTCGGGAGAAAAAGGGGGGAAAAAATCCCCCCCACAAAAAATAAAATAAAAGAGAAAAGAAAGATTCCCTTTCAACTGTTTTCATCGACTGAAATTTTTACTTGCTGGCTGTTTTCTGTTTTCTAATTGTTTACTGGTGGCTCGCATTCTTCTCGGGAGTCACGCCGACTGGAGGCAAATGAAAGCAACATTTTGAAACCATTTACACTAATGGGGTCACGAGCAACAACAGCAAAAAAAAAGAGACCAGCCATCCTCCATTTGCTTAGTCGGAGGCGGGTGTAGGAGCCCGTGCGAGGAGGAGGGGGGGGGGTCCCTTACGTTCTATGGCTTGTTTACACAGGGTCGCCTGTGTGGCAGAGGCAGGTGGTCCGACTCAACGAGAGGCGCTGTAACGCTGCGAGGCAGCGGGTCTCCGGCGAGGCCGCCGCCGCCGCTGTGCAGCCGACCCCAGAACGCCGGAGAGCACGGGACGTAAACGAGACGTCTGCTTGGTATCGCTCCCGCGGCCCGAGCGGCTCTCAGGTGACCGCGCCGGCTCGCAACCGTGACACCGCGAGCCCACATTCCCGTCCCTGACACCTCAAACCTTTGGCATTCCTGCTGCCTCCTTAGCAGCGCCTGAAGTGTATAATTAGCATCTGCCTATTTTTTGCAACAGGCGTCCCTGTCTCAACACCCCGCTTATCTCACGCCCCCCCCCCCCCCCCCCGTCCGTTTACCCGAGGTGTATTTTTGGAGAGGGTGCGCCGGGTTATTCGGCGAGGCTCTGCGTTAGCAGGACGGCTACGAGCACGCTATCGCAGATCTGCACCGGCCGTTAGCGTTCTCCATGCATCTTCGGGGGTGCTGCAGCGCCGCCCCCCCCCCCCCTCAGCGTGTCTCGTTTCGGACACATCCGTGTCGGTGTGTGGCGTTACTTGGATGTTAATGACAAGATTATCCGAATCGTGTCTGTGAAATACGAAGCGCTGGATACGGTTTCACATGAGCAGCCCTCCCCGTCCCCCCCCCCCCTTCACAGCATAATAAATGGTTCCCTACACGGACTTGTTAGCGTGACTGTTCCTGCGGTGCCTTCAGCGTCATCCCCCGCAAGCTTGTTCTTGCAAGTGTTCTGCATTTGATCTCGGCTTTTTCCGAGAGTTACAGTTTGGAAAGGGAGAAAAAATGACTGTGAATGCCGATGAGATCATATTTAGGCGTTTTAAGCCCCCCCCCCCCAAAAAAAAAGTTCTCTTAGTATGAGACTCCCTGAACTTGCTTTGGTCACTTCTTATGTGCGTAGTAAATGGCCAGGGTCTCGGACGTCTCTTTGTCGGAGTTGTTACGCGTAGGATTAAACCGAAGACTTAAGTGAAGTTTGAAATTTGAAGAAAAAAAAAACGATATTCATCTACTTACGCGTATTATAAATGATAGATGATTTCGTCTTAATTACAGGCACTTTAAAACTAACTGACAAATAAGCGGGCCCATTTATTGAACCTTGTTGAACGCCGGGGTTGTCCGACCTTGGGGGGGGGGGTCATCCCAGGTCCTTTCTGTGTGGAGTTTGCATGTTCTCCCCCGTGTCTGCGGTGGGTTTTCTCCGGGTGCTCCGGTTCCCCCCCCCCATCATAAAGACATGCATGTTAGGGTTAATACCCCTGTCTGTGCCCCTGACCGAGGCATGGCAGGGTGCTGCACAGCGGCTGCCCACTGCTCCTAGCTGCACAGCCAGGGTGGGTTAAATGCAGAGGAAGAATTTCCCCACGGGGATTAATAAAGTAATAAAATCAAATTAAATTAGAATAGAATTTCTTTGTAAGGCTGCATCCAGCAGCTGTAGTCTATCTGTAGTCGGTAAAATAAGAACCAAAAGAATCTGAAAACTTACCATACAAAACTCGGGTCAGTGCACTCCGGTCATCCATTTCAGTTAAATATTTGTTTGCCGGCACTGAAGTGTATTCTTAGTATTGACACGGGGGAAAAAGGTGCTCCGCATGTTGTAAATCCTGTTACTTTACTACAGGGTTATTGTTTTGTTTTGTTTTTTTAAGTTTCTCTTATTAATCCCCATGGGGAAATTCAATTACTGCAAATTAACCCACTTTTCCGCAGTTTGCACTGTAGGAAAAACATGGTCTACAATCCTCTGTTCACAAAAATGCTGGATTTGCTCCCCACGGTAGCCAGAATTCACCAGCTCTTGCCCCGACCAAAACCCTCTCCCCGTTTCCCCCGTTGCTGGACCCCTCCGTCATCACACTGTATGGACTACATGGTACACATAACCATGTGTCTCGTGGAGTAATGTAAAGTACTTTAATCCTAATCACTGTATGATGGTGCTGCCACGGCCTCAACCCAAAAATAATTAGCAGTATTTGAACTTGTTTGCAGCTTTCATACCAGGGTTAAATACTTCAGTCCTACTTAGTCCAGATTGACCCTGTTGTTGTACACCCCCTCCCCTTCCACCTCCCTATCCCAAATCTCTTTTTTTGTCCACCACCCTCTCTCTCTCTCTCTCTCTCTCTCCCCCCCCTCTCTCTGACAGAGCATGATGGGAGGGGCTAACCATAGTGAGTGGCTAGAGGCAGGCTCTGTACTATGACAGCGTGTCAGAGAGAGAGGGAGAGAGCACGACTCCCAGACACAAGGCAGGCATCTACAGCTTTAAACATGATTGCTTCTTTTGTGGATAATCTGTCGGTACTTCCAGGACGGACTAGACTTCTGTCTGACTCACCGAAAAGGAAGCCTTTGGAGCGCACTGTCTGAATCGTGCTTTGGCTCAGAGCTGTGCGTTACTAGGGGTAAGTGCTGGTGCTGTAGAGACTAGTCCTGTGTTCAGTATCAGTGCAGTGCCTCGGCTGCACGAATCCGTGACGTGCGTACATGCTGGACTTGCGGTTACCTGGTGAGGTGTCGTCCCGTCATTGCTCCGTTGGAGTGTTTTAAACTTTTCGATGCCTCCGTCTGCAAAGGGGTTTGTTGTTGCTTTGCCTCTAACGGGGCAAAGTGGGTGCGAGCTGACACAAAACAGCCCTCCTCTCCCTCCAGTAAGTCTTTATCACAAGCTGATAGCAGGGCAAAGGGGGGGGGGGGTCGTTAAATACCCAGTTTGTGTGCGTGCATTTGTGTGCCTTTGTGAATGTGCATGCCCACAAGCTTGCATGCGTCTCTGTGCATTCATGTGTGTTTGCAAACCTCGTATGAAGAGTTGCAGGCTTTTGACTTGTCGTCTTTGGGAACACGTCTGTTTGCCCGGGTGTGTTTTAAGACGTGCTTGCGTTACGTGCGAGTGCTCCCGGTAATGCTGAAAAGCGGCGTTGTGTGTTTTCCAGTTGGATCTCATGGCTCAGCCTCCAGCTTCTAAAGCAGGGGTGCAGCAGCAGCGCACGACTGGCAGTGGGGCCCTTTTTCTGCAGATAGGAGTTAGTGAATGTGGCAGCAGCCAGTGTACACACATCCGCTCGCATCCAGGGAACTTTCTGTGACCCCCCCCCCCTCTTAGATATTTGGTTAATTTGACTTTGCAGACGACGAGAGAGAAAGAGAGAGTCGAGCTGAAACTGAAGAAACAAGCAAACTGAAAGAAGCTAAGAAAGGAACCGGTGCATTAAGTCCTATTCATGTATGTTGGAACTCTGCATTTCGTGGGTTAGCGCTGTGGGAGTTGGGGCTGTGTCCATAGTCGAGGGTTGGTGGTGTGCTGCTGTACAGGGCAGTTTCAGGCCAGAGGCATCAGGTGTTTGTGTGTGAAATCCAAACCTCTCCTACTCCTCCTCTCGGCAGCACCATGGTGACTAATGCCAAAGTGTTGGAGGTGTGGGAGGTAGCTGAAGTTAGGATCCATAAATGGAAACTGCATCAGAATCGCGGGGAGAGGCGAGCCATTCATTGTTTTTGTTCTTGTTGCCTAGCCTTTGGGTTGCATGCATTGTCGAGTCGCCTGTGCTGGGAAAGGTCTGCAGTGTTTTCTCCCGTAGCAATTAAGAGAGGTGCCGTGTGCACAACGAGAGAATAATACTTGCAGCATATCACCGTTACTCCGCGTTTTCCATCCTGACATTCCTGTCCGTACCTGAGCAAGGGGGTCGAACTCCATCCAAGTGTCTGTCACAAGACCTACCGGACTGTACATATTCTCATCCGTTTGCTAGGTGGGAGGGCGAAAATGCTTTCTATCGTGCAACTGGGCCGCCGGACATCAGAGACAGCCCTGCAAGCCAAGCTTCTAGTAGGCACAACGGCAGAACCGATGTGTTATTTGCATACACGTAGGTGGAATAACGGACGGCTGCGTCTCATTTCTAACAGCGAGAATCACACTGGTGGTTCCTCTATCTGCTGTAGATTTCCAAGGAGAAAAGCCTGCCCGTGCTGGTGACCTTGCCCCAGTGTTTTCTTTTGGTTTGAACCACAAAGAAAACAGCTGGCATTAGCACTCTGGGTACCGGGGCTTTGACAATGAACTGCCTGTATAATGCTGTCAGAAAGAGTTTGGCTCGTTGGTAAAGGATGGTGCCTGTTGTATCAATAAGACAAATCCAGAGCCCGGGAGCGTGAGCTACCATTAATATTTCCGAGAGTTTGTCGAACGTGTTCGTGTATCGCGCGTTCTTTTCCGCGGGACGGTCCCCTTTCCACGGGTTTAGCGGGCTGATCCGAATGGGGCTCGGAGTAAGCCTACAGTGTTTGGATCACAGGCAAATTGAAACTGATGTGTACCCAAGTTCAGCGTAAGCGCCCTCAGTGTTAATGACTCACAGCCTTTGTGCATAATATCCTCGCCGCAGCTTTGATGCATCGGCCCGAACGCCGCCATTGCCTGCTGTAGCTAATTATACCAGCGCTCATTTGAACGGCGAAGAGGGATCGTTTGATCCGCAATTGTTGTGTATAGCCGAAAGTCTTAGCGAAAGAAACAACAAAAAAGAAGAGAGAGAGAGAGAACGAGAGAGAGAGAGAGAGAGGAGGAGGAAACGGCGCCACAGTTGTGACGCTGTTCGGGGCAGCGAACTACCTGTTACAGATTACAGAACCTTCTCACACAGAAACTGAAATGACGTTCTAATACGTCATATTGTTGCGTTGGTAGCGTAATCCCTCATGCTGGCCCCACCAGCACATGTTTCCAATCTTTGTCAGCATATCCCAAGGGCATTTTCTCAGCATTAGCCCACTCTGATCCTTCTTCATCATCTGTTTACATAGACAGCCTCGCTCTCCCTCGCTCGCTCCCTCTCTCTCTCTTTCTCCCGCTCTCTCGCTCTGGCCCTGTGTGTGTGTGTGTGTGTGTGTATGAAAGAGTAAGAAAGTATACATGATCTGCACATGAGATATGGGCTGTTTGACAAGCACATTGCTACAAATTAAATCACAAATTGGGTTATGCAATCCATCCTGGTAGTAAAATCCTGGAGTACAGAAACCGACTGAAAAGCCCCGGGCACGGCACGCCGTCTGCCAAGACCCCAAGCACTGAAGCTTAGCCAAGTTCCCGAGTACGGGCCTACGGAACCAAGTGGCGTTCTAAAACGCGAGGCGAGACAACCGAGATCGAGGAGGTCGGCGTCGGCGAACCGAACGGCTCGCGGGAAAACGGGAGTTTACGGAAAACGTGGCGTCCCCGAGAAAACGTTTTTTCCACGTCCCGTTGCTGACGTCTTTGCTATGGCCACATGAGCTTCGCCGTGACACTTTAACGACTTCGCCGGCAACGATCGGGTGCGTCACTAGCGGCAGCGCGAGTGGAGAAAAGGGTTAAGAAGCTGGGTTGTGTAGGGGGGGGGGGGTTGGGGGGGGGGTGGGGCAGTAGAGTGGCCCGGCCAGCCACTTGTAACCTGAAGGTTAAACACAGGCCTTGAGGGAGTCCTATTACTGTGTACTCACTGATGGGAACTCTGCAAACATGCATTCTGGGAGCACGGCGGTCTCCTCTGTTTTTTTTTGTTTCTCCCCCCCCCACCCCCACCCCACCCAGTCCAGCACAGAGTGCCCTGATGTGGGAAATGACTGCGGACGTGGATCCGGGCCAGATCCCTGTGCTTGCTCTGGTGTCTTGACAGTCGCGTATGCCTTTTTGAGTACCCGTGGGACCCGCACAGAAACATGGCACATGCATATGAGGCAGCCCGGGCCTGACCTCATTCACACAGCACCTTGTTTTTACTGTACACAAGCTGGTCAGATAGCTCCAGGAAGACTTGGGTGTATGTTTACACGTTGAGTCAGCGCTTCTCGTGTGCTGATGTGAGGACGGCAACACTGTCTTTCTGGAACTTGTTGTCCATCACCCCTCGCATCACAGCTGTTGTTCTTGCGCGTCCGTGATACTCCCGTAATGCATTTCTATTTTAAACACGGATCGACTGTGGAACGCGGGTGTCTCTGCGTCACCCCGAAACTGGACTTAATCGGACAACTGACACCGGTAACGTGTCGCGTACAAAAGTATGCACACGTCGGTTGGTCGTTGTCGTGTCTTCGGTGCGTCTGTGTGTCGTCTTGACAAGAGCGGGAGAGCGGGTCTGATTAATGGAGCCGGCCTGCAACCCAGCGTTTGTAGGCAGGCCGTCCCTCCCCCACTGCTGTGATTTGATATCTGGGAGCGTTTCAGGTTGTGCCCTTTACTCCACTAATGGTGCCGCTGACCCCCCCCCCCCGCCCCTCAGACGTTACAGCAGCAGCAGCCCACTGATCAGAGACTTCTAATTACTTTACACCAAACAAGCCGCTGCTCTCAGATACCAGAATACAGTGCTGCACTTTGTCAGGAACCGCGTGGAGGATAGACCTTTTATTTTGCACTCCCGACGGGTTTGATTCCCGTTTCACTGGACCACCTTTCCTCCCGTAAGCCTGGGTGGGAAATCGGGAGAATGTTTACCCAGTGCGTATCGTAGTCAGACATCCCTGCTGAAAGTAATGAAGGAGAAATGTGCAAACAGGAGGATAGGGGGGTGGGGGGTGGGAGGAGTGACGCTGGTATTTTAACAATTTCATGCACAGCTGAAAACATTAAATGAGGCAGAAGTAGCGAGAAGTTGCAGGGGCCGGAGTGTTTTATTCCCCCCTGTGCATCCTCCCTCCATCAACAGTCTACAGGCATGGCATGTCAACCTGCACTCTCTTTCTGCCTCCTGCTCCACGTGTCTCTGGATGAGCAGTGATGTAGGCCAGAGCTGTTTTATGACCCCCTTCGCTCCAAAGTCAAAGACTTTGTGCGAGATCTGCTTTTCTCATGGCGATTCAGGCGAGGTCTGACTTTAGTTAGCCAAGTGCTGGCACATGGCAGCTCACGGCTCAGTAAGTGCACGGTTGAATCCAACGCGTTTTAAACTGTTTACAAACTGAACTCTTTATGACATGATAACATCGTCTCTATTTATCTACACCGTTAGCCTCGGGTCTAACGATACAGTTGGGAAAGAGAAGGATAGAAGAAAGGAGGAGCGAAGTAGTCCCAAAGCTTCCTGCAGTAGTGCAGCGTGAAAGCCAGGCCTGGCAGACAGGCTGGCTGGCCAGATGTTTTAGGTGAGAGGCACAGTAGATAGTGCTGTCTAAATAATTCATCAGATAGGGCTGAAGATGTGATATATTAAGACACAGTGCAAGCCATCTCGTGGCCTATTCCGGTGCTTTCTTTGCAAAGTGACTGGCTGCAGGGCCCAAACCCCTGCATCCATTCCCTCTTACTGGCAGTTATCCACCGGCATCCGAGCGGTCGTGGAGACAGTTATAGATACGCTGCTTCTGGGCCCAGAGAGGCGTCCAGACATCTGGAGGGGATGAAGCTACTTAGCATGCAAGTATCACTTCTCGGGAACCAACGGGGTTGAATCTTTTTGCTCTTTCCTCTATAAGATACATGTTGTGGGGTCAGTTACATTTGAACTGGCTTAGTTAAGAAGGGAATGGAAGCATTTGCCCTTTGAACGTTATAGTACAGATGAAACCTTCTGCTGTCTCCACTCTTACGGCTAGAAGTTATACATCTGTTATGCGATAAGTTCAATGAGCGAAGGTCCACATGTGCAAAACTAGAAATACAAGTGGCTCTCTGATCACATGAACTACACGAACCGCTTTGTCTTTTTAGAGGTAACGTGTATCTCAAGCAAAGACCTACTACCTGTCAAGGACAAATTAAGAATAACGATAGGAAAACTAATAGTAATAGGAAGAATGATTAAAGAAAGAATCGATGCTTTATTCAGCCATGTACAGTTATTTTGCTTGATCTGGTCACGGAGGTTAAAGGTCATGGTCGTCTATAGGACTGTGTAACTTCAGCAAGTTGGTGATTCGTTCAAGGACACTTCAGCGGGGTTTGCCCACACGGGTCTTCAAACCATTTGTTTGGTTGAGGGGATCTTTATCTAAAGACATCAACCCTCTGTCCATAAAAAAGAGAAAAGGACAGATCGTCAGCTCAGGATGTACTTCTGTATTAGCATAGCCCAGTGTGCTTTTAATTCACCATGTCAGTCACACATCCTCAATTCATGGCTTAGGAGCCCATTTCCTTATTATTGCATATTAAACTGGTAGAGTTGCTTGAAATTTGGGTTTCTGGTTAAATTACTTTTTTCTGCTTCACCTTGTGCTGCATCTCTCCACAACATAGCGTGTTAGTTTTTTTTTTCTTTTACTCAACCAGCATTTTGTTATCTGAATCTCTACCTGTCTGCAAGTCAGGCTGCCATCGAGGGCCGTTGTTTGAATAGCCCTGACCTCTGAGTTGTGAAAGTGGGTGAAGATGTCCGAGGAGATGCTTTGTGCGCTGTTATATCACTCAACTTGGCTCAGATTTCCTGCAGCAGATCATTTCACCTCCATCTCACCGTGACATCGGCTCCCACCTACACGCATCCAAGCCGTGGGGGCTGGAGTGCTGTGTGGACCTGTCAGGACTCTGATTAGATCTCAAGTGCCCTTCATTGTGGGCCTTTCGACGCAAACAAAGAGGAACAACAGCTGGAAGGGTCGTTCTGATGTTTACCGTCTCCATTCTGTATTAGTTTAAGGATCACTACATGCAATTTGGCAAAAATAGAAAAACGTTGTTTGACAAATCCTACGTGTCGTCAACTAATTTTACCGTCTGCACAGTGATAGTTGTCTCAATCTTGTGACATTAGATATGGAACCATATACCTGCGGCAAACTGGACTAAACTCTTGACATCTGATAGGCAGCTAATCCTTTTATTATGGTTGCCTGGCTAAATAGAGCAGTCAGTCAGCCTTTAAATCATCTTGCCTAAGGATCAGTGTGAACTGATCCTGTCGTTGAAACCAGCAGGAAAAATGCAATGCATGAAGATGTGAAATTGGGCCACAAATTAGCCATACCAGCTTGACAAATCTGACTCAGAATTGTTGATATTCTCGAGTAAAAGCCTTCATTCCTTTATACACAGGTCGATAGTATGAGTGACAAGGGCTCATCTCCCCCTTTTGGTTCATCAGTTAGGCGGCCCACATAGGTCAAATCTGGTTGTCTAGGACATTGGATATCAATGATTGGAATTTATCTAAAATATATGTATTGTATAGGATTCTGAAGATGGCTTGAATGACTGGGATACCAGTGCCCAAGTGACTCCTGAAGAATCTGGAATGTGCAGCTTGCTATTGATCTCCACTAAGTGAGGTCATTGCATGTGGGGGGCAGCCGCCCCACACCCAGACCCCACATAAAGAGGACTGACACCTACCACAAAGACAGCCTAAACAATGCGTCTTGTCTGCTGGCTAAAGAGAGGGAGGGTGGATTTGATTAGTACTTGATATCATCCTTCCACACTTGGTGGCCGCCAGAGAGAAGAATATGAACTGGTGCAACCGCGGGCAAGACAAGAACGTCTGCAAACTTTGTTGCCCAGGGATAAGGTGTGCACCATTTCCATACTTCTGAATGAATGGATTCTGTGAACCTGCTCTGAAAGAGAATATCGTACAGGCAATTTTTGCACCACATAAATGACTTAGACATTTTCTAAAAGTGCTTAGAAGACATTGTATGCTGTTAGCGGCTGTAGAAGAAGTCTTTTATCAGGCTTATCATAGGGCGGTCTATACTATTTTGTTGCACATTCAGACTGGGGTCAACTACAAACCATAACGCCTATGACTATATCAAAAATTGTAAACGGGGGCACCCCTGGTGGCTCACCTGGTAGAGCACGTACCACATATAAGGCTGAATCCTTTCCACAGTGGCGTGGGTTCGAATCCAGCCCGGACCCTTTGCTGCATGCCATCCCCTCTCTCTCCCCTGCCTCTCTCTACTATCGCTATCAAATAAAGGCAGAAAATGCCAAAAAAAAATTGCAAACAAGGATCAGCCATGTTAATTTTTTTGGGTGTACATTGGAGCATAGCCAATAAATCGTTTTAGGGGCACTGCTGTAAGTGCCGTCGAGGTAAACGCATGCATGCATTGCCGAAGCGTCGATGACCCGTCGCTCGACTCTCACCGAGAGCTTCGCCGGGGAAAAGAACGTGAATTACCCTTAACTCAAGTCCACGGTCTGTGTCACTGATGGACATGAGGAGGAGCAGACGCTTTCGAGCCTTTTATCGGCCCAACACAGTGATTGATGCGCTCAGCTCCCCGCTCGCCGGCCAGTGGCCCGAGCTTCTGTCTGAGCCTCTAAACTACTGGAATGCGTGCAGCTTCTTGCAGCGGACATCAACGCAGCGCAGCCTCGCTGCTTTGTTAGCCGCCTTTCAAGAACGTCATACCGTCTTAACCGATTTTCAAAGCGAAGAAAAATGTCAGTGCCTCTCAGTTTGATGAATAGTCCTGGAATTGACACGGGTAACAGCTACCAATGGAGGAGCCAACCCCTAATCATGCTCAATATCCGACCGATTTAAAGCACTTGTTTTTAGTGGAGGTTTTGCTTCTTTTTTTTTTAACAATTTGGGAATTCTGTGTTTAACATATTCCAACGTAACGCATTCCTTCATTATTCTTGGCTGAATAACATATACAAAATCAATCTGAGCAATTAAAAGCCCCAAACAGTATCCCAAACAATTACTCTCAATACGTTTTGTTTCTTGGATATTTTCCCTTGGAAAAAGACGAGAGATTACGACCTGCAGGACATCTGAGGTATTCCTTCACCTCAGCGAAACGCGACTCATACAAATCATGTAGAAATGTCGTTGCAGTGAAGTATTAGGAAGAGTGCATGGTACACAGCATTTATACTGTAATAAGACCTGCTTGTGTTTCTGTTTTTTAACAGCTACGGCAGTGCTGCCTTTTAATCCCAGACGCTCCGATCACAAATCAAGCTCGCTCCGAGGCAAAACATGAAGAAGAGCGATAAAGCACTGAATGTTTTTGCCATTTTATCAGAACTCCGTCTACCAAAGTCAATATTTCACAATAGCAAACACAGAAGGAATTATACGGCAAGGTAAATTCAAACAAGTGGAGACATTAAGGACGGCAGCGAGTGTTTCAACAGGCCTGACCTACTTACAGCAGCCAAAACCCAACAGTCCTTCACCTGGATCGAGCAGATGCAGGGACCCCTTGTAAAGCCATCAAGCCCCCAATATCTTGAACAGCAGTGAATTATTAGCAGTAAAAAGATGCATTTTTGTTCTTCTACTTGTAGCTCTTACTCCATATATTCTTTTTAGCACTTTAAATATGAAGACTGGTCTGATATGTAAGCTAACGAAGGCCTGTGCAGAGTCAGTGGCCTTGTTAACTATCCTGAGAGTGTCAACAGTCCCCTCCCCCCCCCATTTTTCTCCCCAATTGTACTTGACCAGTTACCCCACTCTTCTGAGCCGTCCCGGTCACTGCTCCACCCCCCCTCTGCCGATCCGGGGAGGGCTGCAGACTACCACACGCCTCCTCCGATCCATGTGGAGTCGCCAGCCGCTTCTTTTCACCTGACAGTGAGGAGTTTCGCCGGGGGGACGTAGCACGTGGGAGGATCACGCTATTCCCCCCAGTCCCCCCCCGAACAGGTGACCAGAGGAGGCGCTAGTGCAGCGACCAGCACACATACCCACATACCCCGACCAAGCCGGAGGTAACACGGGGATTCGAACTGGTGATCCCCGTGTTGGTAGGTAACGGAATAGACCACCGTGCTACCCGGATGCCCCGGTGTCAACAGTTTCTGAAGTGGATCGGGGAATTTGGAAAACGGCTGATCACTAGCCACTAGTACGTTGTGTGGTAGTCAAGCTGGTGGCTTTTAGTCGACTTCAGCACAGGTTCACTGCAGGAACGCTGACAGAAATGCTGCTTCCGTCCACATATTGCCCATTAAAGCCATGTGCCTCGGCAGTGGCTCTGACCGCACGAAGATCACGTCTGACCCGGTTGTTTTTCTTTGATGCTCAACATTTCTGCAGAAAGTGTTTTGACTCTTACAGCAGGTGAGGGCAAATGGGCAAAATTGTAATTTCCCTCACTTGCAAGTAGTGATGATCTCAAATTTAGCGTCTCGGTACAAAAGCTACATAACCGCAGACTTTCCAGACTTTGAACATGTCGGGGAGGGGGGGGGGGATGCACCAGCTGGAGCCAAAGCCATTTTGTTTCTTTTTTGTGTTGATTTTTTCCCCCCTTTTTTTCCCCAACTGCATCTGGCCAATCGCCCCACTCTTCCGAGCCGTCCCGGTCGCTCCTCCACCCCCTCTGCTGATCCGGGGAGGGCTGCAGACTACCACACGCCTCCTCCGATACATGTGGAGTCACCAGCTGCTTCTTTTCACCTGACAGTGAGGAGTTTCCCCAGGGGGACGTAGCGCGTGGGAGGATCACGCTATTCCCCCCCAGTCGCACCCCCCCCGAACAGGCACCCGACCAACCAGAGGAGGCACTCGTGCAGCGACCAGCACATATACCCACATCCGGCTTCCCACCTGCAGACACAGCCAATTGTGTCTGTAGGGACGCCCGACCAAGCCGGAGGTAACACGGGGATTCGAACCGGCGATCCCTGTGTTGGTAGGCAACGGAATAGACCGCTATGCTACCTAGATGCCCCCATTTTGTTTCAAATTGCTCTTGATGGAAGAACCCACCGATAAAAGGGACAGACATGTAAGCTAGGCTCACTTAACAGTCAAATATCATCAAATATTGCCGTGTTAAATAACGCTGCCCTCGCTGCATCCCTCGTTTTCCAGGCGTAGCTAGTAATGTCCACAATGTGAGGTGTGGACAAACAAGAAAAAGATTTCGCCCTGGAAACGAAAGAGGACGCCTCAGCAGGATCGACCGGATACGATACTTCCCAAAAGCAGATTGGCTTCCAGTGGACTTTTTCATAACAAATCCAAGATTACTGGAAGATGTGCGAGCTTTCCCAGATTTCGCCCAAATCCCTCACGTATTTATCTGTTCATGACGAAACATGAAAAGTTTCAATCAGGGTTTATGAGCTGTCTCGCGTGTTTTGACAGGGCGATTAGCCGTGAGTACCAGGAAAAAGTCAGGAATGAAAAGCTGGAAGTCTCCCACACTCCCCCCCCCCGTCAAAAATTCAAGACTTGGGCCAAAATCACTTGACATGAAAACACGTCACTGAACCTCAGCAGCTAATATTTGTCATTTGACCATTTGACATGTCCAGTAAGATGGATACGGCGGTTCAAACCAAGCGACTTTCCCAGAAGTAAGCCCCCCCGGTGGAATATTAACATCTATGCAGAACACGTGCCAGCGAAACACTAATATGCTGAAGTTAGATTTGACGGGAGAAGTCCTTCCCAACAATATCAACCTTTTTCCTTTTCACCTTTAAAGAGTAAAAAAAAAAAAAAACAAGTCCGACCGCCCTTCTAAGTGGGTCATCTTCGCCTCTTCCCGCTTTCCAATAATAATACGATCGCTTGTCCGAATGAGGAGCCCCTGCTGGTCTGCCTTCACCCACCTCCACCCTGATGGGGATCGCAGGCCTGGCCACAGACCGAGCGCGGCTACTTTACATTTCCTCGGCGAGCTGCTTCTGCCGGCTCCACATCTGTTATGGACATTTGCACAAAGGGGAAACGGAATGAAACGGAATATCATCTCGAATATTTTCACTTCTGAGCGCCGGCTGATTTAGGCACTTGTACGGGTTTTCAAAGAGAGGTGATGAAATATTCTCATCCACTTTCACGGCCATATATTAAATTAATCTATCAATACACCCGCTGACTGATAGCTTCACATTTGCCACATTTAAGGCAGCCGGCGCGTTAAGGTGAAATTAACGACCCCCGGCCACGTGCCACAAGCCCCGGTGGTGAAGCGGGCTTGATGAGTTGACCTCACCTGAACCTTAAGTTCAAAACGTTCCCTATCTCTGTTCAATAGTTTAATAAGATTTTAATTAGCCAATTAAAGGACTTTGGAAGAGCATATGGTCATAATTACTGTTGGATGGTTCACTCATGGATGAATGAGCCATTAATTACTCTTAGTTGGGTCTGGGGATTGGATTTAAAATGGGTCGAGTAGGAAAGAAAGACAGGGGATTTTTATTTTTTTGGTCAGGTTCCTCAGTCACCTAATCACAAATGCAGGCTGCAGGATTTCCAGTGAACGAGGAAACTAGAGAATCGCCCTCACGAGCGACGGTGTGGGCTGGTGTAATGCGAGCGGTATCGAAAAGACAATGTGGAAAACCGCCACGTCGCCGCCAAAGTCACGGAAGCGCTCTTGTCGCTTCGCCCCGCTGTACCCGATACCCGACTCGCGGCACAGAAGGGCTCACGTGACTCGTGTGATGCTCGCTGATGTCATCGTCGCCCTGAATGCGGGTGAGTGATTGTGAAATGACTTGAGAGGGCCGGGCGAGAACTGCGTCAACGCCTCTCCCTCGCAGGCCGGTGAGTCGGCCCCCCTGTTCAAACCCGCCGTCTTCACCCTTCCCTTAAAGCCTCTCCTGACAGATGTTGTTGTCCACACCGTGCTCACATCTGCCGGCTTTTCAGCACTTGAGGACACGCCAAGCGGGTCGAATGGACGGCGTGTCGCTCCTGGGTTGAAGGCCACATCTGGGAGCCGGTGGCGAGGGCTACCCAGGTAGTTCGGCTCCGGCGGCTGGTGCGTGTGCGTGTTTATTTGCAGGTGGCTTGCAAAGATGACAGGCGTGCCAAGAGAGGCTGTGTTTATCAGTCAACAGTTTTCCAGTCGGCATGGGTGTGTGTGGAATTCAGCAAGCCTTGACCCCTCCTTACTACTACTCGAATGGCAAGTCGTAATGGTCGCGCCACCTGTTTCGGCGGTATAAGCACCGCGGCTATATTTATGTTCGTCTCGGAGTCTTATAAGTAGTGCTGTCACTGGACCGGCTCTTCTGTTCCAATGATATACAGCTTCCTGGTGGTTTCATACCAGGGAGAGGCAGTATTCTGGGAAACGACTGGTAGAGGGCACCCGGGAATTCCCTTGTTTAGTTAAATATTAACCCTATTTCCTCCATTGTTCTCGACTCCGCCAGCAAGTATCGTTTGTGGGAAAGTATGACGGGCACAAGTCGATATAATGCACCTCAACAGAAAGCCCGATAACCATATCTGTGCTTCATGAATAAATTCCGCTTTCGCAGGACCGCCTCGTTCTCTGCAAAGAAGGCCCGAGCCAAGTTCTCCCGTAAGTTTCGGTCGAGATCGACACACAAGACTCCGACTGATAGCGAGCTGCACGTTTCAGGGGTTACGTTCGTTGCGTGTTTATGTTTGTTCTCGTCGCAACTGTCAGTCATAAAGTGGGGGTGCTTTGTGCAACCGAGTATTAGTACCCCCCTCCAGCCACCCATCCAAAAGCACAATAAGCCAATCTGTAATAATTCCACTCTTCTCGAAACAGAAATATGAAATCTTGATTTTTTAATCTTTAAGAACGATGTCGCCAGCGGTATCGTGGCCAGAGGAGATAATGAAATCTGCGAAGGCTCGGTGAGTGAAAGGGATGATTCAGTGGGCTGTTTATGCAGCATGCAGGGGAGAGCGGGAGAGTGCAGGGTTGCATGTAGATTTCCACGCCGTCAGAGGGGCCCTTGTTCTCTCGTTCATGCTGACTTGAGCTCTCTCTCTGTGCATCTCAGCTGGACTGAGCCTGATGCGTGCGGGTCTCTTTTTCCGTCTGTCATACGAACCCAAAATTGATGCTAGCTTCCCTGCTCGCTGGTCAAGTGGCGTCTCGCTCTTAAGTAATTCTGCTGGTCGTGCTCCCTGCCGGTGGAGGATATGACCACGGCCTTGTCTGTTGCACGCCACAGGCCACTGCAAGCACACAGTCTCTCCTGGCAGGCAGCAGTGTCAGTACATCAAATAGGGACCCAGCCTCTCACTCCGCGATCTGTCCTGGTCCATCCTTCAGTATGCCAACGTTTTTTTTCTTCTCTATACCAGTTGGAAATAGGAGCAGCAGACGCACGGCGAGGCTTCCCACACCGTTGCTCGAAGCTTTATCGATGCTGATCTCTTTAACTGCTGTTCCACTGCCGTCGAAGCAACTGCTGGGTTTTGAAAGTGAACCAGTAGATACAATAAAACAGAGAACCAACTCATTTCACATAATTGTGTTTTTTTTTTTACTCATTGGCTCCCTTTACTTATCCTTCCTCCACAACAAAGTGATGCTGAAGCGACGATCCCGGGTCAAAGGGAGCAACAAAAAGAGGGGAACGCCACGCTACAAAAGAACCCCCCCCCCCCCGAGTTTACTCTACCAAAGAAAGAGCTGCAAACAAAAAGACTACGAAGGAGTCATTTCCATCAGTGGTGCAGATGAGGGGGTCTTCACACATGTTATGCAGGTATCCCCCGTGCGATTCTTACGGTGTGTGAATACAGAGATGGAGGGGAGCCCGTTTCATCTGTGGCGCTCATTCTAGCTGAACTTTTTATTCACCCGATTCGGGTTTAAGGAAGTCTGTGGTTATGTAATTATTCTGTAGGGCTGGCTGGGTAACTTGATAGAAACCAGCAACACTCTTCCTTGCTTCCCTCGTTTCCATCACCCTGCCATTGACTGCAATGCCTCACACCACATTAAACCTCCCTCTCGCCTGTATTTAAAAGCCTCCTCCCTAATGAAAACATACTAATGTTTGGGGCGTCTAGCTCAGGTTACCCCTCGCCTCCTGCCGCACTGAGATGTGCCAGTGCATACCAAACAAGTCCTTCATTAAGGTTCATATTTGTCTTGTGGTTTTGTGCCAATACTTTCCCAACAGTTATCAACAGAGGAGATGTTGATGGCGTGGGTCCACGCTGTTAGAGAGCAAGCACAATAAAAACTCAGGTTTGATCACATCCGTTGATCCATATTGAGGAGTGGGGAGATGGTGGGGCGAATTCACGTTCGCAGCAGCCTCACCCAGTACCGGTGTGGGAAGATGGCGGTGCGAACTTACGTTTGTGGCGGCCTCACCCAGTACCGGTGTGGGAAGATGGCGGTGCGAACTTACGTTTGTGGCGGCCTCACCCAGTACCGGTGTGGGAAGATGGCGGTGCGAACTTACGTTTGTGGCGGCCTCACCCAGTACCGGTCTGGGAAGATGGCGGTGCGAACTTAGGTTTGTGGCGGCCTCACCCAGTACCGGTCTGGGAAGATGGCGGTGCGAACTTACGTTCGTGGCGGCCTCACCCAGTACCGTCCAGGTGTGTGTCTAAGTTTGTGTCTTCATTTGATGGCTGGGAGAGCTGGTGCTGGATCAGCTGGGAGAGCTTAGTCTGCTGCATCCTGTGGGCCCAGGGACCACGGCCCTGCCCGGAGCGGCGCCCGAGGAGGGAACACCGAGGGCGGGATGTGGAGGCGGGGCAGGCTGGGCTGGCTGCTGGCCCATGTGGACAAGCGGTTCCGATGGCACGGGGGGCGGTCTGGCGGCCGCCTCGCCTAGCATCGGCTGTGTTTTTAGTGTCGTCCTCGTGTGGAGTGCGGGGGAGGTGTGTTGAAGGTGTCCGGCTGGGAGAGCTGGCGTTGGATCGGCTCGGGGGAGGCTGGTGTGCTGCGTCCGGTGGGCCCAAGGACCACGGCCCCGCCTAGAGCTGCACCCTAGGGGGAAACACCGAGGGCGGTCTGACAGGACGCGGAAGGGGGCAGGCTAAGCTAACTGCTAGCCCATGCCGACCGGCAGTCCCGACAGTCATCCTGGCGTTCGTTCTCCTGGACAGTGATTTTTTTTTTTTTTTTTGTAGTTCGATATGTGTTCTTGTACTTTTCTAGATATGTGTTTTTGTCTTTGTGTTGCAGTGCTGAGGGCTGGGGGGAAACAATATCTTGTTTTATTTCATGTGTGCAAGTGAAATGACAAATAGTGTCCCCGATTCCTGATAATTGAGAGCGGGGGGGGGGGCAATAATTTTCCTATCCTGTAGAAATCAGAATTTAATCAGTTATTATTCCATCGACAACACCTCTTGCCTCTTAGGGATCAACACAACTCTGAACTAAAGCTGCCAACTGTTGTTCAAGATGCACTTTTCATTCATATCCCTGGTGAACTCGAGGGCTTATGCCGTCGCAAAGGTAGGACGGAGACTTTCCAGGTCCAGTCATGTGAGCTCTTATCAGGGGCTTTTTGGGTCATGGCATATCACCTATGGCTTCAAGGAAACAGTTGCCTTCGTCCTGTTTCTGTTACAGTGGAGGAGCAGGCGCATCAAGTCCAGATACTGAGATAACACGTTTGGGGGCCTGAGGTTGTTTTGTGTTGAGTTGACCCCTATCAAATTAACTTGACCTTCGTATTGTGCACGGACAAACCCACCCTGCAGAGAAGCTCATCCATATGTAGTACTAGCTAAGTGCCGCGTCAGAGATTACCACAGACGTAGCACCGGCTCACCCTTCCTAACAGTCAGCTGGCTCGCACAACTCCGTGTGTGTGATGGCAACGCTTAGGGAAAAGGTCAGAGTCCTGTCATGCTTTTGTTTCCCGCTCCTGCGTTGTGCGATTGTTATGTGGCCGGACGATTGTCTGTTTTTGGTGGCCATAAAAAGTGGTCTCTTTCAAAGTTAAGCGTAAATGGTGAGGAAAGAATTTGCACTAGGCATATGCTTTTATTTATTTTTTTGTTTGTCTCACTGAATAGCGGCTGAGAAGTGTGTCTGCGCTCACAGTCAGTCGTAAACGACGCGCTGGAACTTTCGCAGTTTTCATTTTCTTTACGTGATTTTCGAGCGATAAAGAGAGGACAAGCGGTTGGGGTGATGGATGGGCGGATGGATCCTGCATGACCTGCCCCGTGCTGTACGTGTATTGATCTGAATGAACGTTTCCTTTGTGTGTCTCTGCAGATCCCCGCTTCCAGGAGGCTCGCTGTCCTGGAAGGCTTGTTCCGAGGTCAGAGGTCGTCATTCCAAGCCCGGTTGTCGTCTGCAGCCCCCGGAGGAGCTCTGCGGCTTAACTTTCACAACAGCGCACAGGTCCTCCATTCAGGGAGCCCAGACCTACAGGAAGCGAGAGATAGAAAAAACAAACACAGGGGAGAGAGAAAGAAGCTCTTCATGAATTCCCCCAAATCCTGAAAGGCAAACACGTCGAGTTGGCTGGCAGTCCCGAGGGGCCGAGCGGACAATGAAAATGGCCTTTCTTTGTCTCCCAGCGGTCACTGTCCTCTTCCTCTGCTTTGTTCCGATAGCTGCTACCGATAATGATGTCACTCCGCGCCTCACCTTCGCCTACAGTAAGTGTCATCGGCGCCTTCACTTGGTGGAGACTGGACCGTGGTATTTCCACAAAGCCGTTTCCTATGCAGTTAAGTCACCAACTGGACCGCCGCTTGTGGACTCGGCATTCCTGCAGTGCCGGAGAAACAAAGCGCGAGGCCGTTCAGTTTACCCTGACCTTTTCCCCCCTCTCCCGTCTGACCCACCTGTGCATTATTTATTCCCCCATGTGCAAGGCAGCCCTCGCGTATGGCCGTTCTTCACCTATAAATAAGGTGCGGTTTTAAGGGAGCGCGGGGTGATGAGAGCTTCGGAGGGGCCCGGGCTTTCTGCAAGGGCTTGTCCGTGGACCGTGTGTCTTGGCAAGTCGAGTTGGGTTGACAGCCAGATAGAGGCTGGACATAACATTTATCTAGCCCCACGGTGTTGTCGATCCTTGGCTTTTCGCAGGACAGGGATACCCTTTAAACGAAAAGGCCCTCGACAGAAAGGGGCGACTATTTCGTTCTGATACGCCCGCGTTTATTTATTGATATGATCGGCGATGGCTTTCTTCAGAGGAGCGCCCTTTACGTTGTAAAGGATTACAGGCATTACTGTCGACCACGACAAAAAGGAAAATCAATCTTCTCCTCTGGGTACTTGTTCATTCTAAGAGCTGGGAGAAAAAAGAGGAATGTTGGAGTGGCTGAACAGAATGAACTGCTTCAGTTTAGTCTGTGTGTTTAGACTATAATGGCTGTAAATCCAAGTAAATCCATACCGAGAATGGCAGCTCGACCGGGGTGGCTTTGTCAAGTATCTGCAGGTCAGGCATAATTACCAAATGAACAGGGGTATTGTGCGACTGCTTACTGTGGCCAACCTGACACGGCCCCGCGAGCATTAGGAGGCGGCGTCCGTATATAACGTCCGTCAAGTGTTGTCGTTTTGCTTAGGGAAGCGTGTTCTCCTCATCGCAACTTTAAAGGTCGACAAAACAGCCCGGTTCTCAAGGTTTTCAAAAAAATGCCAGAATCCGGGGGATATGTTGGGACGGGCTACGGCTGCAGGTATTTGGGATGAGCTCGGTGTGCTCTGGACAACGCTCCAGTCAACGGCAACCAGCAGCGATCTGTCAAAAACTATAGAAAATCAAACAAAAGCTGTGTAAAAAAAAAAACTACTATCAAATTACATGTTGCTTTGGTCCGTCTCTCTCTCTCCCTCTCTCTCTCTCTCTCTCTCTCTCTCTCAATATGTCCTTCGCTCAAATCCTCCTCTCCTCAGCGGAGGAATTTGAATTTAATTTATTTATAGTAGAAGGTGGAAGGGCGTAGCCGGGGGGGGGGGTTGTGACTCGTATCACATCACATAGCCATGCCTATGACGACCCATGGTTGTAATAACACAGTTATAACCACAAGGTATAGATCGTATAGATTGCGCTAAAACGTCAAGATAAGCACCAGGGGTGGATGACTGACTCGGATGTGTCCGAGTACACCAGTATTCAGTGGAAACGAGTTGTTTTAGTGTTGCGTAGACCGTTAAGGCTCATGGATGCTCTGCAGCATCACCACCGGCTCATTCTGATAGGTGCCATAACCACTGGTGTCATCGGCGCCTGTTCTGCGATGTTCTGCTGAGACTACACCGTACCATCTGCCGTGCTGTTTATCAAATGACTGCTCTCAGTGACCTGGGTTGAACTGAGTATTTGTTTTTTCTATCGTGTTTATCTTTTGCGATGAGCCTATAGCAGGTTTACTGGGGCAAAACGCCGGGTAATGGATAGTGATGTGGTCTTCCAGTGGTTTCAAGCTACACTCCTTGAGATTTACACGCAGATCAATATCCCCTTTGTTACGTTCTATAGTGTGTGGCAATGGCTATTAGCCGAACAATAATCACTTTTGCTGTTAAAAATTTTTTATGGTTGGCCGTCTGGGTGGCGTGGCGGGTCTGTTCTGTTGCCGACCAACACAGGGATCGCCGGTTCGAATCCCCGTGTTACCCCCGGCTAGGTTGGACGTCCTTACAGACACAATTGGCCGTGTCTGCGGGTGGGAAGCCGGATGTGGGTTATGTGTCCTGGTCGCTGCACTAGCGCCTTCTCTGGTCGGTTGGGGCACCTGTTCGGGGGGAACTGGGGGGAATAGCGTGATCCTCCCATGCGCTACATCGCCTCACTGTCAGGTGAAGAGAAGCGGCTGGCGACCCCACATGTATCGGAGGAGGCATGTGGTAGTCTGCAGCCCGGCATCGGCAGAGGGGGCGGAGCAGCGACCGGGACGGGTCAGAAGAGTGGGGTAATTGGCCGGATACAATTGGGGAGAAAAAGGGGGAACCCCCCCCCCCCCCAAAAAAAAAAACAATGGCTATAGATGAGTAGGACTTTCCTGG
Organism: Lampris incognitus; assembly: GCF_029633865.1. NCBI lineage: Eukaryota > Metazoa > Chordata > Actinopteri > Lampriformes > Lampridae > Lampris > Lampris incognitus. The sequence continues at coordinate 62,605,197 of NC_079216.1, forward strand.
AGAAAGCGACACAGGGTGTTTTCCTTGCATTAGCAGCCAAGTACAGACGAAAAAGTAGCGGTGACTTTGGGGAGGAAGTAAAGCATCAATGGCTAAAACGCATTTTCAACCTTTTTATCTTATTTTATTTATTTTGATGGCGTTGAGTAAGGTGCTGACACAACAGCACCGGTGACTTCCTTCCCACTGGATCTCTGGGACTTGGAGTGGCCCAACACCGGGGCAAATACCCGTGTCTCTCTACGTGTCGGCAAGTTTACTTAAAACGGCAACTTTCAGGATTGTAGCCTTAAAGCAAGCACATTGTTAGCACAGAAGCAGAGCGGCGAGTCAAATGGCTTGAGTTAAGTGCCGTCAAGTACCACAGACAGGAAGCGCCAGCTGATGCCTCCTGTGTTTAGCACTGCTCTGCAAAACCAGCAAACACCTTTTCCCCATCTGTGGTCTGTAGCCGTGTCGACAACTGGGAATAGAACAGAGTCCTGAGAAGTCGAGGCTTGTCGAGAAGCCACACATCGACCCAAGGCTAGCCACTCTGTGTGTGGGTGTGTGTGTGGGGGGGGGGTGTATTAAAATGAATAGGAGCATCCTCCTTGACGCGTCAGCACCGCCGCGTGCTGGCCTTGAAGGAATGACTGGAGTGAATAACTGTTAGAAATGATTATAGTCGTCATTATTCAACTGCTATAGGGACAAGAATGATTGTGTTGTCCGTTTGCGGTGTTCTACATTAAGGTAAGCGCTCTGGCATGGCGTTCCTGTATGGCCGGGCAGGCATTCAAACAGGCCAGCCATCTTGCCTGTCTGAGCTTGCAGCCTCCCTCATGCAGAGGTCTGCACCAACAGGTAATCCCTCACACCTGTCCGCTTGTACAAAGCTCCCGGCTCGGCACCGGCGGAGCGTTTCACAACAGCACATACCATCAATCACTCACCGAAGAGACCCTTCACGGCCTCACTCTGCCCCGTCTGGGTGGGGGACGACCACCATAAAACATGTCAAAGCCAAGCGTCGCCAACGCGCCCATCCTTCCCAACATTTACGTTATTCACTCGAGCCGTTTTCCAGGGGAGAGTTGGCTTTCCCTGATTTAAGAGCTTATGACGCATTGCCAGCTGTAACTGTCACCGGTCACTCATGACAGCTGTATCACGCTCGCTTTTGCTTTTCTTTTTCTTTACATAGAAAAGCTCTGACGTTTTAGCGGTCGAGCGAGACGACGCAACATAACCCACAGAGCCCATCACGCCGAGACATACCGTGCAACTTAACCCTCAGAGTCTTCGTCTCAATTAACTATCAATGACATTGACACACATATTTAGGGTCGAAAGTTCAAATCGGGTCATTTTGACCCAAACGGAGCGTTGAGGGTTGAAGTGGTTTCGTTTTTAAAAGGATACGCGGGCTTATTTATCACGGTCGGTTACGCTATCAAAGTCATCTTCAGCTTACCACTTGGATGCACCGAATGTGACGAGGGATTAATTCCATTGACACCCGGAGTGTCTATTAACCTTGACCGATACTGGTGGGGGGGGGGGGGGGTAGTGGCATACTGACCAGTACTGACATCATACTACGAAATGAGGCACGGTGATGCAGAAGCCGGCTTCACTGTAATGGGGGCGTAGGACGGTGGCCTGACAGCAGCCGTCTTGGCGTAGCTTTATAGGCTCTGACATTATCCAGCCTCCTGCAGAGGGGAGTTGCCACATTGTGTTTACTGTATCAAAGCAGTGCGCAGGGCTGCAGGCATCCGGGACCTGAACTTTAGACGGTAGAATGTGCCCCACCTCCCTGTGGTTTTAGGCCGTCTTTGTCCTATCTTAATGTCTGTTAGCCTGACAGTCCGACTTAGCCTCAGTGAAGGAGGCAACCCAGACCCTCCCTCACTTCCCCTTATCCCCAATGGCAGCAGCATTTTCAAGAACAGACTTCCTCTCTCTCTCTCTCTCCTCTCTCTCTCTCTCTCTCTCTCGCTCTCTCTCTCTCTCAGTCCCTTGGACCCTGCCTCTGCCTTAATGAAGAGGGTAATCTGCCATGAATAATGAATGGGGATTTGTGTGTGTTATGGTGTGAACACTGGTCTGGTTCTCATTATGCGCCTATCAGGACGGATCATGGTTTCAGGGAGGAGAGCCTACATCTGCTTGACTCTCGCCTTTTGTTCCTGGCTTTAATGCGGACCATGCTGGATGGCTTAGTGTGTTCGAACACGATTTAAAGGCACACCTATAAGCGGTTTAGGTTGGCCTGTCTTTGCCTGTGGATCTATTCATCCCTCTGTCACACACTATGCATGTGGACAGTTGTGCTGTGAAATAGTTTAGGGGCCGTGCCCGTAGCCATGTTATGCTAAATATAAAGCATAATTAATTTGAAAGCTGCCACGTCGAGACCTGTGGAAGCGCCCGGCCGCGAGTAATTCAGAGTGACATTTGTGTGAAGAGAGATAACGTTTATTTGTTAATGCATTGGCACTGTTTTGCTTAAGGAGAGTGTTGATGTGGTCCGAGTGCCATTGCACAGCGTTTACACAGGAGATCCCTGACCCTGATTTCTGCAAGTTTTGCTGTGGTGAATCCCACGCCAGTTACAGGTGTAAAAGCAATATGAGGCCTGTAGTATGAAAATTAGCAGCATAACATTTTCCATATCACCCGGTAGGTGATATGGAAAATGTTATTACGATAATCGTAAGAAATTTTGCACAAAATTAGTATATCACAATATCGGCTTACATATGCAAAAATATCACGTTTGAGAATCCAGGTGACGTTCATCGTATTGAACTATTGCATGACGCAAAGTACGATATCGAACCAAAGCCAGTTTTCAAATAATACTCCCTCAGATATTTTAGACCTCGTGTTGTGGGACACTTTGACTAATGGATTGTTGTTATCATTTATCTAGACAACAAAAAACATCCATCGCAATATGACAATAACTTAATTTCATCCCAGTTCAATACCGTTATAAACGATGCCGTAAACGATAATGGTGAAATATTGCCCCAGCCCTAATGGAAAGGCATAATGGCTTTTAAACTAATACTTGTTATTAGTAAATAAAGTAATATGACGGCTGCAAAATACAAGCCTTTTTAAAGATCGGCGGTGGTCGGCGCAGCACACGGTGACGTTAAGTGATGCTGTAATATCTGCGCTAACTTACATACCTGTTACCGCCATTGATTTTCCTGAGTGTTTTTAGTGCACCGTGAAACGGCAGCCCATTGATCTCAGTATCGCCGGTACTTGCGAGACCTCCTGTCTCCGGTCCAAAGGGGAGTGGGCTGTAAATCAGACTCAACAGACCCCTGTACAAAAAACCAAAAACAAACAAACAATGTGAGGCCATCCCTAGCGCCTCTGCTCCCCTGGACACAATAGCGCGGAGTCACGCTAGTCAGGTCAAAGCCCTGCTGTGCACTTCACCCCGGCGGCTGTATACATGAGGTCGTGACATGGTTCAGCTGCTTGCCCGCGCCGGAGGGAGGGTCGGGATGAGCTTCCTATGAACGAGTTCAGCCCCGCGTCGCTCCCTGACCGGCAGGTCTGCGCGGGAAAAGCAACGTTCACTGCCCCTGTGGGAAAAGCGTTCATTAAAGCGGAGGTGCAAGTTCACATGTAAACAGCAGAGTTTATAGAGGCAGGAAGAAATTGCTTCGCTCAAATGAGCGGCTTAATTTGGGCCTATATACCAATAAATTGTTCTCATGAAACTTTTTATTGCACATGCCTGCCGAGCGCAAAAAAACCCAAAAAGAAACTAGCCTGCTCAAGTAGCACTCATTTTACCGCATAGATTTTTTAAATTCCCTCACATTTATGTGCAGACCTTCACCCCTTAATCTGGCGGTCGCTAATTTGCCGAGGCTCCGCTCACACTTCGCGGCGCTCTCGGCGTCGCCGCGGTGCAGCATCGCACTACCAGCGGAGACGATACCCTGCTAGCAAGATGGAGCTCCAGAAGTTACCGATACCAACAGCCTGCTCGCAGCCCGGCTAATGAATCCCCTGTTGAACGGCCCCTCTTGGCCTGTTGTCTTAATGCAGTCCAGATGCCTCGGTCTCTGTCCTTCAGCTTCTCGGGTTCACTCTCCCACACCACTACCCCTTAAGGAGCTTCTAAGAACCAACATAACACGATTTAGGCTTATTAAGTCCGCTGTGTGGTGTGGATAATGTCAGGAAATCACATTGGCGCGGTGGGCAAGGCTCAAGGTTTACCCTAGGCTTAACCTTCCCCTCGTCCCTCCAAAATATCCATCAGAGCTGTGCGGCGTTAACCGCTCCGCTCCAAAACAACACACTTTTAAGGATTGCAAGCATGCACACGTCGGCGTAGACACGACACCGGCCTTGTCGCTTCGTTCCGGCCACGTACCACTATCTACGGTGTTCACCGCTTTCCTTTTCCGTCCTCGCCGTCACAAGCCTAACCTAAGTCGGCCGACCGACACCCTCCATTAAACAAACTGCCGCTTCCCTCCTCCGACGCCGGTGTCGATTCATCGTGTTGCGCTGTGCGCTCTTCCTCCTGGCCCCTCTTGGCAACTTGTGCCTTTATTTCACACCCAATATCCGTCTTTTCCCATTCCGGGTGCAGATGATTAGAGTGCAGGAACAAGAAAGACAGGGCACAGGGGTCGTCGGGCTGAAACAGCTGGCCACCAGTAGAGTCTACAGTAGATCACTGAGCTGACTTCTGCCCTGACGTAATCCGTCACAACTTTATTTACGTGGCACATTTCATACATTAAAACACGATGGGGTGCGCTTCACAGGTTGGATAAGGATAAAAGACAGAAACAGACAACGTGAATAAGCAGAGTCCATCCATCCAGCCATTAGCCAAGCCGCTGAGCCCAGTTGGGGTGGCGGGGATGCTGGAGCCTATCCCAGCAGTCACTGGGCGGCAGGCGGGGAGGCACCCTGGGGAGGCCGCCAGGCCATCACAGGGCCCACACACTCACACCTAGGGGCAGTCCGGTACGGCCGAGCCACCTGGCCTGCATGTCTTTGGACCGGGGGAGGAAACCGGAGCCCCCGGAGGCAAGTCAAGTAAAGCAGAATACAAATTTAAAAAAAAGTTAACGTGATAATTAAATAGAACGACATAATTGAAACTGAAATTGATTAAATTAAAACAGAACCTGTGATCAATTAACAGCAGGTTAGGGGCTGTGATGTAATGAGAATCTTTTTTTTCTTTTTTTTTGCAGTTTAATACCGTTTGAGACTCGCGGCAGGGTTGGTGTTATGCCCTGCTAATCACTTATCCCTTTTAGTCAGGAGCGATTCTTGAGATAAGTCCGCCCCCTATTCCCTCTCTGAGCGGGGTAATTATGCGATACAGTTGTACTTTAAGTTCCTTTTTACCTCGCACGAGGAGACGGGTCGTCGTTCCCCTGTTGTAAGGGCAGTTGGATTTACTCATTACACAAGTAATTTGCCAAGTACTGATGCGCCACTAAAGATATTTTATTTCTGCTTCTGTTTCCCTCGAGTTTTCCATAATTTTGAACCAACGGGGGGAACGTGTGTTTTTAATTAAGTCTCCGAGTCGTCAGTCCTCGTGACCTCGCAGCGGTGAAAGCTGATACAGGCAACTCTTCGTAGGGGAACACAGATCGACTCCGTCTGTCATATGGTTGCCGTACAAAACGAGCTACTTAGATCTGTCACATCAGAAGACGTATCCTATTGCTCTGCATTTGTCCTTTTATGGGGGTGGGGGTCCATGGTTTTGATTGACTTAGCTACTTTTTGAGGCTGAGACCCTTTGGGAAATCCACTACACACAAAAAAAACAAACTCCGAAGGCTTCCCTTAAAGATGACAGCAATTAATTTACCCTATAAATAGCTTACCACAGCAGGCAGGACTGGGTATTTCAAGCCACTTATCGGTGTCATTTGCAAAAATTACATTTAATTACATAATGATGGTAATGATCTCATATTGCTTACATCTGCCAGGAGGTTGAGCGAGCCCCTCAGTGTGAGTTAATGCGCTTGTTAATGTGTTTAAGCACTTGTATGCTGGTGCAACTTGGGGTTAGAGGAAATGCTCCGAGCACACACAAAAGCGTCTCTCTCTCTCTCTCCAGCTCCAGGAAGTGGGATTAGAGGTCTGGAGCGGGGATGCAGCGCCTCGGCACATGCAGATGCAGCAGGAGAGTTAGCGGTTAGAGTGCCAAGCAGAGTTGTAGCTCGACACCAGTTGAATCCAGTATCGGCACACAGACTAGCGAGGACACAAAGGGTCAGCTCCACTCCCTAAACACCCGCCCGGTGTTACAAATCCGCTGTCGAGATTTACTGTGAGGATGCAATGGGCGTCCTGCAGTAAAGGAGAGGAGGGAACGGGTGGGTCAGACGTTCTGATGCCTCGGCTTCATTGCATATGCATGTATTTATAGGAGTTATCCTGTACAAAAAACATTGGGAGGACACCGAGGAGAATGCAGTTTATCGAGGCTGTTAGTTATAAAGACCGTGGAGCTATTTAACGACTCCGAAAAGCACGAATTAAGGCTTTGACATGGTCGCGATCATCGTGACCCATAGAACACACTGCAGGGTACAGGGGGGAGCGTGTCACAACAGAGTTTCCTTCCGCACACGTAAATCTGTTTACGGCGTCAGAAGGAAACGTTGTGCAAATTTGTGCCTGCCAAATCACATCATTCCCAATTTGCCGGAGGAAAGCAAAGAAGATCTGGAGTCGCAAACCAAAAGGAGTCATGCAGCTCCAGCAGTAATGAGACACTTGGCCACGTTTCGTTTATTTGCCCGTGGTTCGTTTCAGCGAACGTTTGCCTCCGTAGCTGGTTTGTCACCGTCAGCGTTATGTCATCGCGAGTCCTTAATGCACTAATTCAGAAAGTGCAGAATCACATACAGTCCCCAAATCACGGTGATGCAATCAGATAGGAATTACATAACGGAGATGAGTTCCCCGATACAGTAGGCGCAACCGAAGAGACACGAGCGCAAAATGTGTTGATCTATGGGTTCGAGAGCTTTGCGGGGGTCTAAAATAACTGACGTTAGGGGCAGAGATAAATAAATAATAGCCTAACGGGTGTGCTTTCCGTGAGAGACAGAGAGAGGGTTCAATGCTCATTATGTGGTCCAACACTTTCAGCTACTTGCAACAACTGTATCAAGTAGATTGCAACAAACTTGCTGAGACGTCTGTGATATTGCAACAACAAAGTTTCAATAGCCTGAAAGAATGTTGGCTGATACATGTAGCGCTCAACAGGCATCGTTCACGCAATATTCTCCTGCGCCCCACGGCAGCTTGGTGGTGAAATGGAGCCATACTGTCATCCCGTTCCTATTCCATTATCCAGCAGCTTATCCTCACCTTCTTGAAATAATGGCCTGAGTCATATTTTCAAGTTTTTCAAAAAACAGAATAAACTGACAAATGTTGTGTCAGTTTATTCTACGTCTAGTTGGCACCGCTCCACCTCGCACACCAGCTCAGGCTCCTTCCCTGCCAGAATGAGCTGACAAAGTTTTGTTTCAGTTTCAGTTTCTTCTGTTTTTTGAAAAACTTGAAAATATGACTTAGGCCATTATTTTAAGAAGGTGACGTTATCCCGCTCTCTCGGTGCGTTTAGTTCTTTTGGGAAAACGTGTTTGTTTTAGCCCGTTTATCTCGTTGACGTTCATAATACTCGTTACATTGAAAAATGCATTATTTATGATTAAAAAATGGTTGTTGGTAATGTATTAGTGACCGCCACAGATGTATGATTTTACTGCTTTCGTGAGAGCTCAGACTGCTTGTGGGAGCTCAGCTCCCACTGGCTCCCACATAACTCAAACCCTGGTTGATGTAGTGGTCACATTTAGATAAACAAGGCTGCCCTGTGTTAATATCCTGCCCGGTTTTAAATGGTAAAGGGGCTGCATTTATATAGCGCTTCTTCCCAAAGTGCTTTATAATTAATGCCTCGCATACCCACGTGCACACGCACTCATACATCGATGGCGGTGTCATTAATGCAAAGTAACAAACCACTCATCAGGAGCAGTTCGGAGTTTGGTGTCTTACCCAGGGACACCTCGACATTTTTGCCGGTAGGACCCAAGGACCGAACCAGCAACTCTCCAGTTACTGGACAACCTGCTCTAGTTGTAGTCTTAGTGGATACTGCGCTAACTTGGCCACCCCCATTGTATGAGGTTCTATTTGTGCCAAAATATGTCGATACGCGCACTGTCTATTTCAAATGAACACGTGACAAAACATTTGTCCATGTCAGTTCAACTTTAAACTGTACCTCTGTCATCTTGCAGTCTCCCTGTCATTTGACTGTTTTGAATGTCATCCTAATGTGTCGTCCTCCCTGTCATTTGACTGTGTTGTTGTGCATGTCGGTCAGATGCCTCGTCCTCTCTGTCATTTGACTGTGTCAGTCTGCATGCCATCCCGATGTCGTCTGACTGTGCTGTTGTGATTGTCATCCTACTGTATCATTCTCGCGGTCCTTGACAGTGTTGAGTGTCATAGTAGTCTAACTGTAGGCCTGTTTCCCAGACACTTACATATTTTCGTGGGCCGTGTTCAACAATCTGCAAAGGCTACCTCTGTCAGAATCAAGTTTGGATTTCCTAAATAAGTTAGCTAAATTTAGTTGGCTAATTGGCTAAATAGATAATAAAACAAGTCATAGAAACAGTAGGTTAGCCTACACCTCATCGATCAATTGAGCGCTTGCATCAGTCGCAGGGATTCCTACCTTTAGCCTATCAGAGATGCTAAGCAGCAATCCAATATTATGCCGGTATCTATTTATATTCAACTGTGTTATTCTGTTTATTTCATGGATAGTGACAGAAAAAATATTGTGGTTAATAAATGAGTTTGAATGGCATATATATATATATATATATATATATATATATATATATATATGTATGTATATGTATATATATGTATATATATATGTGTATATATATGTGTATGTATATGTATATGTATATATATAGTGTAGGTCCCCTTCATGCCACCAAGCAGTCTTAACAAAGACCGACTCAGCAGTTAGGACCAGGCTTAGTGAAGACCAGCTGGTGCAACTCATCGCTGAGGCTCTGCAAAACCTGGTTTACCAACACCTTCAGGGCAGAACTGATCCCCTTGGCGACAGCATGGGCTTTGGGATGGACATTCTCTTGGAGGCATTACAAATCGCAAGGCAGAGGTTTCGTGGCCGTTAAAAAATAGCCACCCAAATATTTTCTTATTGTCCATTTCCAGCTCATGCGCGATACTTTTCCTATAATATTAATCTTTACTGACGTCTATAAAAGTAATTTAACTGCTTGTTTCACAAGTGGTTCTACCATTTGGTTCCCCTCCATCCAAGCATGTGCCGGAACCCATGTAAACTCTTCTGGGTCGAGACTGAAGATCAAAGATTTATTTTGTACAAAATGTGCCGCCTGCATGTAAACATCCCACTTGTAATGCTTAATAGGGCTGATAGAGTCTTAGCATATCACAATACTCTCAGGCCTCACCCCTTCCTATAATATAATAAAATAACCATGATTTAATAATGATAATAAGTATTAGTATTTAGGCTAGAAAAAGTTAAGAAACCCAAACTTGATTCTGGCAGAGGTAGCCTTATCAGACTGTTGAATATGGCCCACGAAAATATGAAACTCTGGGAAGCAGGCCCACAGTTGGACTACGACGACATTCAACAACACCGGCAAGGACAACAAGGACGATACAGTAGGACGACCTGCACAACAGCACAGTCAGACGACACATCAGGATGACATGCACAACAACACAGCCAGAGGACAGGGTGGACGACACATCGGGATGACATGCAGAATGACAAATCAAATGACAGGGAGGCAACAAGATGACAGAAGTACAGTGTAAAGGTTGACTTGACATAGACAACTGTTTTGTCACATGTTCAGTCGACATGGACAGTTGCGCATGCCGACACAATTTTGGCACGAATTGAACCTCATATCTTGCGTGCTGCTTCAAATGCATGTTCCCTATAGGGCGGCGCTACAGAGAAAGAATTTACCACCACCTTGATTAACTTCAAGTTAATCGAGGTGTAATGCAGAGCGGGTGCAACAGACGTCCCTCGTCATCCATTCCTAAAATGGCAATACGCTGCACCGCGGTGCATGTGAAGGGTATGAGAGCAGCTGATTTGATTGGTCAAGTCGAAGCAAGTCCACCTGTTGATGATATATTCATCCTAGTCCAACCCCTTTATCTACTGCGCCACGCTGTGCCAGGGCAGCACTTGTGTCTCGGGTCACCACATTCGCCAAAAATAGATTCGACACACCCATGTGCACCTACGCCGGTGCCTTCGCCCAGTTTCCCAAAAATAGAGCCTTAAATATCTGTTTGTGAGTGAGTGGGTTAGAAGCCAGGTCCATGAGGTGCAAGAAGGCAATGAATATGCCCTGATATTCACTGGGAAATATCAGGCTGTGCCGGCCAAAATGTCTTTAGACTCAGTTGACTCAGTTTTCTCTTTTTTTTTTTTCCTCAAGAGAAAAACCGAACACTTATTTTCAGTGACTTCTAACTTGTGCAAGCTGTTTGCAAAGCCGTCAACCTGTTGATGGTCAAAACGGGTTTGAGCATGTGAGAAAGGTTTACACATAAACCCCCCCCCCAAAGTTTGTCATATTTAAACCTTGCTTATAAGAGTCTTGGTTTTGTTTTCAATGGGCGTTAGGGACTTGAAGTGATGACGTGTCTCTGATACAGTGAGGAGCCATGATGTGCTGTTGGTATTACACTTAAAGCCTAGGGCTTCAAGTGGGGCCCAACAAAGTGAGGATAACCTGGTCATGATACCCGCCACATTAGTTCCATGGTGCCCGCTTGGCTGCCTTTTCTGATAGTCCCTCTCTGTTGCTCCGGTAGATACTCACTACTCGACAAGTACTTACATATATTCCAGCAGCCGTACCAACATGTACCCTGGTTCTGCTGAATGATGGAAGCTAAGCAGGTATGGGCTTGGCTAGTACTTGGATGGGAGACCTCCTGGGAAAACTGCTGGAAGTGATGTTGATGGGCCAGTAGGGGGCAGTCTCCCCTCTGGTCCTGATAAAACAACAAAGAAAATCACAATGCCCCAGTGCAGTGATGGGGACACTGTGCTGTAGGAGATGCTGTCCTGAGATGTTAAACCGAGGTCCTGACTCGCTGTGGTCATTAAAAGATCCCGTGGCACTAATTGCAAAGAGTAGGGGGTTCCCCGGTTGGCCTGGCAACATTCCCAACCTGGCTCTCTCCACCTGGCCACCTAATCAACCCCCCCCCCGTGTAATTCGCTCAATGGTTCCTCCCTCGCCACCTCAAGCTGATGTGTGGTGAGCATTCTGGCGCAAAATGGCTGTCTTGCATCACCCTGGTGGGTGATACACATTGGTGGAGGTTGAGGTGAGTTTCCCCCCTTGACTGTGAAGCGCTTTGGGTGTCTAGATAAAGCGCTATATAGATGTAATCCGTTATCCCTCAAAATGGCCTCTGTCTCTTTTCCTTCTACACGACATGGCATTTCTGGAGGTGTGTTGTCATGGGACCACCCTTCTCCGGGATTCAGCTTCACATGACCCGACTGGGCTCCTTGAGAGATGCGGTGCTTGTGGAGGCCGGAAGAGTTGCCCCGGGTTCAAATGATGCATCTTACTTAGCTTTGTAATAGTCTACACTCCAACACGTGACCTCCAACAGTTACTCCATCTTAGTTTTGGCATCATGATTGTGATGGCTACATTGTTGCCCACTCATTATCTACTGCGTCTGAAGGGCGAGTTGGTTCCGCATACCAGCCAGGCTGTGCAGCATCCGCTTTGCTCCAGAAGCACTTCAAACTTTTTCATGGACAAACACAATGAATTGCCTGAAGCATTTTGACGATAAACAATTAAAACATATTCTCAAGCTCGAGACATCTTTCATTCTCTGTGCATCGCCCCCCCCCATACGACTCGTCTATAAATATTATTGAGACCAAGCCTTCAAATAAATCCCAAGTTTTTTTATAGCCCTTCCCTTCAAAGCTGTGTCTGCTCTGCAGAAGCTTTCCATATGTTGCCATTTATTCAAGCCACCGACTCAGCATCATCCATAGAGGCACCATTTATTGATAGACTTTGTTGGGCTATTGTCCAGATCCTTCCCGATAGAGAAACCATAACCTCCACATCCTTCCATAACCTCCCAAACCATGTGAACTCGCACTGGCTTGGGATGATATGGAAATACCCCTGCGAGTCATTCGTTTTCCTGAAACTGCTCCGGTTTTCTTCTGAGCCGTGTTGTTTTTTTTTAGGAATTTCCTTTTGAGGATTACTCCCCAAAACTGTCAACAAAATTAAGGCATTAGTACATGCAACTCTTATACGAGTACTGAAATCTGATGCGATACGTATATCCTTATAGCATGCTTTCATGTTTGCCTTTGACATGTTGTTTAAATTGGCAAGAAGCTATCGGACGGCAAACCTGCAAAAAGTTAAGACACTAAGACGGATAAGCAGCAAACGTTATGCGACCGGGGAGGGACCCCGTTATGTAAACAGTGATGAATAATGACGGGGTACCTAGATATGAGAACACGGCGTTGTATACTGACGCTATAAATGCAGCGCTGATTTACGCTTGCCTTAAATCATGAACGGAAAGCTCCGTCACGTTTCAAGCCATCATGGATCTCCTTAATAGCGCACAACAACTGGCCCCGTTGTTTCCAGCGTTAGCTGTGGTCCGTGGGTACGAAGGCCACGAGCTGACTCCTGGGGATTGTAGTCTAGGTTGTTATCTTCCGCGAAAACATCTCAAGACCAACGTTTTGCTTCAAGACTTGGGCCTTTGTCTTTGTCTGTGTAAATCACTACTTAATTTGCCCGAGGCTCTGAAGGAGGTGGAAAAAAAAGGGGGGAGTGCCACAGCGAAGGAACAGTACTCCTTATGTCCGGTGGTAGAGCAAGAGAGAGAGAGAGAGAGAGGGGGAGAGAGGGAGAGAGAGCACCCAATGGGCCTTTGTACAGTCTGTAGACGAGATCCTCTTGTGGTTCCAGGGACAGATTTAACCAGAATACGACGCCCTGTTGCTGTGGTGATGCTCTGCTATTAATGTGTGCCTTTTCCGAGGGGAGGAAAGTCTTCTCGTCCCGCTCTACCTATCCTCCAAGGTGAGGTTATATCAGGTCATAGGTGCCCTGGGTGCCATGCTGCACGTTGCAATTATAATCTGCAGAATATAATGACGACTGTAAATGATAGCTTTGGAAAAAAAAGCAAACCTTGACCCCTTTTTTTATTTTCTAACGGGTGCTCTTGCGGTGTTCACGGGTGGTTTCGGTGTTCACGTTGGCATAAGCTACCCGCCTTTACCGCTTTAGTGATCTGCAGCTTTGTCTACGCTCACGTACATTTAAGGCGAAGCGCTGAGCGCCAGGCCGCCACAGAAAAGCCTCCGGGCTTCCATTCTTCATTCAGTTACTTGGTGTATCGGTCCTTAAGCCGGCGGTGATGAGAGTCGGGGGTTTTACTCCTGTTGTAAGGAAGCTCCTAAGAAGTGCCAGTATGGCTGGAGCAGAGTACCCCTCACGAGAGAATGATTGTTTTTCTCCTTCCCATTTCTCTCGCCCTATCGCTATCCATCTATCTATCTATCTGCAAGGCTCGGTGTTTTCGGTGTTTATTTTTCAAAGCCATCCAGCATGCCGGATTTCGCCACAAGAGGGCACTGTTACGTAACCTCGCACGAACAGGAACAACTTTTGGAGCCGCGGAAACATAAAATCCGGGTGAAAATCAGTTTAAAAATCTGGGTGTTTTTCGGTAAAAAAAAAAAACCGAAAACGCCGAGCCTCGTCTATCTGACGTGCACCAACACACACACCCACACACACACACACACACACACACAGACACACACACACAGACAGACGCCCCCTGCAGAGGCTTTATTCCGCTGCATTCGCGGGAAGGCCCAGCCCTTCTGTTTTTAGCTGTAGCTCGCTGTGCTGCGGTCAGAGTGGACGTCGAGCAAGCGGCATCGGTCAAAACCGTTGCCATGGGAACAAGAACACAGCCCGGGGAAGCCTTGTCAGTGAGTTAGCGACACGGCGTGCCGGTGGCTCTGATTAAAGGGGGGGGGGAAACAAAAACACCTGCGCCTCTTGCTGTAACATCACATTTGATTTAACAAACACGCTCACCCCCCCACCCCACCCCCCACAGGCCTACAAACTCACACACCAACAAGACACACTGGCATATATACTCACACATCTACCTGCCCATGTGCACGCATGCACATGTGGACGCACACCAGAGCAAAGAAAGGAACTTTATATGGAAGAGCGCCCTCTTCGGCGTGTTCTGCATCCAGCAGATGTTAATGGCATTCTGACATTACCATGCTATGTAGCGGGAGGCAGTCAGGTGGTTATTTATACCTTTTGTCTCCTCTCTCTCTCTCTCTCTCTCTCTCTCTCTCTCTCTCTCTCTCTCTCTCTCTCTCTCCCCCAGATGCAAAGGAGAGAACGACCAAAAGTTTTTCGGTCGACGGCGTCTTCAACTTTACCTCTCTTCTCCTCAGCAAAGAAGACGGCGCGCTCTACGTGGGCGCAAGGGAGGTCCTCTTTGCCCTCAACCTCACGGACATCAGCAGAGCCAGGCTACACAGGAGGGTAAGGACGCACAAGTCTCCCCCTCCAGCGGACGATACGCAGTGCACCACTACAAAAACCTGTAGCCCGGCACGAGCCGGACTCGGAATACTGGGTTATTCTTCTTACGCCACCAACGCCGTTTACTTTTCTTCCCGCAGATCACCTGGAACACCCCGGAGGGCAAGAGGGACGAGTGCAGTTTCAAAGGCAAAGATTTACAGGCGAGTGAACTGCGGGCGGCGCTACACCCACAACGCTCACGCGTGAGGAAAACACCACCCTGTTTTTCAGATTCCAGGTCGACCTCGTCCGTCCTTCGGTTGCTGAATCGCGCAAGGCAAATGTACCGCCCCCTCTGGTGACTTGTGGAAGCTGCGCTTTTTTCCCCACTCGACAGCGACGGCACACGCCCCGTTTTCCTCGTGTCGTTCCTCATTTTCTCTCAGATTCATCTTGGTCACATCTCGCAGGACTCTGCCGTCCACCGCTTACACGCGTCTGCCGGCTCTTTCGAAAGTAAACCGGGATGAACATGTGGCACTGATGTGATGTTGACTCGTGAGTGAGTAAACTGGCAGGGAAATGGGAGTGTAACGGGCACGGATAAGTAGACGCTAACGGGTCGGACCCTTTAGTCGACTGGTTAGCGTCGTCGCCCGCGGTGTGGGAGATACGGGTTCGCGTCCCGGGCTGTGGCGGTCCCGGGCTGCGCCCCCTAATTTGCTACAGGAGGCTCCCATGGTGACCTGTTGCACAGCCTAACCAGCACGGTGTCTTACACCGTACTTAGTTTATGTCACCGCTGCCAAATGTCCCGCGGCCTGTTTGGAAATGATTCATTTTCGATGATTCATTTATTAACTACAGCTATGTAATATGGAAACTGGCTTGGAGGACAGGGTGTAGTTCAGGGTGTAGCTTGGAGGACAGGGTGTATTAACCAAGTAGTTCTCAAAAAAGTAAGGAAGGCAGGGGGCATCTGGGTAGCGTAGCGGTCTATTCCGTTGCCTACCAACACGGGGCTCGCCGGTTCGAATCCCCGTGTTACCTCCGGCTTGGTCGGGCGTCCCTACAGACACGATTGGCCGTGTCTGCGGGTGGGGAAGCCGGATGTGGGTATGTGTCCTGGTCACTGCGCTAGCGCCGCCTCTGGTCGGTCAGGGGTGCCTGTTTGGGGGGGGGGGACTGGGGAAAATAGCCTGATCCTCCCACGCACTACTACATCCCCCTGGCGAAACTCCTCACTGTCGGGTGAGAAGAAGCGGCTGGCAACTCCACATGTATCGGAGGAGGCATGTGGTAGTCGGGACGGCTCGGTAGAGTGGGGCAATTGGCCAAGTACAACTGGGGAGAAAAAGGGGGAGACATTTTAAAAAAGCAAGGAAGGCAAACGTGAGCCTGTTCTAACACTAGACTCTCCTGTGTTTCTTAAACAGACGGATTGCTTCAACTACATCAAGATTTTACTTCGGCTGAACAGCACTCATCTATACGTGTGTGGAACATATGCCTTCAGCCCCATCTGTGCATACATAGTAAGTATGTCCTACTATCATATATCCTCGCTGCTGTAACTGAGAGGCGGTGGAGCGTAGCCCTACCCTGCCAAGATCTGAACGGCCATCTTGAGTCACTGACTTAGTGACTCCAGACACATTTCTTCTCCACAGTAAGGTTCCTCCAGGTTACCCTTGTCGGAGGTATAAAGGCCAGCACTTTCAGCGGCGGCTCAAATGACGTTCGTCGAGCGCCGCTTGTAGCGCGTGCCGGAAGCGCCGGCTGTAGCCTGTCAAATATGAAAAGTCACTGTATTTAGCACAGCTCTGCAAAAACAGCCAAAATCGTTTTTCCCCCCCCCCCATAGAAATAGGAGCGTCGACACCTGGAAATAAGAACAGTTTCCTGAGAATTCTCAGTTCAAGTAGATGCAAGTTGACTCAAAGCCACATGTCCCCGGTGTGGCGGTCTTATATTGACATGAATACAAGTGTTCTTGACTCGCGTCAGCCGGCACTAGTGTACGATGGCCTTAAAATCTGTTGGGTTTTCATACTGATCCTATTCCACAACAGTGCATGTGAAACCCCGAGACGTCCGTCCCTCAGGCGCTGAAGATGGTACATATTCCTCATGTTAGAAGACTGACAATCAGATTTAGGTTTTGAACACCCAAGTTTTCCATTTGCCCATATCCCCTGTGCTCTATTTGGACACGATGGAGTGAAATGGAGGTAACAGGGAGCCTCGTTTGGTAGTTGGCCTGCTTCGTAGCTCTCGTACCGACAAGAACGCCGATCACAGAGATAAAATGAACAGTCTCTCATTAGCCTGAATTCAAAATAGAAATTTAAAAAAAGTTTATTGTGGGGTTGTACAGTACACAGAAGAGGCTGCCAATCCCCCTTGTGCATCCCTCAGAGCAGTGTTTCCCAACCCAGTCCTCAAAGACCCCCTATCCTGCAGATTTTCATTGTAACCCTGCATAGGTAGCCCTGCCTGTACTTATTCAACCAATCATCTCGCAGCACTTAATTATGCCAGGTGTGCAAAACATTTGACATAATTCATTGCTGATTGGTTGAATAACTACAAACAGGTACCTATTCAGGGTTGCCAAGAAAATCTGCAGGATAGGGGGTCCTTGAGGACTGGGGTTGGGAAACACTGCCTCAGAGTATTGTATTACTATCCATAATAATGTACAAATGTAAAGGCATGACCTGTGTTTATACTGACTGAAAAGGGCAGACGGACCATTCATCTGGGACTAAATGTTGCAGAGGACCAAATGAACGTTATGCCTAAGAACGTGGTGTGTGTGTGTGTGTTCGTTCTCTAGAGCACTGCAGACTTTTCCTTGGTGAAGAGCCAGAACGGGGAGATTGTTTCAGAGGATGGCCGCAGCCGCTGCCCTTTCAACCCTGAATACAAGTCCACTGCTATAATGGCTGGTAGGTCCTTCAGTGACTCTTGGCTGTGAGGGAGTTAACGTTTGTTGATTTGAGTTTACTTCGCACCAAATATCGGAAGGCGCACGGCGGATATCAGCAAATGAACTGGACACAAGGGGTAGGAGTGAAGACATAAGTGGGGACACAACCTCGGAATTACATTACTGTGTGCGACGCAGGGGTCCGTCCTCATTTGGATCACACTGTGATTAGCCTTGATTTTTCTGCAGATGGAGAGCTGTATGCCGGCACTGTGAGTAATTTTCAAGGAAACGAACCCATCATTTACAAGAGCCTCGGCCAGGGAACTGCTCTAAAAACAGAAAACTCGCTGAACTGGCTCCAAGGTAAGGTCATAGGTTTCCAGACTAAAATATCCTCTGCTGTATATAACACCCATCTAATATATGATAATATCCTAAACGAGATAAACTTGGCATGCTTATGCTGTTTACGTCAAATAAACCTGCCCGAAATGTGAAATTGTAGCTGTGAAATTGCCGCGCGCGCCGCGGCGTCCCTGTCGCCATTTGATTTTCTATTTAACACGGTGGCGCCGCGGAGCTGTTACCGGGGTGTTTCTGTTCCTCGGAGTAGGGAGTGGATATGGGCTGACGGTACATTTCCTCTGCTGCTCTTTCAGACCCGGCCTTTGTTGGCTCTGCCTACATCCAGGAGAGCCTGCCCAGGGGCAACCTAGTGGGCGACGACGATAAGGTTTACTTCTTCTTCAGCGAAGTGGGAAAGGAGTTCGATTTCTTTGACAACACCATTGTGTCCCGCATAGCTCGCGTGTGTAAGGTGAGCGATGCTCCGAAGGAGATAGCCCGTCTAAGCGGGTTGTTTGCCTTCAGCAAGCCATTCCGGTCAACCCCCTCCCGATGCCATGACCCATTCACTTTATCAGAATCTATCGGAGCGGGAGAGGGGTTTGTTTGTGTATGTGTACATGTGACGCGTTTGCATGCGTGTGCGAGTTGGCTAAGAGGAGGTTTGTTTGTGTTTGTGACATGAATCTGTGCATATGTATGGGTATGGGGCCTAGGCGTGCCTGTGTTGTATGTCAGTGTGTGTAGTTCCTATGATGCGAGCAGCTTGTGATCTTTGCGGGCAGTGATCTCCGGTTACAGAACATTCCTATTACACATGGCTTCCCTCCGTACGGGCCTTCCTCTTCTGGTGCTCTCCTCCCACTTTTCCTTATCGTATTTCAACAAACATAAGCACGCACACAGAACCGATTCTGCTGCACAGAAACCCTGTGCAGAACCAGATTGCCGCCACAGCCCGGGACACTGAAATATGACTATTTTTCAGGTTTTTTTGTTTGTTTTGGTTTTGCCTTCGGTGTATGGTCTGCAAACGTGTAAAAGAAACATTGCTTTGCAGTGCTCGGATCAGATTCCTTTTCACCTCTGCGTCAGAGGGATTATGTTTACCCCAGTCGAAAGAGAATGAGAAAGGCTGGCTGACTTGTTTGATGTTCGCCACCTCCACCATCTCTGAACCACGGCTGCTGGCCGGCCGACGATGCTCGTGCCTTGTATCATCAAAGACACCTTTCATGTTTATTTTAATTCATTTTATTTATTTCATGATTTGACAGACGCCCCCCCCCCACCACCACCACCACCACCACCTCCGGTACACACACACGCACAATAGAGCCGGGATCTGGGGCCAGCACATGACATGAAGCCATTATCGGCTGCGTACAGTAACCTTGCTCTCCATGGCCGTTTGCAATTTAACGTTCCTGTCCCGGCCCTGCAGCCATCCAGACGCCGTGCAAAAAAATCTAAAGGAAGCCATTTCTTTTTTCCAACAGCGATTTCAGTCTTGCGCACATATTTTTCATTTTGTTTTAACGTGTTCTAGCATCCATCACAGCTAGAGAAAATGGCTGCCTCCAGGTGTGTGCGCCGGCGACGATGTTGCCGTCAGAAAATGGCAGGACGGCCTCTGTTTGTATCAGAAATACAGCCCCGGGTGGTAGAGAGCCCAACTGTCAGTCACCGTCAGACAAAACCCAGACTGTTGACAGTGGATTGCTGTTCTCTTGTGCATCGTTGCTATTGTAGTGGCGTTTTCACACTGCAGCATAGCCATCGTCTCATCTTACCGCTGCAAAGGTACCGAGTTTGAGACGACCGCGTCCCTCCAGGACGCCACACGATCACGTCGGACTCTTTTTGGAGTCATTTTATCAAAGATTTTGGCCCAAGCAGCTAGACTAAGTCAAATCAAAGAAGATGTAAAATACAAATACAGGTTGAAAGTGAAGAGTAAGGGCGTCCGGGTGGCGTGGTGGTCTGTTCCATTGCCTACCAACACGGGGATCGCCGCTTCGAATCCACATTACCCCCAGCTTGGTCGGGCGTCCCGACGGACACGATTGGCGGTGTCTGCAGGCGGGGAGCCGGGTGTGGGTTTGTGTCCTGGTCGCTGCACTAGCACCTCCTCTGGTCGGTCGAGGCGCCTGTTTGGGGGGAGGGGGGGTGGCGTGATCCTCCCATGCTCGACGTCCCCCCGGCGAAACTCCTCAGTCAGGTGAAAAGAAGCGGCCGGCGACTCCACTTGTATCGGAGGAGGCACGTGGTAGTCTGCAGCCCTCCCCGGATCGGCAGAAGAGGTGGAGCAGCGACCGGGACGGCTCAGAAGAGTGGGGTAATTGGCCAAGTACAATTGTGGAGAAAAGGGGGGGAGGGGCAAACAAAAACAAATGGAGAGTAAAGCAGGCCACGTAGTGGTATCGCTTGCAGTGGGTTAGTATAGTGATATTCATCCAAATCGATCATTATCTTAAATTCAAGCCCCACACCCTCTCTCCAAATCCTGGATTTGACTCGTTCCGTTTACTGCGTCCTCCGTCTCCTGTTGTTTATTCACGTGTTTAGTATAAAAGTTCCACTTCACCGAGGCTAGCCACGGACGGATAAACAGTGTTCTGCTGGAAACAAACAAAACATCACGTGCTCTCATTTGCCGTAATGTCCGTGTTCCCAGAAATAAGCCATTACTTCCTGCCATGTCCATTGCAATTTGTACGGCCTTTGAAAGGGATGCTTTCACGGGGGATAAATGACGAGAATACATTTGCCTCAATTACTTGGAAGTCAGTTCAGATAGAGAGAGGCTTGAAATGACATAACTACTAGAATAAGTCAGGGAGACTATGGAAAGGATGCTCTTCATTATTTGCCCTGGCTCACTACTACAAGTAATTGCCAAAGATGCTTGGGATTGGTCATGTGTAATTTCCCCCGCCGTACTGTGTCGTCGTTTCCTCCAATTAATACATTCTGCACTTTTCCCAATCAGAAACTCAAGGTAAATGGTAAAATCCACGTTATGTTCAAAGCACGGACAGCCAGTGATGGGGCCGTGCACACGAAATCCGGGTACAAATAACATGAAGACATTAAGGACACAAAAAGTCACAAACATGGAGACATACTGCCGTGGCTCGAACACACTGAATATGCCGAGGAGATTCTGAACCATCACAAACTATTAAAAAAAGAAGAGTTCCAGCGATGTTGCACTGGAGTCGACCTCTGTCCTCGACGAGCTCAACTCATTACATGCTTGGTTTGAGACCAACAGTACCAAACCTGAGAATGCCTTTGGCTCGGGATGACGGCCCGCCCATCATATCCAGAGCTGATGTCAGTAAGAATTTAAAAACAACGAACTCACATAAGGCAGCTTGGCCTGATGGGACCTCTGGCTGTGTTCACAAAGCCTGTGCTGACCAGCTGGCAGACGTCTTCATGGACAGCTTAAACCTTTCCTTGTTCCCGTTTGTCATCCACTTCTGTTTTGAGATGACTACCATCATTTCCGGCCTTAAGTACCATCCTGTTGTGCTCATCCCAGTCATCATGGAGTGTTTGGAGTGGCTGGTCAAAACCCAAACTGACCTCTCCCTCTCAGACACTCTGGACCCACTGCAATTTCCCCACCACGCTAACAGGTCATCAGACGACGTCCGTCACCGATGTTCTCCAAGCTGCACTCTGTCATCTGCAGAAGAAAAACACATTGGGCAAGAAGAAGCTGACTATGGCTCCGCATTCGACGCCGCGGTGTCCTCTAAGCTCATTATCAAGCTCGGGGAACCGAGATTGAAAACCTGCCTCTGTAATTGGACGCTGGACTTCCTGACAGGCAGACCTCCGACGGTGAGGGTGAGCACCAGCACCTCCTCCACATGAACCCTTAACATGGGCTCAATGTATTCAGTCCCCCCTGCACTTCCTGTTTACTGCACAGCCATCCACAACTCTAATACTACTATTACATTTATTATTGCATTATAGCCCCCAGTATTGATCTCTCTCTCAAGATAAACAAGACTGAGGAGATGATCATGTTTTGCAGGACGCGGCTGGGAGAGGGAGAGGTACATCCTGCAGATTACCAATAATTGCATATCTTCTTTTAACTATAGCTTCTGTTATTTATTTATTTATTTTAATTGTTACTAAGATATCCACAACAGCTTACCCCATTCATGGCCTGCATTTTACTTTGCATTTATTGCTTCCTCTTTTGGAACCATTTGGTGTCAAGACTTTGTTTTATGTTACTTTATTTTATTTTATTTTTTGTTAATTTTTTTTTTTACTGCGCTCATAAACAGAACAGCAACCACCGCGTCTGCGCTGTACTGTTACTGCGCATTGAAACGAAGCTACAGGGAAAAGACTTTTAATGCGGTCTAGGACCTTTTCATATATTCCTCTGTGCATTCCAAGAGTGACTTGTGTTTCTCCCACTGCCCGTGAAATAACACGGGAATATCTGGTCCCGGCGGGTTAATGTACACAGACAATCTGGCCACTACAGCGGCTCATCTTCCCTTTTTAGTCCCACGCCCCTTTGCGCAATCAAGACGGTGAGATATCCATGGCCGGCGTAGGTTTATAATTTATATCCCCTTATAACTTACAACTCCCTGTGACGTATACAGCCTCGTGATTATTAATGTTTTACCTTATAACTTACAACTCCCTGTGACGTATACAGCCTCGTGTTTATTAATGTTTCACCTTATAACTTACAACTCCCTGTGACGTATACAGCCTCGTGTTTATTAATGTTTTACCTCACAACCTACAACTCCCTGTGACGTATACAGCCTCGTGTTTATTAATGTTTTACCTTATAACCTACAACTCCCTGTGACGTATACAGCCTCGTGATTATTAATGTTTTACCTTACAACCTACAACTCCCTGTGACGTATACAGCCTCGTGATTATTAATGTTTTACCTTACAACCTACAACTCCCTGTGACGTATACAGCCTCGTGATTATTAATGTTTTACCTTATAACTTACAACTCCCTGTGACGTATACAGCCTCGTGATTATTAATGTTTTACCTTATAACTTACAACTCCCTGTGACGTATACAGCCTCGTGATTATTAATGTTTTACCTCACATGCAGTAGCTTTCCCGGGTAGGTCGGCTGAGGAAGCGTCGCTTTCGTTTTGAACGAATTTCCCATCAGAAGAGCCGTGCAGCCAAATTACCCTGCATGTGTAGGTCCCTGACATGCAGAAGGCAATGCCCTTTATTTCTTCTTTCATTTAAAAGCATTTGCCCTCCCCGATGCCCCAGCATTTTTTTTCTTCATCCCAGCCAGTTGTGATGATGTGCATTGTTTTCATGACCTAAAAGTCTACGGCCTCGGGATATTTCTATGTTATGGGTACAATTGATTGTGCTTGGTAGGGTTTTTCAGTGGGAGGTTAACGTTTTTCAATTAAGTCAAATCAAACAACTCCGTGTGCAGGCACGGCGCTTCCGTTGCCATGAAGGAAGTATACAAAGCAGGGAACTGTAGTAAAAACTGAAAGCCGCTGACAACAGCGCCGCCCATTCAAACATCTTGGACTTTTGCATTGTTGCACCCAAGTACGAAATTTTGAATTACAGCCGCAGGGCATCTTTGGCTCACAGATGGATTATGGGTAACAAGAACTGTCTGCTTCATCGCTACCATCACCTAAATATAGGCTTCACTCCTTAGATTATAACCGGCTTTTGAATATTTCAGCAATTTTACAGTTCAGTACAGTGGCAATAACTCAGGACATGAGCTCAAAAATAACAAAGATCATGATTTCATTTTGGCTGATCAATGTTACACATTATTAATTTAAGTATTGCAGAGACTTAAGTGGAAAGCAGATTTCATTGATGTTAACATTAAGGGACAGTTATTAAAATCCACAACTTTTCTTCCTTAATAAATAATTTTAGCCATCCGGGTCACAGAGTCAGGTTACATAATACTAACTGGTTGGAGACACCCTCCAGTCTCTGTATACCGCTGTTGAAATGTTTTGGTCAGGTCACACCAGCTGGTGCAGCAGCAAACCACCCCAGCAGGAAAAAAAGACTGTAAAGTGATGCCGATGTGACCGTGTTTCCGTCGGACAGATAATCAATATTTCTGTAGAACAATGTTACAGTATATTTTGATGAGACTGCTTTGGTCTGAGGGTGCCATTGTTACATGGGCGTGGACTATTTACTGGTGGACTGATGACACATGGGTGACAATGGCTGCTACACCTTGGTTGTAGTCAGAGTAAACCAGTTGCAACAGGTCTATTCCCTGCCTTCTACAATGAACTGTATTGGAACATTTTTCTGCAGCAGTATTGATCATTTGTCCAGCGTAATTGATAAAATGGTGAGAAAAGTCACAGATTGCAGCTTTAAACATTTCTTACCATAAAATGTTCTAATGAAATAATGCAGATGCCTTTGTGCACCATGCAAAAAAAGGATGAGGAAACTAATGTACTCCTAGTTTCTTTCACAACGTCATTCACGTCACTATGACCATGTAACTGACATGTATATTTGGCATACTATCTACAGCTGGTAATCATGGTTTTATTAATCTCATTTATAGGCTATAAAAATACGATTGGTAGGAACAAATCAAGCAATTGCAAATGAATTTTAGGACCTAAATGGCCTTAAAAACTGATAATTTAGATACTATAACATGTTGAATTTAAATGGTGGTCAAAGAGAAAAGTGCCTTTTTGGGACCATCATTATTGACTAGTGGTGGCCGTTTTCATTTTGGTGCTCGAGCATAATCATAATCCCGTGGAAAAACATAGCACATGTAACATATAATTTCATGCTTTTACGACAAATTTTGAGGTCCCATTAAGTCTTCTTGCTTAAAAGTGCTTCTACAGCAGCGAAGCAATCTCAACAGTTCAAAGTACGGTTTGTCTTGTATGCTTGTGCACCGGCTATACCTGCTACGGCTGTCAACAGCAGAACATTGTTTGTGTTGCAGGGTGACAAAGGAGGGGAGAGAGTTCTGCAGAAAAAATGGACCACCTTCCTCAAAGCCCAGCTCTTGTGCTCTTTGCCGGATGATGGCTTCCCCTTCAACATTATCCAGGACATGTTTGTGCTGACCCCTAGTGCAGAGCGCTGGAAGGACACGTTATTCTATGGCGTTTTCACGTCTCAGTGGTGAGTAGTAACTTTGACAATCACACACATTGCCAAGTAAATATCCTAACCACTCAATAGTTTTGTTTTTTTCAAGATTCAAGAGTTTTATTTTTCACATACACACAAGTACAAGTCCCGAGTGCAGTGAAATGGAAAAAAAGGTAGAGCCTCGAAATGAAATGTGCAAACAACAAAGTCATTCATGAGCTGCCTGTGAAGCTTCTTAATCTGAATTTGAAATATATCTATGTAGAAATGCCTTTTCGTCAAAAGCCAAGCCTCTACATGGTGCTTACTGTTTCAATGGCTAACACATCCCTTGTGTCAGATCCCAGTCAGTTTTCTTCCCCTGCACACTGTCTGATTAGGACTCTGTTTATACAGTTGCATAGCCTAACAATTCTGGGTTCCGTTGGGTCCAAGTTTGTGGTTCTTGCTCTATTGAAGTCTATCGCTCTTAAAATATCAAATAGTTGCATACACACTATTCAATTTCTGCTTCAATATACTGAGTGGAAGTCAGTTCTGTGTGAAAACACTTCAACCACATTCAACACCATTTCTTGTTTATTTTTTCTGCATGGAATTGAAAATATGACAGAAATTTACTTAGAAATGTGGGGGGGGGGGAAGTATAGATAATATCAAAATGAATACTCACCTGCTCATTCCTGATCAAGATTTCACTGTAAAAATGTTCTTTGTACAAAAAATGTTAAATCCGACACTAGATTTTGTTTAGAAAGTGTTATCCAGTCAGTTAGACTGCACTGAGGCCAGGAAAAAAAAGTGTGAGGAAAAAAATGGTTAAAGAAATTGAGTCTTTCCTTTGGATATTTTTTAATAACACTTACTTTCACAACATAATTGAAAACCAACTTTTCCCTTTAGGAGATACATACATTTTCTTTTGTCAAAAAGGGATTTTTTTCCCCCCAGTTCTTTTGAGTTGGGGCTGTGAGCTGAGACCCAAGGAAATTTAGAATGTTTTTCTTTTGGAATTTTGGAAATCAGAACACTTTCCTGTTGGAACTTTAGAATTTGGAATGCTTTGCTGTTTGAACTTTTGAATTAAGAACACTTTCCTGTTGGAATTTTAAACTTTAGAATGCTTTCCTGTTGGAACTTTAGAATTTTGAATACTTTCCTGTTGGACTTGTAGAATGCCACCGCAAGGCATAGGCAAATGGAATGGTTGGACATAGCTTTGTTGAGGGAACTTCTTATGTATTCCAAGGTACAAGGGTGCTTCGGGGAGCTCTGCCGTCTGCTCCTTCACAATGGACCAAGTGGAAAAGGCGTTCAACGGGCGTTACCGAGAGGTTAACCGGGAGACCCAGCAGTGGTACACATACAACCACCCAATTCCCGAGCCACGGCCTGGAGCGGTGAGTACGGAGAAACACTACCCTCTGCTGGACATTCAGCACAGTCACATTCATGCCAATTATGGGTAGCACACAAAGTCAATCAAGTTCAGTGGCTCTGATATCAGGAATCAGGAACAATTTGTCATTTCATACATGTACTTGTGTACCCAAAGAAACAAAATTGTGTTTCTTCCAGCCCACAGCAGTGCAACACAAAAGACAATGCTCCTGCTTGTTTGTCCGTCTAGCGTTGGACAGATGTCTGTCCTGCTGGCCATCACTGTCCTCCCCTCGTCCCTGAAGTCTTGATTTTGATCAAAGCACTGTTGCTTTCTGCTTTCATTTCCTGTCAGGTTTATCAGTGGCAGAGAGCCAACACATACAGCCTGTTGATGAGGCACGATGGGGAGGGAAGTGATACTGTTGCAGCTGGTATTGTCATGTGGGAGGGAGTGTGTTGAAATAAAAAAAACTCCTTGTGTCACCTCTGCAGTGCATCACGAATGCTGCAAGAGAGCAGGGCATCGCCTCCTCGCTGCACATGCCTGACAAGGTGCTGAACTTTGTGAAGGACCATTTCCTGATGGACAGCGTCATCCGCAGCCAGCCCCTCCTGCTCAAGCGTAACGTGCGCTATACACAGATTGCTGTGCACTGGGTCCAGGCCATCCAAAAGGCTTATAATGTGCTCTTCATTGGCACAGGTACTGGACTCACTGTTCCTTCACTGTTTCAACACAGCAGTCCATTCTTGGAACACAGTTTGATCCAGTTCTCTCAGTTCTCAAATTCTAAAAGGTTTCATTCTAATTCAAGGTCATTGTCTTGTCTGTTCCAGATGACGGGAGACTTCACAAAGCAATTAATGTCAAGAACAAAATGCACATCATTGAGGAGATGGTACTTTTCCCTGATTCTCAACCAGTGCAACACATTGAGCTGGACTCTGAAAAGGTAGAGTGCAATTTATTTCTGAAGGCTTCTTCTTAGATGCAAGTAATACGCTTGCTAAATGCTTTTTATCAGCAGTTGTCAGGGATTCAATGAGGCATGGAGAGTCGCAGACTTAAGGGGACCTCATGCTCATTGAGATAATTACATGCGACTTTCTCTCAGGGGAAATGGCAAACAGCTGGGCTTTAAACACCACGTGACACATCCTAAATCCTGTCGTCTCTAATTCTGTTCTACTACACCGTGTAGCTTTGTTGATCCAAGGGAAGGAAATTGATGCTAAATTCATACAAAGAAAAGCTGTGGGTATTGTGTAGAGATCTGGGCAAGATAGCTCAGAGATGAAATGAAAATAGTCCCTCAATGACTGTATCTAGTTCACCATACCGTCCCAACACTCTATTATCCCACCTCTCCTGCACAGGGCCAGCTTTATGTTTCCTCTTTCTCTGGACTGGTGGAGGTCCCAGTAGCTAACTGCACTAATTATCAGAGCTGCGGGGAGTGTGTCCTGTCCAGGGATCCGTACTGTGCATGGACCGGGAGGCAGTGTATGGATGTCAGACAAGCTTCCCCTGGCAGGTGATGATCACTCTGTGCAAAAAATATGTAAACTGTATCATATCTAGAATATCTAGGTACTCTATGTGGCCACAGATGAAAGTCAGTTTTCTGATCAAATATTTTTGTTTCAGTTTCTGGCAGCAGGATGTAGATGATGCGGACACATCGGTTATTTGCAACAAGACCATTTTCAGCGCACGGTTTGCTAAACTTCCAATGACACGTAAGTTGGATCAGATCCTATTCCCTAAATGGTCTCAGATTTCCAATTCAACACTGGCACTGTCTCAACATTATTGCCTGAATCCTGCTCCTTTTTAAATCAATGTGTGGCACAGTACAGCTTATTTGCTACAGCATGCAATTAAAAGACTTCTTCGTGAAATTGAATTCTTACTGTGCCTCACTGTGCCTCAACAGGAAAGACTTCGTGCCAGGTGATCATAATACCAGCCAACACATTTAAAGTGCTGCCTTGTAAGCTGCGCTCTAACTTGGCAGAGAGGAGGTGGGAGTACAGCGAGACTGCAGGTCACTTCCATTACCCCAGCCCCGAGGGGGGCCTGGTGGTGGTAGCCCAGGCCAACAGGCAAGAAACCTACGAGTGCTGGTCAGTGGAGGAGGGCTTCAGACAACTACTGGCTAACTACTGCGTAAGGGGTGAGGCCAAGCAGGAGAGCACCACCCTGATGGGCCGGTCCCGTACCCCGCAGGTCCCCCAGGAGGAGATCATTATCCTGCCGGGGGAGGCCCGCTCACCACCTATCAATGCCAAGACCTACTGGAATGAGCTCATCGTGGTGTGTGCTCTCCTGGCCTTTTCCCTGGTGGTCTTCTCCCTGTTTGTGGTGTATAGAAACCGTGACCACATGAAGTCCATGCTCAAGGAGGGAGAATGCCCCAACATGCAACAGAAGAAACCCAGAATAGTAGGAAAGCCAGCGGAGAACTTGCCGCTAAATGGCAACACAGTCCCAGTGTCTGTCTCTGATCATAAGGGTTATCAGACCCTAAATGACAACTATATCTGTAGCACTCCACCACACGAGTGCTCTTCACCAGACAACAGCAAGAGCTTTTCAGAGTCAGAGAAGAGGCCTCTGAACTTGAAGGAGAGCCATGTACAGATTTCTCCCACATGCCCACGGCCTCGGGTGAGACTGGGTTCTGAGATAAAAGACTCCATTGTGTGAGGCCAGCTCAGATAAACTTTATGTCATGTTGAGTGACTGACTGTAAACCGAGAGGAAAGAGTGCACTTGCTGAAAAAGACAAAACCCTAGAAGAGGGAACACTGAAAAATGTTGAACTCTACTCTGAGCGACATTTCATCACACAGATTTTGCACTTTGTCTTATATGATTTGTCCCTTTGGTCCATGTATATTTCTGTCATTATTTTTGCCACTCCCCCTTTTCTCATGTGCACTCAAAGCACAACCAAGGAGAAGATCCAGTTTGCCTTCAGACTTTTGAAGCTTTCTTATGATGCTCATGGAGGGAATGTAACCAACACAGGGGGGGATGTTGCCCAGTTATACGATGGTCATAGGATGACATTTCGTAGCGTTACCTCTCAGTCCGTCCAACTGACCTATCTGTAACGCTTTTAAAGATAAATGTATTTTCTCTATTCCCACTTACTGACTCAATGTATCTGTTATCTGACAAGAGCGTACATGACACTGAGGCTATGCATAACACTCACACTCCAGAAATGTCACAAACTGCTACCTGCTAGGTGAAACACAAGGTCTTTCTTACAGTTATACCCTTGCACAACTGTGTTAGCGTACCCATTGCTTGGACGACATTCATAAATCCAGAATTTAGAGTTGCCCCAGCCAATAAAATGGCAGGCCATAAGGAGCCACTGACAAAGAGATCGGGACCATTGGTTATGAAACTAAAAACACAAATGAGGGATGCCTTAAAGGAGATGTTTGGGTGCTTTGCTCAACTAGAAACCCCAACACAATAACTAAAACTAATGCAGACCTACAGAAAGACAACTGCAATAGACTCCGAAGTAAAGGCTGATACAAATGGGCTTTTTTAGTATTGTCCACATTGTTGTATAGAAATAATGCGTGTAGGCTTGACATTCAACAAAGTTTACGTTGCCAATGTGATAAAGGGGGGGGGAAAAAACCATTCCAGGTATTATCACGCTATTCTTCATAAAAAAAGGCAGACTATGCAAAGCTAATAATGTGAAGTGGGGTGAACACCAAGGAAACCTCACCTTGAGACTTTGGAAGCACAAAGGATCCAGCACTGTACATTACTGAGGATCAGTGGCATTACACACACACATGCTCGCGCACGCATACACATGCATACACACAAGCATCCTCACTCAAATTATATGTGCAAGTGACTTCAGCTATTGTTGATTTGTTTGGTACAAGAATGTTTTGGATTTCTGAAAGATTGACATAAATAGGATGATCAAATATAAAGGTCTATGCATATTGATGGCTTTTTTTTTTTAAATCAGAAAAGTTACTTCATAAGGAAATCTTATGAAGCAAGTTAGGAGGACACTATATATTAACATTATTGAAATACTGTCAGCCAGTAAATTGTTTGTCCATTTTGGGTAATATGAATATGTGTGATGACTCGCATTTTCCAAAGCCAATTTTGACCACTTTGAATCCATAACTATTCTCAGAGGGAAATATGAGAACAACTTAGACACACATGACCATGTAACCTGAACTTTATTTATCAGGGCTCATAAATAACACCCTCCCTAAAAAATAAAAAAAAAAGTACAGGTTGCTTGCGGAAATAGTGTGAAAGTCAACTATCAATGGCTTTCAGTCTAATGTTAACAATTTAACAAGTTTTATGACGATCCCAATTGGATTTTGATTTCCCATATTTGCAGTCAGAGATTATTCCAAAAGAATTATGACTAGAGGCTCTTTAAACAATGTTTCATAGTGATGCTAAAGCTTCTCAATTAATACAATGTTATATGTCTTAAGTTTTTTTTTTAATCATAATATTGAATTGTTGTCAACATACTAACTATTTCATAAAAAAAAAAAAGAAATTGCTTAACTCAGAATGCATTACTTTTGCACATAATGTTGGAAGGCCTTAGTCAAGCACAGGATCTGGATTTGGTGGGAACTCTGCCTTTGGGGGGGAAAAAATTAAGATGCCTTCAAGTCAAACGTAATCAAAAGATGTGCCTCATGGGGAAACTACTGTAATATTAGTAGCTCAGACCCAAAATAAGCAGGCATTAGTGCTGAGGAATCACATGCTTTACTGCAGGTATGACAGGAGGGGTCATTCTTAACAGCAGAGGACACATTTCTATTGTGTTTAGCATTGTGTATGCTCTAAACAGTCTTTCACAATGGCTTCAAACTCAGTCAGGGCATAGATTTTCTTTTATGAGAAGCACACAAATATAACCACTGGCTCTATTGTGAAATATAGTTAAACACAGTACTGATATACAATCCTTGTAAATGGCAATGCAAAATGGCTCTGTATAGATATCGGTGTACTCACCCATTCAGGATACTGGCTGAAGCAGTGTGTTTCTGACAAAAACACTTTATGCTATATTGAAAGACTGTTAAGGAAAAACAAATAAATGGCAGCTTTTAGTGAAGTTGTCATTGACAGAATAATAAACTTGCCATAACAGTAATTTAGCAAACTATGTAAAGAAAAATTGTTTGATTAAAATTCTTAACTAGTAAATGGTTCATAAGTTAAATACTCTGAATGCCAGTCAATGCTCACAGAAACAGTATTTATTAAACATTTTCCTTTGAAAAACCACTGTAGGCAAGCTCTCTATTTGTGACGGTGCAAGTTGCTCAGACTCTTCGTCATCATGTGTTGTAAGTAATGACGTTTTTTATGTAGAAATTGTTTTTGTAAATTCAGCTGCCAATGTAGAAATATTGTGAATTGTATTTTTTGTATCATACATCACAACCGTTTGTTTTTTCTTTTGTATTTTACTGTATATAAAAAAAAGCACTTTATTTTCATTTTTTTTCCAAATAAAGACGAAATGGGAACACGTTCGTTTCGGTGTTGTGTGTATCACCGCCACCACGTGGCTTCTTGTATGAACACAAACTTCGTCCCCTTTGCAGAATTTAGTTGATGTCCAGGTAATTTTGTGTTACATGAATAATAAATGGTGGAATGTCACCTCTCTGGCAGGGAAGGAGCCCGAGCTGTTGCGGGAGGTGGAGCGGTACCAACTAGATATAGTTGGGCTCGCCTCCACACATAGCATGGGCTCTAGAACCACTACACAAACGGATGGCCCAACACAGAAGGCCAAACTCCTCAGGACAAGACTCAGCAGTTTATCTACACCTAAAGGAGAAGACACACTCCTTCGAGGACAGCAGCGTACACATTTTGGACAGGGAAGATAGATGGTTTGAAAGAGGGGTGAAGGAAGCCATCTATGCGAAACTGGAAAAACCATCCCTCAACAGAGGAGGAGGTCTGTGACACCACCTATCTCCCACTTACAATGCCGTCCTTTCATCTCTACCCAGGAGACTCAAGAAGCCTAGCCTCCAAGAACAACAGTCGGTCACTAACAACTCCAACGACTCATGACCACTGAATGGAGCACTAACGAAGTTGAAACTAACACCCCCAATGACCGTCGCTGCTTAACAACAGATCACAAAGAGCCACGCATATCCAATAACTCTGATAACGACGGGCGTTGCTAAACATCGGGACACAAAGAGCCACGGACATCAATAGCTCTGATAACGACTCCAAAGAGGATAAATATCTGAGTTTCATCACCAGTCAGTCAGACTAGCTTGGTCTAGTCAGAAAGGCACGAACTGATGAAGCCTCTTGGACTAGAGGCGAAACGTCTTCACGGATATATACCAAGTCCAGTTGCACTCGATTCAATTCCTTTGGATACGTAACAAAAGCCTGTTAAATAAATAATATATTAACGTTAGGAAGTGTTGTATTCTGTGCCTGATTTGAAGTGGTCACTACACAAGCGGAATCCGTTGCTTGTGGGGTCCCATCCCTCAGTTTTCTTCTGTTCGCTTCTAGCACATTTTATGGCAGTCAAAAGTCAAAGTATCTTCATCGTCCCTTGCAGGGAAATTAGTTTGCAGCCAGTATAAAAACTCTCACACAAAGACAAAACATACAAACACCAAGGTGGAATTGACAACAGGACATAGGACATAGTAGGCAAGGAGAACCAAAGTAGGTCAAATATAAAATGTAATATAAAAAACATAAATACAAAATATAAAATATACAGACCAAGGAAACTAGTGAACTACAGACAACAGATGAATATTATCTACTATTTAACAACTGGATGGCAGTGGGGACAAAGGAAGCCCTGTATCTCTTAGTACTAATACAGGGCATCCTCAACCGACGACCTGAAGGTAACAGCTCAAACTTTGGCCAAAGGGGGTGACCTTGGCACTCCAGAAGGGAAGTAGCCTTTCTGAACACCCTCCTATTATAAAGGTCAGTAAGCTGGGCTTGGCTTCTGCCTGAAATCTTGCTAGCCCGTTTGATAAGTCTATCGAGCCCTTTTTTTATTGGCCAGAGAAAAGTTACCAAACCAAGCCACAATACAGTACGTTAAAACGGTTTCAATAAAACTTCTATAAAAGAGAGTCATCATCTGGGAGGAGACATTAAATGTCCACATTTTCCTCAGGAAAAAAAGTCTTTGTTGGACCTTCTCTGATGTGGAAGCAACATGAGTTTCAAAGCATATTTTTTTGTCAAGAACAACCCCCAGATATTTGTAGCTGTCCACAAGCTCAGTGTCAGCACCTTTAATGCTGGTTGGTACAGGACTAGGAGTCTTTCTAAAACTGATTATCATGTCTTTAGTTTTAGACACATTTAAGTGGAGAAAGAAGTCCTCACACCAAGACACAAAATCATCGACCACAGGTCTGTGTTTTTCCTCCTCCCCGTCAAGAAGACTTACAATCACTGAATCATTGGCAAATTTGAATATGTGTCTGCTGGTATGGTTGCTGCGACAGTCATTAGTGTACAAGGTGTAGAGTAACGGGGAGAGGCAACAGCCCTGAGGGGAACCAGTTGAAGAGTACAGCTGATTGAAAAAGCAGCCATTAACCCTCACACACTGGGACCTATTAGTCAAGAAGTCCAGTATCTAGCCAACTAGATTAAGATCCAGTTTGAAAAGATGAATTATCTTATCTGCTAACAGATGTGGCTGGATTGTGTTAAAGGCTCAGGAGAAATCTATAAACAGCCTGGCATGAGCATTTGTCCCCTCAAGATGGCGGTACAGAAAATGTAAGTGTTATTATGGCATCTTGTAAACCCCTATCGGGCCTGTATGCAAATTGTAGTGGATCAAAGGATTTCTCCACCTGCAATAAAACCTCGTTTTTAATGAGCTTCTTCTTCTTCTTCTAATCCTTCATGATTAGAGAAGTCAGCGCTACTGGCCTATTGTCATTTAATGTCACGGGGGTTCTAGTCTTGGCAACTGGTACAATTGTGGAATGTTTCCATAATTTAGGGACCCTCTGTTGCTGAAGGGATAGTGTTAAAATAGTGTGAAATATTCCACACAACTGTTCAGCACAGGTTTTAAGAACCTGGCCACAGATATCATCAGATCCAGGGCTTTTGCTAGACTTGGTGACTTTGAAGTGTTTTTCCACACTTTTGATATCAACAGTCCAAGCTGGGGGAGCTCTAGCGCTGTTCTTTAATGCATTCAGTTTGTCTGTGAAATCATGATTATCAAATCTCAAGTAAAATTTGTTTAACTCATCAGCCAATTGTTTATCTGAATTAAAACCAGCCAGAGCAATGTTCCTGTTGCCTTTGTCTTTACACCCAGTCATAGATTTCATACCGTTCCAGGCTACCCTCAAATTGTTACTGCTCAGCTCAGCTTCTATTTTATCTCTGTACCTGAGTTTAGCCTTTTTGATTTCTGACCTGATCTCCTTCTTTGTTTCCTTAACTACAGCATAATTGCTAACTACAGTATCATTAACTACAGTATCTTAACTACAGTATACAATGTACCCAACATCACCATAAATGGGCATCGATTAAGTGCGGCTGACAAATTCACTTACCTGGGCAGTTCTCTCTCCAGATATGTCACCACTGATGAAGAGATGACCGCACGGCTTGCTAAAGCAAGTACTGCTTTTGGTAGACTCCACAAGAATGTGTGGAACAGGAGAGGCATCACCCAGGAGACAAAAATTAAAGTGTATCGAGCCATAGTTCTCACTACATTGCTTTACGGCTGCAAAACATGGACAGTTTACAAACGCGATGCAAAAACACTAAACCATTTTCACACCACATGCCTCAGAAAACTTCTTGGCATAAAGTGGGATGACAAGATCCCTGACACTCGCTCAAGACTGCCGAGTATACACACCATCCTCATGCAATCACAACTTTGTTGGGTGGGCCACGTAGTTCGCATGCCAGACCCCCGGCTCCCAAAGAAACTGTTATATAGTGAACTCAAGCAAGGCAAACGCTCCCATGGTGGTCAATACAAGCATTTCAAAGACACCTTGAAGGTTTCGTTAAAGGCCTTCACCATCAATTATGATACATGGGAACAGAAAGCTTTGAACAGAGGAGAGTGGCGTGCAGCTGTCCGAAATGGTGCAAACACATATGAGGCTGCCAGGATTGCTGCAGCAGAGAGCCGCGGGCAGCCCAGGAAAGACCGTGCCAGCAACCCTCCAACTACTCCCACTATCCCATGCCCACACTGCCAAAGAACATTCAGAGCGCAGATTGGACTAACCAGCCATCTTCGCACCCACAGAATTCGGCCCCTACAGGATGACTAGATGGTCCTTGTCGCTGTGACGGACGAACAGCAACACAGTATCATTGCCCTCTTTAAAAGCATTTTTCCTTTTATGAAGCAGACCTTTAAGGGCTGATGAAGCCCATGGTTTGTTGTTAGGGAAAATCTTGACAGCCTTGGTCGGAATCACATTGTCTGTACAAAAGGAGATATAGCTATACACAACGTCCGTTAGCTCTTCAATATTGTCTGAGGATTCAGTAAACACCGACCGGTCTGTACAGTTGAGCACCCCTGCAGGGCGAGAGAGGAGTCAGTATTCCAGACCTTCGCCTGCCTTACGTGTACTTTCTCTCTCCTCAACGCAGTCTTATATACAGGCAGGAGATGCACCGTATTGTGATGGGAAGATCTGAGAGACCCTACTCAGACTTGTACGCTTGTACGGAAAACTCGCTGCAGGCGCCGGACTGTGCAAGCGCCACCTCCGCAGAGGTGACAGTAATCCATTTATGTCGTCTTTCGGGATCTTTAGGAATCCGATAAAATGCTCTCCCTTTTACTTATACGCGACCGTTCTGGCATCCCGGCGCACAACAGCTATCCACCATATTCACTGCATAAATACAGCAGGCGAAGAGACTTGGTGCTAGCTAGCAGTCATTTGCCCAGCAATAGGCCCGCTTTCCTGCCAAAATGGCGGTGTTTCGATTTCGACTATTGCGTGACGTCAACTACCGGAGCTCTATATTGTAACGTGCATGGATACGTAGACACGTTGGCCGCTAGCTGACGAGTCTGACCCTTTAATCGAGCGGTCAGCGATGTCTGCCGCGGTGCGGGTTCGCGTCCCGGCCGCGGCAGTTCCTGTGCTTGCCTCCCGAATTCGCTGCAATACGTTTCTGTGAATCCCGCTACTTTTACACGTTTTCTAGGGTTATGTATGGGGCATCATACGAAATATATAAGTAACGTAGCCTTTAACAGTATAACATTCATAGCAGTGATATGAGTCACAGAAACTTTATTGATTTGACGAACAGGAACCTGTCTCATGAACCAGTCTGCACTGAACCTGAAAGATAATTTCCCCTTAGTTACGCTCAAACTGTGAGGCTTTTGGCTTTTCCTCGTAGATCTACAGCACTCAGCCGGGTCAGCCCTAATGAATAGTTCTGTTGAACCCTTGTTTGAAACTGAGATGGACAATGTCTATGAATGTTCTCATTCATCCAGGTCATGGTTATGCAAAGGAATTGAATCGAGTGCAACTGGACTTGGTATATATCCGTGAAGACGTTTCGCCTCTCATCCAAGAGGCTTCATCAGTTCGTGCCTTTTTTGACTAGACCAGGCTAGTCTGACTAGACCAAGCTAGTCTGCTTGGTCTAGTCTTCATCAGTTCGTGCCTTTCTGACTAGACCAAGCTAGTCTGACTAGACCATGACTAGACCAAGCAGACTAGCTTGGTCTAGTCAAAAAGGCACGAACTGATGAAGCCTCTTGGATGAGAGGCGAAACGTCTTCACGGATATATACCAAGTCCAGTTGCACTCGATTCAATTTCTTTGGATGAGATTGTCAATGGCGTTATAAAAATTGTAACAGTGATTGACACATAGAAACATAACGTTAGCAGTAACAACACTGCGCTAGCATTGGCTAGTACAAAAACATGCTAGGTGCTAACATTACACGTCTGGATCTTACCTTCGTAATCGTGGATGTAGCTTGAAATGTAAAGCTTGAAGCCCTTCTCCTTTTTGGTAACTGACTTTTGGCATGCTTCTTGGATAATGCGACTAACGTCGTTAAACGTGAGTTTGGGTAGACCTCGAAGAGGCCGACTGAAAAACGCCAGCGCTTCCGAGACGTAGATACCCCATTAGCCGCCGCTGTACGCCGCCGCTATGCGTCTGCCCGTCCGCCATATTGGAGCGGTCAATATCCGGACGTGAACCAATATAATGTGTCTTGAGAGATGCAGACTTCTCTACATAAATCGACTGTGACTCGCTTAATTCTGAACCAATATTCACGAAATCTGGTTTGATATAAACGTGATAAATTGATAAATGATACTGGTTATTTGGAATTAAAGTTACCGGGGGGGGGGTAGTTCTAATCACCTCGATACCAAAACAAAACAACTATTTTTGTTCCCCATGACTCCAGTTAAGTCCACTTCAGCAAGCTCCAGTACACAAAAATTGTTAATCTCAAATATTTTATTTCCGGGTAAAAGATTCAACAGTCTTTCCACACCACACTGACAAAAACTTGCTTACATAAGTTTACTTACATAAGTTTGCTGTATGAACAAGTTCAATAAAACTGGAAGTCCTGTTAAACACATATTTGGAAAAAAAGACAGAAGTTAAAGTACAAAGTAAAATGAATCTGGAGAGAATTACAATTTAAGATGTGACGTAAAAAGCTGACACTGTTCACAAGCTGGGTCACTGACACAGGTTTCTGTCATCTGGCTGTTCTAATTTGGGAGGTTTTTTTTTCATCATGTGTACAGAACTAGCTACTATAATATACTAATAATCAGTTTTCTATTCAATAAAGATACTGTGGAATTCCTACTATATCACTATTGCCAAACAATCATCAACATTTTCAAAATATAAGCTTAGGATCTCCTATGTATACACGCCTTCACCCGAAACGAGTAAAACACAATTTAATACAAAGATAGCAATGATTCACTACCTCCATATTCAAATGTGAGGCTGCACCGTAGATGACGACACTGTTTGGTGCTCTATAATGTCCCTTGGCAAGAATTTCTGTTGTTCGGTGGCACAGCGTAGTTGAGACGGCCGCAGAAGAATCCTGTTGCTTTTTGCCAGAGCTGCTGCCGAGTTGACAAACAGATCTGCCAGTTGCCGGAACCGCTGCCGAGTTGACTGAGCGGAGCCACCATGGTTGACCCTTTCCGGGTACTGACAGCTGGGTAGACTGTGCCTGGGGATTTGAATTCAGAGTTACCTTCTCCTAGCCTTTGCCTAAAGAGGCATCAACCCACAAAGCAGCAGGTGGATTTGAAATCAGAGTTCCCTTCTCCTATCCCAATGTGTTGGCTGGACTTGGCACCATGGGAAGTACCATACAGACATGCAGGAGGACCAGATCTATCAGTAGGGATGTCGTCCTTAGCCAAAGGGCCCTTGCTGAGGGAAGGTGCTACCCCTCTACAGCCTGCGGTTGCAGTTCAGCGTCTTACCCAGGACAACCCCGGGTTAGAATCTCCCCGCTGAGTCAAATATACACATACGTAGCCCACATAAACTATCCTGACTTTGCTATATTACATACACACACACACTCACAGAGACTTCATCATTTACACTTTTATTTTTATGCTCTCTTTCAATGTCTATTGCATTTATCATCATCACTATCACTAGCTATTTTATTTAGACTTCTTTGTTTTATACATGTCATCATTTACATTTCTTTTTATGCTGGTTTGCATTTATTTATTGCATGTATTATCATCACTATCACTATTGTATTTTGATTTGTTTTATCTTGTGAGGCATCTGTGTTTCTTATTTAATTGTATGCTTTGATGTACAGTAACATGTGACCTTCAAACCTTTTGCTATAAGGATTAGTATCCCTGAAACAGTATGGCTTTAGAGAGCTTCTTTCGGAAGCTACCACTTTGCAATTGCAGAGTGTGAAGTTTGGCAATGTGGTACTGCCTCAATTTGTGGAATGTGCTGACAACTAATGACAGGATGGAAAAGTGGTGATTGTCAATGCCGTCCTGAGTTTCAATTATATGGTCACCAAGATTGAACACATCCTCTGAACCTACGTCGGACCGGACCATGTGGTTGACAAGGGAAACGCTGCATTGATGAGCTGCTGATGTAATCACAAGACACAACTGATAATATTTTACTGGATCTTCCTGAGTCTTTCGTTGTAGTATGTCTAAAAGTGAGGTATTTATTCCAGGCTTGCTGTCCACAGAGTGCAACCACCTGTATAACAAAAAACTAAAAAAAAAAAGGTATGCACAACTACAACACATTATTTGTAAAGGTTGGAGATGAGATGAAAGGATGCTGATAGTAAAGTACTGTACATTCACAGTGTGTGTGGATGTGGGAATAGAACATGCCAACAATAATGCACCCATTACAAACAATACTTCTGCAGAATACATTATGTTTACCTTTGAAGTGTGTGAGGATGAGGAAGTGTTATGTGCATCGTATCTCTTAAATAGCTGTAGGCTTTGGGGCCATGCAAATGCAGCGTTAAAGCAAACTCCCTTTGAGACAGAGTGTAGGCATGGTGCTGTTTCAGGAGTTCAACTGGAAGATCTGGAGTGTTAGGAAAAACAGACCCAAAAATATGAAATTTGATTTCAATTATTGCATTACAGTGCAACTCGGGTCACAAATTTAAATGTTACTGGTAGTGTGATATGTCATCTACTGCCTTTGCCAGTATGAAATAAAACCCACTATATATTCATAAATGAAGAAAACCTACCAGAATAGTGGTCAAGCTTTAACTGTAGTTCTTCTGAAATCATATTTTTCTCTTTCAACTCACCTAGCAGTGACTTTACATTTTGTTTCTGTCTCCTTTCACAATCCTTGGCGATTCTCAACTGCCTCTGCAGCTCCTCAACTCTCGCTTCAGCCTCAGCTAACTTATATTTAATTTGGTCAGGGTCAAGGGCATAATGATGATCCTACAAAATATAGCACTTGTTGGGTAAGCACTATACAACACAACTAAGTATATTGCAAAAGTGCTGTGGATAAGAACTGCTTTGTTACACTTACTGAGGTTGAGGAGTTCTGCGGTTCAGAAGATTCAGACAGGATCATCACTTGCCTCACCAGCTTGTGTTGATGTCCTAGTTGACCTGGCTTTATTTGGAACCATCAAATTAAGTAAGAAATCAACATTAGACAACTCTAAAAAGGATGTCTACTTTCAATATCAGGTTTAGTGGTAATTCCAGTTATTTTAGCAAGAGATCGTGTACTGTATATGCTCATCATTCCAATCAGTTTCCATTATTAATACTGTTTACCACAAATAATGACTTAAAAATACAGTAACCTTGTTCAGATGGTCTGGAAAGGATGCAAAAACTGAAGGGATCACACATTCCTTCACACGCACAGTTTGCCCAGTTCTGTCAAAATCATCCGTCTTGAAATTACAGCTGCAGAGAACTGCAGAATCAGTAGGCTCAAAATCCTTCCGTCTAACAGCTATGGCCCAAGCTTTCCTTACTCCATGATTTTTTGGGAACCTTTGACAAAAACAAGGCCATCTCAATATTCCTTCTGGCATGTAGCTGAATGGTGCAGCCAGTACATTAAGGTAGCAGCATAAATATGGCTTAGCAGATCTAGCTAGCTAGCTAATTTAATCGTGGCAGTTTGTATAATCTCATGAGCACAAACACATTCCAGATGATACTTTTCTATAAAATAAATTATACAACTAATGAGATGAGGTGTAACTAAATATCACGTTTACCCCTAGTTGTACTAGTGCTTCAGTAAGTTAGCTAGCTAGCTAGCAAGCCATGTTTCCATTAGGTAGCTAACTAACATTAGCTAACGTTATGCCGGTGTCAGGTAATGTCCAGGATAGTCTGAGGTGATAATTCACGTTCACTGCCTTCCAAAACAGTAAAATATTGTTATATAAAATCATTGTTAATAAAATTGCCACTTACTTGTGAAAAGTTATCCCGCATTGCCTGTTTTTAAGGCTTCTTCTGTTCGAACAGCCAAACGCAGCACATGCCTGGGCATTTTTCTATCGACTCAACTCTCTGACCACGCAGACGCACGTCAAATTCCAAACGAGGCATTTACGTATACATATCCGTGATGGCTTCGCTGTCGTTGTCAGTTGCCCGTATCACTTCCGGCGCTGCCCGGAAATGCTCGAGCTGGCCGAGTCGGAATGCGGAAGAGAGTGTGCATATAGTCCATTGGCCGGGATAAAAAAAAGGGGGGGGGCACCAGCCTGCCTTCCCTTGTGTATCTGTCCATGGTTTACCACAGAGAAAGTTTGTAAACGCATGACTGATTATCTGGACTCAGGGGGAATACCGTCGTATGTTGCAACCACAGAACTTTAACTCGGGGCTTGTATCTGTCATTTAAACTGGATGCCATGTATTTCACCGAGCCTTTTGTTGGCTGACAAATGAATGCAGTCATTTTTAAAAAAAACCTTACGGGACACAATATTTCAAAATGTCAGGGGTCAGGGCCATGATATACACTTAACACCTACCGCGATGTTGATGGGCAAACATATCGACAGCTTTTACCTGAAGGTTTATGTCTCATGATACTGAACACAGAGGCAGTTTTAGCTGAATAGATGCAAAGTGAAAGTGCTGCATGGGGCTACTACCATGGGGCCTTCTTCCATTGGTTAGCTCTGGGAAATTAGCTCTCCGAACCACTAGGCACACAGCACTGCACATAATATACAAATCAGGGACAATAAACACGAACATAAATGTATAATTTATGCATTCACATCCGGGGGAAGTTTGCCTTGCCTCCAACCATCACCTACCATAATGCTGTGCCTGATTCGAGATGATCTGCTAAACCACAGTTTGCTGATCAGCAGCCACGATCAGTGAACGGCGCATTGTGCCACTTTTTAGTCTGCTCCGTTGCCTAGCAACACAGGGATCGCCAGTTCGAATCCCCGGCTTGGTCGGGCGTCCCTACGGACACAATCGGCCGTGTCTGCGGGTGGAAAGCCGGATGTGGGTGGGTGTATCCTGGTCGCCGCACTAGCGCCTCCCCTGGTTGGTCTGGGCGCCTGTTCAGGGGGGAGGGGGGACTGGGGGGGGGGGATAGCGTGACCCTCCCACGCGCCACGTCCCCCTGGCGAAACTCCTCACTGTCAGGTGAGAAGAGGCGGCTGGCGACTCCCCATGTATCGGAGGGAGCATGTGGTAGTCTGCAGCTCTCCGCGGATGGGCAGAGGGGGTGGAGCAGGGACGGGGGTGGAGCAGGGACCGGGGCGGCTCGGAAGAGTGGGGTAATTGGCCAAGTACAGCCTTGGTAAGTTCCGGTCTGCGTAGCCGTACGTCGCCGCGACGTGTAATTACTTTTTTTTTTTTGGAGAAGTGCACGTGAGGCCCCGGCGTAGGGTACGCGGCTACGCGTGCCCGCGCGGGACCCCCGGCGTCGATACTTCGCTCCCAATGGGAATTCCCAGTAAACGTCCCAAGCATCCCCCTCAGGCATGGCCGGATTAACACACGAGGAGGCCCCGGGGCACGCACGTCCATTGCCCCCCCCCCCGCCCCCGTCCCCGTCAGATAGGCTACGCATTACGCAAACAATACTAAACATTGTTAATTCAATTCAATTCAAAACTTTATTGCAGACTCAGGGTCAACAACAGACAAAGACAAATAGGTAAAAGACACACCCCAGACAATACAAAGAGTAAACACAATAAAATAACATAAATGGTACAAATCAATGTCTTTAAGAATCAATCAATCAATCAATCAATCAAGTTGCATTTTATATAGCTTTTTTCTAGCTGCAGCAGCCACTCAAAGCGCTTAGTGACAGTGCCAGGACAGGATAGTGACAGGAGACCTCTGGCTTTGCAAGACTGGAGCCCTCCCTCCCTTGCTGTCTAGGATTGAAGGCAGCTATATCAGTGGTCCCACTGCCGGGATTGGTAGCGTACGGCACTGAATCTTATATGAGTTAAACTGTTGTTGATTACATTATCAGAGTCATTGAGCCAGCAAATAAATTTATACACGAGCTTTCTTAGAAGAGCCTGAAAGGTACCGACTCCTGCAGCCACGAACAATTTAACTTGCCCTGCACCATCTAGGTCTTTTTAGCAGTATTCTCATAGCATCATTATAAGCTACTCGAAGCCTCTGTTAGCTTGCTTTTTTATAGTTTGACCACAGGTGTGCAGTATAAAGTGTTGCACAATATGCTCTGAACAGAGACATCGTCACGCTAACTGAACACACACCAAACTTGCGTGACAGAGTGTTTGCTTGTGCATACATCATGCGCCACTGCCTATAAATATCATCATCGTCTGTCATTTGTTCAGTAATACAGTGCCCAAGATATTTCACCTTATTACATACCACAAACTTATTATCAGACAATTTAAAATCAGGACATTTTAGATGATTGACCTCTTTGGTTCTGCAGATCATGACAACACTCTTACTAGCATTGTATCTGATATCGTGCTGCACACCGTACACAGAACATATATCAAGGAGCTGCTGGAGACCAGCGCTACAGGGACTAAGAATGACAAGGTCATCTGCGCACTTAATATGGTTCACCAAGGTATTGCCAATCATGCACCCAGTGTTACAGGCTTTCAACTGCTTGGACAAATCATCAATATATAAATTGTAGAGAACTGGAGACAGAATTCCTCCTTGTCTGACACCACTGCCAACCTGAAACACTATTACCCCATCCCACTTGCATAGTCTGGTGGGCATACCAATAAGCCAGGATTCTCACAATGTATTTAGGCACCCCTCTTTGACTTCATTTAACAAACAACTTTCTGTGATTAACACGATCAAAAGCTTTAGAAGCATCAATAAAACACATGAGAACCAAGGAGTTTTGGCCTCTGTATTTGTTTACAATTTCCTTTAAGGTATATATACAGAAGTCAGTGCCATGTCTAGCTTTAAAACCAAAACTGGTTATCCGTGGAGGTGATAAACTCATGCACTCTATCCAGCAGGATTCTTTCTAGGACTTTTGACAGTATGCTGGCTAGAGCTATAAGCCTGTAGTTATCTAGGCTGCATACTTTACCAGCTTTGCCCTTAATGACTGGCACTAACAGTACAGACAACATTGTGTCTGGTAACAAGCCATGGACCATGAAGCCAGTAAAACAGATAGC
Organism: Lampris incognitus; assembly: GCF_029633865.1. Lineage (NCBI taxonomy): Eukaryota > Metazoa > Chordata > Actinopteri > Lampriformes > Lampridae > Lampris > Lampris incognitus. The sequence goes on from NC_079216.1 coordinate 62,650,025, forward strand.
AAGGAGAGGAGCTATCCTCGCACTGGCATGTTTAAGGTGTTCAGCGGTAATACGATCTGAGCCACTTGCCTTGTGAACAGACAGCTTGTTTATAGCTTGGTACACCTCGTGTGACATGATCACCATTGAATCATCACTCTCAGTATCGCCCACCTTATACAGATCACTGTGGACACAATTGAATAAGGTGCTATAATGCTGTCGCCATAACTCAGCAATATTGTCTGTACCAGAGATACCATCAACAGTGCATGGTAGAGGTGTTTTATAGTTGATGAGAACTCTCACTTCTTTCCAAAAATTAGCAAGGATCCTTTCTTAGCAGCTTCTTAGCCATGGAATCTGCCCTCGCGGCTTGCTCGTTTTTACAGATGAAGCGAATGGCGTACTTGTATCTTGCATTAGTGAGCTTCTTGTGTTCAAGCTCAGGCCCTTGTCTGGGTCTGCCTGCCATAGCCCATGATTTAAAGGCTTCACAGGCTTCTTCATGATACCTCCAGCCAGGCCTGATGTTTTGTGTCTTATTTTATACTTGTAGTACGGCTTACTGCCTTCATACAGAGCACTAAGAATATCATCATACATGCAGCAGAGACCTCTCCTATGCCTCATATCCTTACAATTAATGTCTCTGCACATAACCACATCTCTAAGCAGATGTGTATTACCTAAGGTTTCATCTGTACGGGCATGATAGGCTAAGCTGTCCTCCTTTGTAAGAGTTGAAAAACTAAAACTAATGCAAATACCCAACATGATAGTCGACGCTATGTCAATCTGCATGGGATTCGGATGGCGACTGCAAAGTACAACACAATTCTGAATCACAAAACAAACAGAGATGAGAATAGCAGCTCACAGCATCGCAAACACATTGAGAAGCCTTCTTCCCACTTTAACGGCTTACCAACAGGACATACACTACCGTTCAAAAGTTTGGGATCACCCAAACAATTTCGTGTTTTCCATGAAAAGTCACACTTATTCACCACCATATGTTGTGAAATGAATAGAAAATAGAGTCAAGACATTGACAAGGTTAGAAATAATGATTTGTATTTGAAATAAGATTTTTTTTACATCAAACTTTGCTTTCGTCAAAGAATCCTCCATTTGCAGCAATTACAGCATTGCAGACCTTTGGCATTCTAGCTGTTAATTTGTTGAGGTAATCTGGAGAAATTGCACCCCACGCTTCCAGAAGCAGCTCCCACAAGTTGGATTGGTTGGATGGGCACTTCTTGCATACCATACGGTCAAGCTGCTCCCACAACAGCTCAATGGGGTTCAGATCTGGTGACTGCGCTGGCCACTCCATTACCGATAGAATACCAGCTGCCTGCTTCTGCTCTAAATAGTTCTTGCACAATTTGGAGGTGTGTTTAGGGTCATTGTCCTGTTGTAGGATGAAATTGGCTCCAATCAAGCGCTGTCCACTGGGTATGGCATGGCGTTGCAAAATGGAGTGATAGCCTTCCTTATTCAGAATCCCTTTTACCCTGTACAAATCTCCCACCTTACCAGCACCAAAGCAACCCCAGACCATCACATTACCTCCACCATGCTTAACAGATGGCGTCAGGCATTCTTCCAGCATCTTTTCATTTGTTCTGCGTCTCACAAACGTTCTTCTTTGTGATCCAAACACCTCAGACTTGGATTCATCCGTCCACAACACTTTTTTCCAGTCTTCCTCTGTCCAATGTCTGTGTTCTTTTGCCCATCTTAATCTTTTTTTTATTGGTCAGTCTCAGATATGGCTTTTTCTTTGCCACTCTGCCCTGAAGCCCAGAATCCCGCAGCCGCCTCTTCACTGTAGATGTTGACACTGGTGTTTTGCGGGTACTATTTAATGAAGATGCCAGTTGGGGACCTGTGAGGCGTCTGTTTCTCAAACTAGAGACTCTAATGTACTTATCTTCTTGCTCAGTTGTGCAACGCGGCCTCCCACTTCTTTTTCTACTCTGGTTAGAGCCTGTTTGTGCTGTCCTCTGAAGGGAGTAGTACACACCGGTGTAGGAAATCTTCAATTTCTTAGCAATTTCTCGCATGGAATAGCCTTCATTTCTAAGAACAAGAATAGACTGTCGAGTTTCAGATGAAAGTTCTCTTTTTCTGGCCATTTTGAGCGTTTAATTGACCCCACAAATGTGATGCTCCAGAAACTCAATCTGCTCAAAGGAAGGTCAGTTTTGTAGCTTCTGTAACGAGCTAAACTGTTTTCAGATGTGTGAACATGATTGCACAAGGGTTTTCTAATCATCAATTAGCCTTCTGAGCCAATGAGCAAACACATTGTACCATTAGAACACTGGAGTGATAGTTGCTTGAAATGGGCCTCTATACACCTATGTAGATATTGCACCAAAAACCAGACATTTGCAGCTAGAATAGTCATTTACCACATTAGCAATGTATAGAGTGTATTTCTTTAAAGTTAAGACTAGTTTAAAGTTATCTTCATTGAAAAGTGCAGTGCTTTTCCTTCAAAAATATGGACATTTCAATGTGATCCCAAACTTTTGAACGGTAGTGTAAATGTTTTGTTTCAGAGCAAATAATTTAGTCCCCGCATCAATTGAAACTGTAGCCTGGGGCCTCGCATCAATAGAGACTTTGTAGCTTGGGGCCCTGCATCAATAGAGACTTTGTAGCTTGGGGCCCTGCATCAGTAGAGACTGTAGCTTGGGGCCCCGCATCAATAGGGACTTTGTAGCTTGGGGCCCTGCATCAGTAGAGACTGTAGCTTGGGGCCCTGCATCAGTAGAGACTGTAGCTTGGGTCCCTGCATCAGTAGAGACTGTAGCTTGGGTCCCCGCATCAATAGAGACTTTGTAGCTTGGGGCCCTGCATCAGTAGAGACTGTAGCTTGGGGCCCTGCATCAGTAGAGACTGTAGCTTGGGTCCCCGCATCAATAGAGACTTTGTAGCTTGGGGCCCTGCATCAGTAGAGACTTTCTAGCTTGGGGCCCTGCATCAGTAGAGACTGTAGCTTGGGGCCTAGCATCAATAGAGACTTTGTAGCTTGGGGCCCTGCATCAGTAGAGACTGTAGCTTGGGGCCTCGCAACAATAGAGACTTTGTAGCTTGGGGCCCTGCATCAGTAGACACTGTAGCTTGGGGCCTAGCATCAATAGAGACTTTGTAGCTTGGGGCCCTGCATCAGTAGAGACTGTAGCTTGGGGCCTAGCATCAATAGAGACTTTGTAGCTTGGGGCCCTGCATCAGTAGAGACTTTGTAGCTTGGGGCCCTGCATCAGTAGAGACTGTAGCTTGGGGCCCCGCATCAATAGGGACTTTGTAGCTTGGGGCCCTGCATCAGTAGAGACTGTAGCTTGGGGCCCCACATCAATAGAGACTTTGTAGCTTGGGGCCCTGCATCAGTAGAGACTGTAGCTTGGGGCCCCTGCATCAATAGAGACTAGACTGGGCCCTGCATCGCGACGCAGGGTTGTAACAAACGTCCCTTGTAGGGTTTGATTGGGGATCCCTACTATACGCGAACACAATACAACTGACCTTTTGGGGCCCCTCGTGGTCCGGGGCCCTGGCGCACTCGCCCGGCATGCCTGGTCCACAATCCAGCCTTGCTCTCAGGTCATCCATGAGTGAGTGACCTCAATTTGCGACGCATAGCCCATGGCGGCAGTCATTACGACGCCGTGGGGAAAAACATTTATTCTACGTTATTTCTAAGATGTAATCCTGAAAAATAAACCCCTGGTTTTAGAAAGCGTATCGGTAATCTGACAGTCTTTTTTTTCCCGTAACTGTAGTGGAATACAGTTACGGTTTTTTGCATCCTGCTTATGTGACCGGTGTACTTTTTCGTTGCGTTGTGTAGGAAAGACAGGACAGCTTCTCTCATGCGTGGGATCTGTATTCTGTCGCATATAAACCAAACAGGACAGGCTTCAGAAAACGTCAGATCAGCTCCTGCTGTAGCCTAGGCAAGAACTGGGACCCACATTAGACATAAGACACATTAGGAATGGATAAAATACATTACAGGGGCAGACAAAACGAACACATACCTCTTTCTACAGGTCCAAAGCGGGAAAGAGGCAGAAGTCAGGGGGGGGACATACGTTTTATAGCTACTAACAGGAAATGGCGTCACAACAGGGAGGGGCTACTAACAGGAAATGGCGTCACAACAGGGAGGGGCTACTGACAGGAAATGGCGTCACAAAAGGGAGGTGCTACTAACAGGAAATGGTGTCACAACAAGGAGGGGCTACTAACAGGAAATGGCGTCACAAAAGGGAGGTGCTACTAACAGGAAATGGCGTCACAACAGGGAGGGGCTACTAACAGGAAATGGCGTCACAACAAGGAGGGGCTACTAACAGGAAATGGCGTCACAACAGGGAGGGGCTACTAACAGGAAATGGTGTCACAACAAGGAGGGGCTACTAACAGGAAATGGCGTCACAGCAGGGAGGTGCTACTAACAGGAAATGGCGTCACAACAAGGAGGGGCTACTAACAGGAAATGGCATCACAACAGGGAGGGGCTACTAACAGGAAATGGTGTCACAACAAGGAGGGGCTACTAACAGGAAATGGCGTCACAACAGGGAGGTGCTACTAACAGGAAATGGTGTCACAACAGGGAGGGGCTACTAACAGGAAATGGTGTCACAACAAGGAGGGGCTACTATAAGCGTTTCCTGATGATATAATAAAATAAAATAACAATGTTGGCAATGAAAATAATAATAATAATAATATTAATAATAATAATAATCATGTGGTGATACTTTGTGTAATTATATAACATTTTATTTGGTGATGACGTTTTTAACCATGCTACACTTACATAACGATGGTTACTGTATTCCATTACTCCCCAAGCCTGATCACGTGTAAATCAGGCTACCGTGTGTTGGGAAAAGCTGCAGTGAGCAGTTCAACGCTGAGCACTGGGCCAATGTCAACACACGGTTCATTGCCTTGGGTGGAGTGCAGCAGTGTTTGCTCACCAACAGTAGGACTGACAAATACTCAACTCTAGCAGGCAGTTAATGCAAATCCCCAAATAGATAAATAAATAAATAAATAGATAGATAGAAGACGAGTTCGACAAAAGCGGTAATGGTAGCGGCGAGGTGGCCCAGCGGTTAGCACTGTTGCCTCACAGCAGGAAGGTCCCGGGTTCGAACCCAAGGCCGCCCTCCTTCCTGTGTGGAGTTTGCATGTTCAGCCCGTGTCTGCGTGGGCTTCCTCCGGGTGCTCCGGTCTCCTGCCACCATCAGAGACGCGTGTTCGGTTAATACCCCTCCTGCCTGCCCCCCCCCCGGCCAATGCAATAGGGGAGAGGAGCTGGAGCTGGTGCCCGGAGGCTGCAGCAGCGGCCTGCTGCCGGATGGTTTACATGCAGAGAACAAATCCGGTGTGAGAAACCACACTGGAGAAGTAACGCGGCGTAAAGACATTACGGTCGGCCGCCCACTGCAGCTGAATAAAACGATGGGCGTTTTTTTTTTTTTTTGGTTTTGGTTTTTGTTTTATTTATTTAGCCTAATCAAGTATTTCTAAAATTAAATGTAATCTGAAACTGGGTGGAGTGGCAACTACAGCAGGTGTGTTTGACAAAGCCCACGTGCGTGCGCCAGCACACCTTAAAGACAAATAAGGCGGTGCACTCGAATATGTCACCTTTAACAAAACTACAGCTTTTGTCGTGCCCAACATCTAATACAACACACACATATACATTATACATACATATATATATATATATATATATATATGTGTGTGTGTGTGTGTGTGTGTGTATACCACCAAAAAAAACTATAATGACAGCCATAGGCGTTTCTAGCCCATTTTGGGGGTGCTGCAGCACCCCTAAATTGAACCCCAGCACCCCTAAAATTGAAGATATTTTTTTATTTTTTATTTTTTACTGTATGTCCATGTTTAATAAGCTGAAGAAATGTCAAAGCCATATTCAGTATACGGTTTAAACGTAATATTTTAACAACAAAAATACAGCACCCCCCCCCCGCTTCGAAAATGGTTTGATCCACCACCCCAAAATGTATCTTGCCTGGCCGGCCAGCACTCTGGGTGCTCAGCACCCCTACAACTCTGACCCTAGAATCGCCCCTGATTGACAGCGTTGTAAGTTTGTTTAACGATCCGCGTGATACGATGACACGCCTACGGCAAGCAATTCGGACCAATCAGGAGCGCTTGTAACTAATTGCCTGACTTCTTCGGTTTCGAATTGTCAGCGTTCGAAACAACGTAGCCGCGTTTTTATCAAAGCAACGGCAACTACAGAAGGAAAGGAAATACATTGTAACCGGTTCCTTCCCGGAGAGCGGAGTGAAGACGCTGCAACCGATGGGGGGGAAAAAAACACAACAAGTGCCTTTGCTTGCGGAAGGGGAGGGGGAGGGGGAGGGGGGGAACAGCGTGCGCTGGCTCCTGATAGGCCGTCGGCTCTCTGACGTGTGCGCTCGCGCGCCAGGGAGCCGCGCACAAACGCCCGCAGTTCGCAGCTCGGCCGGCGGAGAGCGGCGCTCGTAACGAACCGGGATGGAGCGACCCGACCTGCGGAGGCTCTTCTCGGCGTGCGACATGAACAAGTCCGGCATGATCGAGTACGACGACTTCTCGGTGATCTGCCGCGAGCTGAACGTGCCCGAGGACGAGATCCGAACCCTGTTCGACAAGTTCGACTCGGACCGAGACGGGCGCATCGACTACGGCGACTTCTCGTCCAAGTTCCGGGAGGTGTGCGGGAGCGCGGGTCCGGCGGCGTCGTGCTCCGGCGGCTCGCCGCAGAACCGGGTCTGCCCGTGGGACGAGTTCCTGGGCACGGTGGACGGCGCCGACGCGCTGCTGTCCGACAGGCAAGTCGCGCCTGGCCGCCGGTCTGCAGGCGGAGATTTGAGTTTAACCCCCCCGGGGGGGCCGCCAGAGGGCGCTAGAGGGCCTCCGGGAGTGGAAGAAAAAAATGCAGTTAAAAAAAAACTAATAATAAAATTAAATATATAAAAAAATACTAAAAGAACTGTTGGTGAATATTGTAAAGCATAAATGACGAAGGTTTGGTTAATAACAGGAAGAATATTTAATATAATACAGCTGAGAAACTATTTGAAATGTACATTAAATTAATATCACATTCATAAAAATGAAATATTGAGGAGCTGTATGTTTGGATTTTTTTGTAATTTAATTTTTCTTAAGCCATGTTGCAATAGTGGGGGGGGGCAGTCCAGCCAGAGGCTACGGCTATTAAGGGGGGGGGGGGTCCTTGGCATGGAAAAGTTTGGGAACCCCTGGGTAACCCCGCTATTGCACTAGGACTCTTGTCGTTGGGTAAAAATCCATGCACCCCCCCCTCCCTCCTCCTTTTTGTTGCATATTCTCGTCTCCTTTCTGCTCTCTCCTCTGCCACAGTCTGAGGGAGCATCTGGCCAACATGTACCGGGCCATCCACTCCCACGCCAGCGGCGGTCTGCTGCAGCAGTACGAGGACGTCGTCCGCTCCCTGATCAACGAGAGCCTGGACCACCGGATGGAGAGCGTGCAGCTGGAGAACAACCTGAAGCGGTGAGAGCAACAGCAGGCGTTGTGCACAGGCCAGCTCTAGGCCTGTCACCCGTTTCTACCTTGATGCCCAAAACATGCCCCCCCCCCGGGTTGCTGAAACGTGTCTTAGAAAAAAGAAAAAACGCAAATGAAATGCACCAATGAGATGCAGCCATCCTCTGTAAACTGTGGGTTGATGGATGAATCGCAGCTCTTGTTTTGTTGGAGAAGCTGGTTTGAGGGTGGACCTCCCACGTGCCTGGGACAGCCCCACCAAGGCGTGTGGTTTTAGGTGATGCTTCAGGTTTATGAATCCATTCAGGCCCTCCTCTCATCCTCTCAAGAGGATTGGTGAGGAGGGCGGCTGCCGTACCCACAAACGACAGCTGATGCAGAACTGAGTTGTTGGGGTTCGTGCGAAGACGCCCCTGGAAAAGAAGGGGCCGGGCCCTTTTTGGTTTGACAAACTAGTGTATTGTGAAGCCTCTCGGATGAGAGGCGAAACGTCTCTCGGATGAGAGGCGAAACGTCTTCACGGATATACAACCAAGTCCAGTTGCGCTCGATTCGGCTCCTTGGGGATAACCACGACCTGGATGAACGAGAACATTCACACACATATATTTTGAAACGTTGTCATTTTGGGAACACCTGCCCGGTGCAGTAATGTATCTCAAATCATCCGACCCAGATGGTCGTTTCAGTAAAAAGTCTGCATAAACGTTACACCCAGCCGTGCATTGCGTCCCTGGTTGTTTTTGACATCTTGACGTGTCTTCATCAATCAGAACACTTGTGGCTCTGATTGACGAACACACTTTTGTGGATTATGGCTTCGGATGTTGAGGCGCAGCAGGCGTTTCCGCGACGGGCAGGGAAACCGTGTTGGCGTGAGTGCTTGACTCATGTGAGAACACAAGGGGCAGCCCGTTATGTAAGTTGTGTGCTGGGAAGTCAGAGCGGCATCTCCAGCGTGGTAGTGAAGGCGATGGGAAATCTTAAGAATAATGTCCATAGGGACGCCTGTGCAACAGGAAACCTGCACGGCACGCCATTGGTGAGTTTACTAATATCGCTTGATGTGTCATTCACTAGTCCCACCACTGGATAGCGTCGTCATGCATGCTCAATAACCCAGGTAAGAGAGTCAAAGAAGGCTGGGTCGGGTCATCTGGGGACAACGTTTATCGACGGATGTGTTTCATCACTGAACTAGGTGACCTCTTCAGTCTAATCCAGCACCTCTGCATAGGTTTTACACATCCCCTGGCGGCACTCCGGGTGAGCGCTGGATGCAGCAGAGCTTATGTATGTTTACAACCGCCAGATCATATCAGATGGCCCAGATGAGGTCGCTGTAGGACCAGATTTAACTGATTAGACCCGTCTTCATTTCCCCCTTCCTGCTATGTACCGTCGTCATTTGTGCTTTGGTTGTTTTTTTTTAACTTTAAATTCTGGTTCAGCGGAATCCTGTTTACTCCGTTTGGCACAGTGGCCCGAGAGGTTTCGCAGACAGGGTTCTGGGTTCGAGCCCAGCCCATTTGTACAGTGTTTGCGTGCTCTCGCCGTGTTAACGTGGGTTTCCTCCCACTGTCCAAATACACGCAGGTTAGCTGGGATAGGCTCCAGCACCCCCAGCACCCCCACCCTGAATTGGTTTAAGCAGGTATAAATGATGGATGGATGATGTCACATTAGATTTACTCAGCTGTTCTAAATAGTAGGGCCTGGATCAGGAGATCTGATTTCCTACAGGGTTTACGTTTTAGGATCTTGGGACCACTGGACTCGGGACTCCAAAAACATGGCCGCCGTGATGATCTAGTTTCTCCTGAGTGGGCTGCTGATGGAAGATACCTTATATTACAGCCATGGTCCCGCAGCGGTGATTAACAAGTTAGATTCATTACAGTTGTTGCAGTAGAGTTATCCCTAAGGGTGAACAGGGTTGTGAATACTTCCAGTTGCATCTTCAACTAGTCAGGGAAGACGAGAGCCAAAATGCTCAAATGATTTCCTCCGAGCGGAGATGTCTTTGGAGGACCAGGGGTAGCTCGGTGACATTCTCACACGGGAAGGCCAAAGCCGTGACGTGTTATGTTGTGTAACCGGGAAGGGTGAGCGGTGACATTCCATCCTCAAGGAAGCAGAACACTTAAACGTGTTGCACTGTTTGCTCTTTTGACGAATGATCTGTACAGAGTTGATATGGACTGCACCCTTTTGCTTTGCTCCCAGTTGTCAGCATGCCATTGATATATATATAAAAAAACAACCTTGAAAATTTCACCCTCGATCAGAAGCGATGACTCTAATGTGGGGCTGCACAGTTCTGCAAAATCTCACCTTTAACAGGTTTCGGTCACGCACGTCGGTGGAATGTGCTTTCCGAGGCCCCTCCCTCCACGGTTTAAGCCCTGCCGCCGCACCTGAGCAAAGCAGTGGCCGTGTGTAAAGTTAATGCACCTATTATTTTTAAAGCCACGTCGACTGTGGGGTTTTTTTTTGGGGGGGGGGGGCAACCTTTCACTAGACTCGCTCGTCCCAGCCACTGTCTTGGAGGAGTTGCTCCACCTCCACCGGAGCGACTGAAGACCCAAACTAAAGCTCACATCTGCGCCCCAACAGGACCGAGGAGATGAACAGCAGTCAGCTGGCAGAACTGGAGGACGACATCGAGCAGCAGCTTGCCAAAGTTGAGGAGAGGGTGAGAGAAGAGGTGAGTGGGACACATTCGTCCGTGCGACCGCGGTGTTCGTCGCGAAGTTCGGCCCGGTCGGTTGTTTTTTTTGATTAAATGTAGAATTAGTGGACTCTTAAGATTATCAGTCGTACGAGTTCAAAGAAGACGAGGGCATTCCTCGCATTAATATATGCATATATTTGTATTCTACATCAAATACGGGGGCGCATCGGCAGCATCACCCCCCCCCCCGGCCCGTATGTCTTGCAAGTTACCTGCAACACGTATTTGCAAAGCAGAACACAGCAGCCGTTGCCATGTCTCACAAAGGACCTCTCTATGTAGTTTGATGAAAGCCCCCCCCCACCCCACCCCACCCCTCCAAAGCCCGAGCCGTGAGGCATTTTCTAACTCCTTGGGTTTCATGCGTGTAGGAGCGTGAAAGAATGGAGGGGAACATGGCATCCATGCAGAGGAGGCACGAAAACGAGGTGGCGGACCTGCATGCAACCGTGGACAGTCTGTTAAAGGTCGGTTTTAAAAGATCCCTGCATGTGTAGTGTCAGGTTTCTACAAGTCCAAAAAGGTTTTTGTGTTTCCTGAGCTGTTTTACTGTTGCAGAGTGAACGTGTGCATATTGCATAATCTCTCCCTACAATAACCGGCCGTATTGGCTTATCACCTGTTTGGTTTACAAAGTGCTCACGAAACTGTTTCTCCCCAAGATTCAAGAGGAATATAAAGCCAACCGCTCAAAGGAGGAGATTGTCAGGCTGAACCGGCAGATCTCGGAGCTCACGCAGGTGAAATTTGTCGAGGAGTTATCGTAGCTGCAGAATGTAGCGTGGCGACAAGCTGTACCTGTATAACACGATGCGCCATGTCGCCGTGCAGGACAACGAGCAGCTGAGGAGCTCGCTTGTGAAAGCACAGACGAACATCTCCGTCCTGCACTCGGAGCTGGACAAGCTGAAGAACATGTACGCCGACCAGAAAGCACAACACGAAAGGTCAGACGCCATTCTGAGGCCACCGTTGGTTCAATTGCAATTTACACAGCAAACCCCAGTGCCTTTTTTAATATTAGGTTACACGAGATCTGGTCATTCCTGTGTTTTTACAGGGACAGCGAGGATTTGAGGAAGATGGTTTTAGAGTACCAGTCTTACTCCAGTCAGATTCAAGTTCTTCAGTAAGTTGCACCGGCATTTTTAAAAAAATTTTTAATGTCTGCCATGAACATTCAGCCAGGAACGTTTGTGGTCACTTATGCACGTGGGGTACAAGAAAATACTGACACTCTTGCATATTGTGATACTGTCACAAGATTGTGTCTCTTTTCATAAACATTGCATCAGCAGGTCAGAGTAGTATCGAGACTTCTGATTCGCAGCTATCTGTAATATTGATGGCAGCGTTTGTGGCCAGCCCTTCTTCATGCTGTTTGTATCTGCGGCCACTAGGTGGCAGCTGCAGTACTGTAACACAGCTGCACAGAACGGCAGGAGCAGCAGGCGTCGCCATTGCCACACCAGCTATGGCTCTCATTACACTGATTTTATGCATATATATATATATGACATTTTTTTCTTATGTTTGACATAAAAATTGCAATATATTTCCTTGTTTGCAGTATCGTAATATTTCACAATAACAATAGTGACACTTGTATCGTGATATGTATCATATTGCCAAATTCTTGCCAATACACATCTCTCTTATACACTTGCGCCTGTTCTCCATCATGTCTACACCACCCCACCTGAATTAAATTGTATTTGCACATAATTCTTATTTCTGTTTTGACCTGCTCGGGGCACCAAGTAGGTGGGGTTTACTCTATCAGTGCGACTCAGATTTTACTTCAGGTCGTGACGGTCGCAAAAAGGTTAGCTAAACGTTGCCATTATAGAGTGCAAACTGGCATCTCCCACCTGTCTCACATCCCAGGAGTGGTTGAACCATTGCTAAGCATTTGCAAACGTTCTTCAAGTCTGTAAGCTGTAATAACCCTAACAACCAAGCGTGTCTATGCAACGAAGTGTCATGGATCAGCTTCCAATGGTTTTCTCTGCTTCCTTATACAGGGAAACGAACAAAAAGCTGTACGACAGCAATGACGGGCTGCGTTCTGTCTTAGCCAGCGAAACGGTGGCAACTAAAAGGAGAGTAAGTTCCCATCTAAAGGTTGTATTCTCTCATACATATTGGGTAGCAGATGACTAATGGTTTTGCATGGTGCTTGCAGCGTGTATAGTTAACCGAGTTTGAGCTGATCGGTTGCTGGATGCAAGTTGGTTTTGTTGGAAGTCTGAAAGTGATTTTGTCGATGGCGTAACGAGACCTGTGCAATCTCAGTTTTGTCTGTTTTTATCTTCCAACCAGCTCTCTCCTCAAAATGTAATCCCAGCCAGAAGGATGAAGCCCCTCCGGCAAAGCACACTAAACCATGGCAGGTACAAGTCCTTTCACAGACCTCTCTCAGCCTACTGATTGATTTTAGTGGTGGTAATTCAGCTCGTGAGAGTAAATATGTCCGTCCATGCTTTGCCCCAGTTCAGGGCAGGATCCCAGTAAAACGACCTACTCCCATGTGTCCAGCTGGGCGGATAAGTACCTGGACAGTGGTGTCGCCCTGCCGATGGACACGGTCGAGGTCCCCGACAGCGATATTGACAGCGACGACAGCGGAGACTCCGTAGAAACTGTGCACCACAGTTACTCGTGTGTTCCATCCGATATCGAGGTCAGACCCTCTGCAGTAATCCAGCCTATTATTGCGATCATATATTAGGATTTGAAATGTATTCGTAATCGACCCGTCTGTGCTATTTAATAGATATCGGATATCAAATCTGAAGCGACGTCGGTGGCTGCGAGCAGGACCGGCTCCCTGGCATCATCGATACGAAGACGCTTGTCTGCCTTCTCGATGAGGGTAAAACGTGACATTCTAGATGCAATAAGACTCCTCAATGATGGAGGCTACAGTATAACACAAGAAACCCCACCTGCCGTCAGATAACGTTGTGTTGATATTCTTTGTTGGAAAGCCCTCCCAAACGGACATAGAAGAAAACGAGGGACCCGCTCCGATGTACAGACTGGTTTTGGCGGGCGACGCAGGGGCCGGGAAGTCCAGCTTCCTGCTGAGGTTGACCCTAAATGAATTCAGAGGGGATATTCAAACCACGCTAGGTAAGCGACACGACAAAGACACCGCACTTGAGACACCAAAACCCAAATCCGGTCTTTGAGGATGCCAGTTTGCCCTCTTGTCAGGGGTGGATTTCCAAATCAAGAAGATGCTTGTGGATGGAGAAAGGACCAGTCTCCAAATATGGGATACAGCCGGCCAAGAAAGGTAAGAGAACGGAGGCGCCCCCGGTGGCTCACCTGGTTGGGTGCGCACCACATAAGGCTGAGTCCTTACCGCAGCGGCCTGGGTTCGAATCCGGCCCGGGCCCTTTGCTGCATGTCATCCCTTCTCTCTCCCCTGCCTTTCCCGTCCCTCTACTATCACTGTCAAAGCAAACATGCTGAAATGTTTTATCTTGGGGGGGGGGGGGTAAGAGAATAGACTTCATCAGACCATCAAAAAGTGGCAGAGAAATGGCGGTGTGCCGTTTCATGCTTTAATCAGATTTATTCACCGGACTCCAAGTAAGCGCTCAAGAAACCGGACGAGAGTCGGTTCCTTGTAGTAATTGTCATCCCCCGTAGGTTCCGCAGCATAGCCAGGTCCTATTTCCGTAAAGCCCACGGGGTCCTGCTGCTCTACGACGTCACTTCAGAAAGCAGCTTCCTTAACGTCCGAGCCTGGGTGGATCAGATCCAGGTGAGTGGTGAAGGCCACGAATAACGGTCTAGCAAATAGGAAAAGAAAAGCAAACACGGTATGAACGGCGCCCCCTTTTACACACGCAGGACTCCACGGACGAGCACATCCCGATGTGCGTCATCGGAAACAAGGTGGACCTTCGCGAGGAGCTTCCGGAAGGGAGCTGTGTGAGCGTCTCTCATGGGGAGAAGTTGGCCAAGGTGCACGCCTTCGTTTCGCCCGATTTACGAACAGCCGAGTCCCTTCATGCGAATCCCTTGAGGGCAACTGAACACATCTGTACTTTATTTGCAGGCATACGGTGCTTTATTCTGTGAGACCAGTGCTAAGGAGGGGACGAACGTAGTCGAGGCTGTGCTTCACCTTGCAAGGTAGGACACGGGTCCCAAATCTTCCTGAATCATTTCTGTTCTGTGATGGAAAGCAGCTGCTGATCCCGCTTTCCCCCCACCCCACCCCCTTCCTCACGGCAGAGAAGTAAAGAAAAATGTAAAGCTGAGACGCGAGTCTGATACTCGGGTCAAACTGAGTTCAGCCAACCCGAAGAAGACTCTAGACAGCTGCTGTGGACTGTAGGCCCAGTAGCCAACAGACGTTACGGTGCGGCAGTACTGCAGGAGAACCGTGGGATTTTACTTTATGATGAAGTACTTTTGGTTTTCTGGCGCAGCAGATCAAAACTTTGCACATCCGTGGCTTAGACACATCTGGAGCCCTTTCTAGTATTTATTCCCTCGTTTTGTGGTAAATGTTTTTACATTAAATTTCTATTAATATTGATATACACACATGTAGTGTGCGGGAAACGTGTAAATCATGCATAGAGATATTCTCTGAGAGAGTGTGTGTGTGTGTGTGTGTGTAAATCTGATTTTATGAAATTTGTCATGTCTGTAACGAGTCTTTTCCATTCACACGACTGCTCTATATGACTGTATGCAAGTTTTAATGGCGTCTTTTAATTTCTGTCAATCCAAGCGAGATTCAAATAAATTGGTACTTTTCAACAATGTCATCTCCCTCGATGATGTCATCGATTCAGTAATGAGGTGAGATCAAGGTAAAACCTCATGTATGCTGGGAGTAGAGTAGCCTGCTCCAGATCTTTTTGTTGAGCCCAGCAGTTTATATATATTTTGCCTCTGCGCTGCGGGGACCAAGAGTTGCTGAAGGGAAATGATGAAATTATCACTTTACATATTCTGTTATTTAGCTTCTACATAAGCGGAAGACATTTCAGCCGACACACTTTTGTATATTGGAGAACACAAAACATGTTTAATGTAGGGATAATTTGAGGATCGTGACGTTGACGGTGAATCTTGTTTTGGGTGTAGTTAAAAGGACCACTTGTTTTTGCAAACCTTTCATTTAAGATAAACACACATTCCGTGGCCTGTATTACCCAAAATCAAGAAAGGGATGACAAAGTGGAAGTTTAACCCACAATTCAAACTCCCAAATCTTTAAAACGTAGACCCAGACCGGAGAGATTGGTCAGTTGCTCAGCATCTTTGTCAGGTAAGTGAAACGTGGATCTCCGGTAAAAGCTACTTGATAAAAACCCTCTTTAGTCAAGAGTCACCTTTCTACAATGACATTTAAAATAAAATTTTAAAAAAAAATCTGAATCCACACTGCAGTGGCCATCAGCCCCTTTGCCAGTTCACGTCTTGCCCCGTTTCTTCCCAGCGGTCCAGGGGTCCTCTGACTGGATTCTCGACCCTGACTGGAAAGGATACGATGACGTCAGTTTCTTGCCGTCAGGATCACTGACGTCACTAGACTGCCCAAGGCCACCACCAGAGCTCCTAGCAGGAACTTCCAAGAAATACCCTGCAGAAACAAGGCAGAGTCAGGTGTTTTTGTTGTGTGTGTGTGTGTGTGTGTGTGTGCTCGAACTCAAAAGGCATACGCGTGTTGGTGAAGTACAAAAAAATGTGTGCTTGTGGCTCACGGATGAGTCCTTTTTGGTGGGAATTAGAAAAGGTGTAAGGTTATCTCCAAGCACCTCGGCTAGTTTAGCGTTCCACTTGTAGACTTCCTCACCTCCCGACTGCCTTTTGACGAGCTTGGATAACTCAACGTGGATGGCCTGAGGGGTGGGGGAGGGGGAGAAGAGAAGAAGAAACACTTGGACGCACATGTTACGTCAATAAAAACATAAACACAGTGGGAGTTGCGACGTTCAGGGGTTGCAATACCAAAAGTGACCAGCAGGTGGAAGCAAACGAATGCAACTCTGCAGCCGGCCCCTGGGTTGAAGGCTGTTGGAACGTTTTAAAATGCGGAACGTTTTCAAAGACACGCTCGTGTTCCTCTTTTAACTTAATCATTTGGTTTTATTCGCCCTTAATTTTGCAGCCTTTCACAAGAGTCCCCCGTCAGATGTTTCGGCCCCCACAAATATAAGGTTGCAACGCGTTACTGAAATCTGCCTCGTGTTTTGCTCCTCTTTTGCCACCAGTATGATAATTCCTTTTTTCCCTAGGCAGATAAATTATGTCTCGAAAGCATTATATCCACCACTGACAGAAAGGGTATCATTACCAAGACAGCAGATATTTTGGTTTTGTCTAGACACATCTGCAGCTATGGCAGTGTAGTCTATAGGTCAGATCCAGGGGAAGACAAGCCGCACACTGGGTTGCCTGACCCCGCTGTCCCTCCAAGTGGGCCTGTTTTTATGGATGAAAATAACACTGCCTGACCATTTTCACTGGATTTTGGTAAAATTTCCACATAACAGCAACCAGTGGTCATAAAACCGAGGTTATTGATGTTACTTTTGGATATAATTTTTTTTATTTAAAAAGTTCTCCATTGCACAGTTGGGAGGACAGGGATGGTTCCAGCGAGCCCAATCAATTTCCCACCTAAACCCTCTTCATTTGATTTAGAGCAGTGTTTCTCAACCTAGTCCTCAAGGAACCCCTACCCTGCAGATTTTCATTGTAACCCTGCATAGGTACTTACTCGACCAATCATCTCGCAGCACTTAATTATGCAAGGTGTGCAACATCTGACAAAATTCATTGCTGATTGGTTTGAATAACTACAAACAGGTTCCTATTCAGGGTTGCAAAGAAAACCCGCAGGATAGGGGTTCCTTGAGGACTGGGTTGAGAAACACTGATTCAGAGCATGAGACTGTAATAAGCCACTCGGTTCGGTGACACCACTTAGGCAAACGTCTGCATTTTTGAGGGAAGGGTTTTCTCAGACGACTCTTAATAAGTGTGGTCAAGTGGAGGATGGCAGACGGCTCTCCACGAGCGAGACCGAACAGGCCCTCGGAGGAGCAGTAATTGTAATGCGCTGCGATCACAGGATCACAATTTCTAGGTTCTGTTTTGATTCTCCAAACTTAAATGCTGAGCATAAAGTACCAGTGCTTATTATCTTCAGTTTTTTTTCTTCCTCCTCTTTCTTTGAGAGGTAGGTCCGTGGTATCCTATGAATACTTTCTATTTACAGAACAGATAGATCAGCAGGCCGTCTGCGCCGTTTTCGTCGTAGCGACAGCAGATCCGTTATGACGTGTGACACAAATCCCGTAAAGGTCATACGGACGCCAGATTTCCTCACTCCATCGTTCCCGGGTTTCATCGCTCATCTACGAGATGAAACGTTTCCCCGCTAAACTTGGCGCCCCGGTGAACTGACGCAACCTTTCTGGGATTTGCACACCTGGATTAATTGCAAGTTATGCAACGCGGCAATTTAACGCCGCACGAGGACCTGTGCGGCGAGGCTCGTGGAGCTAAGACGAGAAGGAGTCGCTCGCCGCTAGCTAACGTGGAGTGGCAGCAAAGTAACTGCCCCGTTATTTGGGGTAGCTATTTTAGATTGACCTTTGCCCTGCTGGTGAGAGATGGATGGATTTCGTAGGCAGACTGCGGAGGGGAGAAACAGGTGGTGAGGAGATAAACTGGCTCACCCAGATAAAGTCTCACCTTGGTGGCAGGCTCCAGTTTCAAGGCCTTTTTTAGTATCTCCATTGCCTCTTTATACTCGCCCTTGTCTGAGAGGAGCTGGAAAAGACATGGCCGGCACCAATGAGCAGCGGCGGCAGTGCTAAAAGACCCACAAATGGTAGTAACATCGAGACAACACCATGCAGCTGTGCAGACAACATTGCAGAATTAATCATTTTCTGGACGCTGAAGGTGTCCAATGAGGAGGCGCTATTCGGCCGCGGCAAATTTTTTGCATCACCTTCCCTGCCCTGAACAGGGCCTTGACGTTGTTCGGCTCGAGGGACAGAGCGGCGCTGCTGGTTCGGAGAGCCTCGTCGTAGCGCTCCAGCTTCAGCTGAGCGGCGGCCAGGTTGTTCAGACACTTCACCCGGTAGTCCCGGATCTCCGCCTCCTCGTCCACCACCCCGTCGCTCTCGTCGTCTACGAGTTAATGGGCACAGACACAACCCGTTGCGTAAGCGTCGGTCACGGCTGATCCCTACCGAGTTTGTCCCGGCCTCAACACCCCAAAACCTACAACAACATCCAGTCCGCGTGTGGAAGGGCTGATCGCGGCCTCGTGTTATCTTTGCCGGCTTTATTTATTTCCCCTGTAGCCTTCTAACTCACTAAATATGTGATTCTTATTCAGCTCTTCCCCGGGTGCTGAAGTGTGCTTAACAACCGGGGGCCATCGTGATGGGCAGATTAGGACGCACGGCAGGCTCTCCGTTCGCCCAGCGTCTCCCTGGGTCCCACCCTGCCTCGTCGATGATTTAAGTGATTAAAGGGGAGGAAACGATACAGAACTTGATTAGCTATGATTATCGCATGAATTAGGTAGATTAAGCACAAACGCGGCCGCCTTAAACCGATGTGGCCCGGCATCACGATGGCGTGATTAGCGCGGTGACTGTTAAAGAGCACGGAGCGTGTTATGTCATTCTCAGCTGAAGATGTGGAAATGTTGTCTCCGAGGCATTTGTGTAACGCCTGTGTGTGTGAGTGTGTGTGTTTTTCCTGGGACAGAGAAAGGGAAGGGGTGGTGGTGGTGGTGGTGGTGGGGGGGGGACAAAGATCTTTGCACTAATAAGAACTGCCCTTTCACATGTCGTTGTACTTGTAACAACGACAAATAAAGTTCTACACTATTCTGAACAGACAAGCGAGGAAGTTGTGCGTTTGTGCACGAGCGAGTACACGCACGCCCTCGTGTCTGCGTGGTCAGAGGCCATGCGTTGCATCTATTTATCTACATTTTCCCTCCCAGCAGAAGTCACCGCGGAAAGGTGCCGGCCCTACTATCTACCGCCGTGAGCCGTTAGTGGGGTAACGAAGCGGAGTTGTGTGTCCGGCGACGGGGAGCTACCTGTGGTGCGTGTGGTCAGCACCTCCAGGGCCATACAGTAGGCCCTCACGGCCATGCCGTATTCTTCCCTCTGGAAATGGAAGTTCCCTCGCTCCCTCTTCTGGTTGCCGATGCGGATGCGGTCCGGTACGGGCAGGGTCAGAGGGTCGGCTTTCTCCCTGATGTCCTGGAGCTGCAGTTGGTAGAGCAGCGGCGCCCAGGCCGGAACGTCAGGCTCCCTGCCAAACAAACAAGCAAACACACACATATCACCCGTGGGGGGGGAAATGAGGGGGGAGAGCCGGGGAGTGCATGTCTACGGCGATGTGTATTCTTATCACAGTGTATGGAGGGAGGGAGGGGGGGGGCGTCATAAAGGGCAGGTGTATCGCTCCACATTTTGAACTTCATCTATATTGCACCGTGCGTCGCTTAAGTTTGTCCGGCTCAAATGAATGTGGAGCAGATGGTCGGCTTGTAAACCTGCAAAAAAAAAAACCACGTGACCAGCAGCATCGTCCAAACTCACCTTAATTCAACCGCAATATAACACGGTACTAGGGGATGTGTACATGCAATAATAAAAAAAGGGAGGGAGAAACTTCACTTTGCTCTCAGGATTCACACCAACCGGGTAAACCGGCTGCAGCCACTGGGTGCAGGTTAATTTCTGGCATTTCCTACACATACGTACCACGTTTATACCACCCTGGGCAAGTAATGCTGGCCACGCCACCCACAGGTCATGGGTTAATGAGAACTGTGAATATTTATTGACCATTTTATGCACGTCAACCATTTTTTTTTATTCTATTTTGCACCAGTCGAGTTTGGTGTTGACGAGCACACCTTTCTGAGCAAATGGGGAAGTAATTTATTTTGTAGGTATCAGTACAGAGGTCGAGTCAAACTGCAGCAAATGAAATTTTTAGGATTTTTAAAACTCCTCAAAATCGATCTGCGGATGAAACCCTTCATCGGGACAACCGAGACGAATACAAAGACTCGTTTTTGTCAGACAACAAACTGCACACACGTTGGGTTTTGCTCTCGCCACGGTAACCGGTTATTTTGTTGCCCGGTGCGGGATTCGATACGCGGTGTACTGCACCACAAGGCAACACCGCTAACCGCTCGGCTAAAGGGTCAGACCCGTTAACTAGGAGCTAACGTGTCTTATTAGTAGTTTACAGTAGTCTGCAGCCCTCCCCGGAAGCGCGCCCTCGCGCTTTGTTATTCCCGCGCTCCGAAGAGACTTCCGAGGATCTGCACACTTCCGGATCCCACCAATGTAACCGGTTACTTTGTTGCCCGGTGCGGGATTCGTTACGCGGTGTGCTGCACCACAAGGCGACATCACTAACCGCTCGGCTAAAGGGTCAGACCCGTTAGCTAGGGGCTAACGTCTGTTATTAGTAGTTTACACTATTATCCAAAGCGACTTCACACAACTAGTTAAATAAAGAAACAAATAACAGAAATTCCGCTCACAAAAATCATGCCAAGTAAGGCGTATTTACCTTGGATCTGTTCAAACGAGCAAAAGCTGAACCTACTACGTCATACGCCTCGACACCCATCTGATGACGTAATCACGTTCCTTCGTCAGAATGTGACCACGTGGGTTTCGGGCCCGGGGAAACTGAAAGTAGTGTAACCGGTTACTTTGTTGCGGGATTCGATACGGCGTGTGCGGCGGTGGATGTGGCCTAGCCGTTGTTACCGGACACATTTTGGACGTTTGTGGCCCCCCCGCAGCGTAGCGCCTTTTTCCAGGGGCGGTGCGTTTTCCCGGTATTTCATTTCGTTTCACCACCAAAGCGAACTAGTGGGCCTGTCCGACAGCTTCCAACGGCCCCAATTTACTCGAGGGCCACGCGGCTTTAAAGTTCACTCGGTTGGTTTCGACCACATGGAGCACAATGGAGGATTATCAATCACACTGTGACGGCTCTGATTCCCCGGGGGGTGTGTGTGTGTGCGCGTGTGCGTGTGTTGCGCGTGTGTGCAAGCTGGAGAGAAACCCAAAGAGGATGTAACCTTAATCGAATTATAAAGTGAATCGTAACGCACATTGCAGAGCGTTAAGTGACACAACGGGGGCCATCGTGGTTCAGCAGCATTTGCGGGGCGAAGTGTCGCGTCCAAGTTACCGAGACGATTAAAACGAAACCTAAAATCCAATCAAAAAAAGGGGCGTCCGTTGCCTACCAACGCGGGGACTTCTGCGTTCGAATCCCCGTGGTGCCTCCGGCTCGGTCGGGCGCACCCTACAGACACAACGGGCCGTGTCTGCGGGCGGGAAGCCGGATGTGGGCGTGCGTCCTGGTCGCTGCACTAGCGCCTCCTGGGGTCGGTCCCCCTGGCGAAACTCCTCACCGTCGGGTGACAAGAAGCGGCTGGCGACTCCACGTGTATGGGAGGAGGCACGTGGTAGTGTAACCGGTTATTTTCTTGCCCGGTGCGGGCTTCGATACGGGTGTACTGCACCACAAGGCGACATCACTAACCGCTCGGCTAAAGGGTCAGACCCGTTAGCTAGGGGCTAACGTGTCTTATTAGTAGTTTACAGTCGTCACCCTCCCCGGAAGCGCGCCCTCGCGCTTGTTATTCCCGCGCTCCGAAGAGACTTCTGAGGATCTGCACACTTCCGGATCCCACCGCTGCCACCAATGTAACCGGTTATTTTGTTGCCCGGTGCGGGATTCGATACGAGGTGTACTGCACCACAAGGCGACGTCACTAACCGCTCGGCTAAAGGGTCAGACCCGTTAGCTAGGGGGCTAACGTGTCTTATTAGTAGTTTACAGTAGTCAGCAGCCCTCCCCGGATCGGCAGAGGGGGCGGGGCAGCGACCGGGACGGCTCGGAAAGAGTGGGGTAAGAAGAAAGAAAAACAGAGAACAGACCCTGTCAGGTTACGCAGCTCAACGAGACCGGCGCGGGTACGGAAAGGGTACCGCTTCTGCCCCCTCCGCACCCCCCCCCCCGCAAGGCGACAGTACCGGGAGCTACGTCTGGTCATGAATTATTCAAACCTGTTGTGTCGGTGACACAATTTTTGTTTGTCCAACAGAATTAGCGTACTCCCCCCAACCCCCACCCCTGCGAGGCCGTGTCGGCGGCTGGGGTCGGGTTACCCTTTCACCTCTCGTCCCCCCGGGAACGCATCCGCCGCATCGCGACGCATATGGGGTGTGAAACCAGGAGCCGAGCCACGGCCTCGGAAACACGAGCCGGGTCCCGGCCCTCGGCGCTGGAGGAAGTGGCGGCATTCAGAGATGTTATCGTTCTAGGTCATGAATAAAAGACAGAACACGTGAGCTCTCTTCTTCTTCTTCTTCTTCTTCTTCTTTTTGTAGATGCCCATCATAACGATATGTGACGGATCCCGTTTTGTTTTGTTTTGTGTCTTCTTCTTGTCCCGGCATGTGACCGTGGCGGTTCACATGGCTCGAACCCTCACCGGGTCTAGTTGGGTTAGAGGCCCACCGCGGAGGGCAGGTTATTGACCTATGGGGAAGAGGGGCACGTGGCCTGGGTGGCAGAAGGGGACAGAGTCTTCTCTCTTTACAGGATATTAATACTCTGACCTTACATCTGAGTTCTGGACGCACGACCGTTTCATCCCATATGTGAGACAGGAGTTGAGCTCTGGTGGGGCTGTGCAATGATTCACTTGACGCTCTGTTGTTGTTGTTGTTGTTGTTGTTGTTTTGTTTTCCACATCCGGGTACGGAAACACTAAAGTGGTTTCTCATTACCTCAACTTTTCCCCCCTTTGGCCATCGTCTCGCTAAAATTTCACAACGCTCCAAAGGCTGCCCGTTGCATAAGAGGGTGCTGCGCTCGCTCAACAGGCCGTAAAGCGTCCCGCCCGGGCCGCTCTGCCCCCCCCCCCCCCCCCCCGTCATGGGCTGTAACCGCCGGCTGCTTATGGGCATAACGGCTCGCCGCCATCAGATGGATTTCATGTGACCCACTTCTCCGGATAAGGGCCCTGCCACCCAGCCTTGACACAATTCACGGGGTATCGGGAAGAAAAGAGTGCGTGGAAATTGCACGCAGGCAACTTCGCTCTCGCCCCCCTTGATGGTCGCGGCCTTGGGACGAGCGTCTTGTCGATCTGGATTCCTTTATCGCCGCAGACAGCGTTTACCGACAGAGTCGACACTGCCGCCCGGGGAAAGCGCTCCGAGTACGTTTAACGTTGGCTAGCATAACCTATTTGTCAACAAACCTATCAGCGGTGTACCGTCGGCTTCCTTCGTGGGTTGTTCTAGATACTGGTCTCCCTTTAACACCAAGTCCACTGGGTTTTCTATACTGGAAAAACCACCCGCCAGCTGCGAAGGGAGCCGCGTCTGGCTACTGTGCCAGGAGTACAGAAGGCCTTAAAACGCCATCAATCAGGAGCGTACAGGGAGACGCCGCCGACGTAGACAAGCCGCATACTTGTGACGGAGCAGCTTCGACGGATGTACGCTCGGTTGAAGCCGAGGCCGTTTACGCAAGCCATCGCTTCAGAGGAACCGGGCGACGTCGCGTCACAACAGCCAACAGGCCGAGAAGAGGGACGACTTCAACGGCGTTTAGTGCGTAAATAATTCAGAAGCGGAAGCCCTGAGCCATTTACCCCCCCCCCACCCCGTGATTAGAAGATGGCCCGGTTTCTGGACGGGGCCGGGAAACGCTCCACCTTGCCAGGTAGCGGTGAGTCACGCGAGGACGCACTAGATGACTCGGGGTGGATGTGATGAGTCACAGGTATTGTTGCTTCACCTACAACCGCCCCAGCCCAAAAAAATACATAACGAATTCAAAATGAGGTGATGCTGTGCCCAACATTAAGACCTCCACACCCCCACCCAACTCATGCACCCATCCTCAAACACACACACACTGTATGGTACTTAATTCTAAGTCAGGATTCACCCCATACCCTTTGGCGGCTAACGCCATTAGCACGAGCAGCCGCTGCGTTGGGTCGGTCGTATAGCTGCTACTCTCAGGCCTTGTGGTGTGACACACACACACACACACACACACACACACACACACACACACACACACACACACACTCACTCGCACACAAACCAGGAGCGAGGTGCATGTCCCAGAGCCCGGATTACGTTATTGCCACGAGCTTTAAAACAAAGACGGCGTTACTAGAGAGACGTCAGGTGCAATTTGAGAAGGCCGCATGTCGACAGATCCATAAGGGTTTACGGTGTCAGGCGGGTCAGTAGTGATTAGCGCTGCAGTGGGACGCCTCCGGGTTTGAGCTCAGCACAACGAGCCCCCGGGGCGTCGTTAGTGCAGACAGGAAACACGGGCTGGTCAGTGGGCCGAACGCATCCCGCCACCACAACCGGGCCTTCTGCCGCCGAACGGAGCTTTGGCGCCGCGACCCCTTAGCCCGGGTTTACGTCCTAAAATAGCTACGAGCGCCGGCCTCTCTCTCCTCTCTCTCTCTCGCTCTCTCTCCTCTCTCGCTCTCTCCTCTCTCTCTCTCCTCTCTCTCTCCCCTCCCCCTCTCTCTCCTCTCTCTCCCTCTCTCTCTCCCTCTCTCTCTCCTTTCTCCTCTCTCTCTCTCTCCTTTCTCCTCTCTCTCTCTCTCTCTCTCTCGCTCCTCTCTCTCTCCTCTCCCCCCCCTCTCTCTCCCCCCTCTCTCTCCTCTCTCCCCCTCTCTCTCTCCTCTCTCTCTCGCTCTCTCTCCTCTCTCTCCCCCCCTCTCTCTCCTCTCTCTCTCTCTCTCCTTTCTCCTCTCTCTCTCTCCTCTCTCTCTCTCTCCTCTCTCCCCCCCTCTCTCCCCCCTCTCTCTCCTCTCTCTCTTCTCCTCCCTCTCTCTCTCCTCTCTCTCCCCTCTCTCTCTCTCCCTCCCCCTCTCTCTCTCCTCTCTATCTCCTCTCTCCCCCCCCTCTCTCTCCTCTCTCTCTCTCTCTCCTCTCCTCTCTCTCTCTCTCCTCTCTCTCCCCCCCCTCTCTCTCTCCCTCTCTCTCTCTCTCCCCCCCTCTCCTCTCTCTCCTCCCCCCCTCTCTCCTCTCTCTCTCTCTCCTCTCTCTCTCTCTCTCCCTCTCCTCTTAATCTTGTTTTCTGTCCCGTCACTTTGCATGCTATCTACACACATACTACAAAACCAAAACCAAAAGCAAAACTCTTAGACTTCAGGAGACCCGCCCTGCTCAACATCCGTCTTTCCCGCACGGCGCGGGGCAGAGTGAGGATATGTGTACCTGGGCGAAGCTCTCAGCATGCTGGGAACAGATGCCGAAACAGAAATCAGGGTGTTACATTCATCACGCCTCCAACTAAAAATTTTTTTTTAAAAAAACATTGCCAAAAGTTAAAGGGCAGGCCTAGTTACGCATAACTTCCTCTTGCATCAATTGTGTTTTTTGTTAATGTGGGATAATACGTCTTTTCTCTGTCCAGACTCTTATGACGTCCGGGGGAGGAGAAAGCCGCGCAACGGGCTCGGCAGCGGGGAGATTTTCAGGGATATCCGGGCCCTCTAATCCCCCCCCTCCCTCCCTCCGGTTCATAAGGGGCTTATGATTTCTTTACGCTACCGCTCACAATCAGTTTGATTTCTTGTTTTGCACTTAAGCTTCTGACGGCTGAATCAAAACAAAACCACAAGACGTGCACCGCTTACGGGCCGCACGACGTGTGAGGCCCACAGCAGAGAGACGATGTGCCGCTGTTGTATTTTCCCAGCTGAACGAGAGCGTAGTCTCACAGTGCCATGGAAGTGTGACCGGGGGTTAAAGTGGTATTTGCTAAGTGGGGGGGGGGGTCTCTGTATTAGAGAGGTGGGCAAAAGTGCGGGAGTGATAGTCGGCCTCAGTACTGCGTCTCAAATCAGGAAATTAACCCTACGAGCACATATACACACAAACACACACA
The DNA here is from genome assembly GCF_029633865.1 of Lampris incognitus. Classification (NCBI taxonomy): domain Eukaryota; kingdom Metazoa; phylum Chordata; class Actinopteri; order Lampriformes; family Lampridae; genus Lampris; species Lampris incognitus. The sequence goes on from NC_079216.1 coordinate 62,676,315, forward strand.
CACACACACACACACACACACACACACACACACACACACACACACACACACACACACACACACACTACATGCTCAATAAATCACTGGCTACATGTTCAATTTAAAAATTGAAATGCATCTTAATCCGTCTTTTGTATTAGTTGAAAGTGCCACGACTAGCCAGCAACGTCAGCAACTAGCTAGCAACGTTACCGGGTGGAAGTTAGCTAGCTAGCTAGCTAACGTTACGTTCGCTTAACGTTAGTCGCTTGAATGAAAACCACAGCAGAGCTAGACAAAACTATTGGAAATACTATTGGAAATACACTGAAGAGACTCACTCTTTATGCCCCCCAATCCAAGATAATAGTGCAGGTAGCAGGTCGACGCTCTCTCGAGTCTTGTCCGCCTGGTGCGGTGAACTGACCCTGACCCGTGAGTGTGAAGCCCGTCTCTCTTGACGTCAAGTCTCGTGAAGCCACACAGCAGGCAGGTGCGGGTCACGTGAGGACGCGACGTCATTCAAACTTTTAGAAAAAGTAAAGTAGCGTAGCGAATTCGGGGGGGACAACGCAACCACAGGAAGTGCCGCGGCCGGGAAGCGAACCCGTATCGCCCGCACCGCAGGAGACGTCGCTAACCGCTAGAATAACGACTTTATTTGCGATTTATTTCGTAATGCTTGTGAATTGGCTGCATCGTGTTTTTTTGTTTTAAATTTTACTGTGACAAAAAGGTTGATATTACTCCTGCCTACAGAGCGCCGCCGGATCTCGGCTCCGGTTGACTCGGGGGGGGAGGAGGAGGAGGAGGGGAAGCGCCGGTGTCGGGATCCGGGTAGCTGCGGCCCGCTTTAATCACTGAGTGTCACTCCACATTACTGCACACCACGGGGCGGGGCGTGAGAAGAACCGCCTCCTCCACCGGATGAGCCCGCCCTCCGCGTAGGGCGGGAAAAGACAAGCCTCTCGCTCTCCGTACCGGCTTCACGTGCGCAGGAAGCGCGCACTCCGCCGCTGAGCAGGCTCAGTACGCGCCGCGCCACAGCGAACTTCCTCGTTAACATTTATGGCGCTCTCTACTGCTGACTCACCGCCTTATCTGGCCGGCGGACACCTTGCCGGTCTGGATGGAGAGGGGGAAGAGAGAGAGAGAGAGAGAGAGAGAGAGAGAGAGAGAGAGAGAGAGAGAGAGAGAGAGAGAGCAGAAGGAGGGGGGGGAAGCAGAGCCGCTTGACGTCACACCTCTCCGTTTTCGCTGACGGGAAAGGCCAACAAAACGCCTCGTTGTGGTCGCCATGGAGACAGCCCCACATAGACACGCTGATATAATAAGGGTAAACGTCATGTACCAGTCGGTATGCTAATAGCGAGCACCAGAGGATTTGCAAGGGCACTCTTCTTTATTTGTTTGTTTGTTTACTTATTTCGATTTTCATTACGGATCAATCGCCATGGCTGTGACTGTTTTTTTTCTTCTTCTTCTTCTCCTGTTCCGCTTGACTACCGGATGGACACAGCGCTAAGACAACCAAACAAAGGAGCTTAGGAACAACAGTCCTGGGCCCCGGTGGGACGTCACAGCTGTTTTCCCCCCCCCCCCCCTTCTCCTCCTCTCGACTACTAGACTTACGCTGGACTTGCTGCGTATCGGCGCCCAGATACAGCCTGACACCCGGGAACCCGGTGCGTAGGGGCCGACGACTTTGTTGTGTTTTCCTGAACTGGTTGTTTTCTTCTTCTTCTTCTTCTTCTTTTTTAATTTCCACCTCCAGCGATGAACCAATAAAACAGCGAGGGGGTGGGGGCTGCCGGGGCAGGGATCAAGGGTAGTTAGTGCCGACATCCTGGGGGTTTTGCGTTTCAAAAGTCCCCATTTAATCCAAAGCAGACTTCCTTAGCCTGTTAAACGGAATCTAATCTTAGCCCCGGGACTATCTGCAAGACATATAGAGGCTTTTTAAGGGCCGTATGTGGCCTGGCAATTTCAGCGGGTCTGGTACAAATGAGTTGGTTAAATTGCAGCTGAATCACGCAGCATAGTACGGAGTTAAGCGATGGTGGTTTGCACGAGCTCCAGCTGATCGTCTAGATGCACTATGCATTGCATTACGCGTAAGAGTTTCTAGAAGATCTACAAAATGGCACATATTTCCCCATATTGTGACTCACAGTTGTGACTGACTGAGTGAATTTCAAAGACATTTGAAAAAAAAATGGTGTTTTCGTTACGCAAGCTCCTTTCACGAGCCCATATCTTTTTTTCTAGCTTCTACAAAACAGATTATTCATTCAAAATCACCCGTCAGTCCACGTTACATCACAACACAATGTCGCTGAAGAGGCAAGAACATTCATCAGGGGCATCCGGGTGGTGTGGCGGTCTATTCTGTTGCCTAACAACACAAGGAGCGCCGGTTCGAATCCCCGTGTTACCTCCGGCTTGGTCGGGCGTCCCTACAGACACAATTGGCCGTGTCTGCGGGTGGGAAGCCGGAAGCCGGATGTGGGTATGTGTCCTGGTTGCTGCACTAAGCGCCTCCTCTGGTTGGTTGGGCGCCTTCTTGGGAAGGGGTAACTGGGGGGAATAGTGTGATCCACCCACGTGCTACGACCCCTGGTGAAACTCCTCACTGTCAGGTGAAAAGAAGCGGCTGTCGACTCCACAATTGGGCAGAAAGGGGGGGAGGGGCACAAAAAAAGAACATTTTATATAAAAATTGTGTCAAATTCTGAAGTATTTGACAGATCATGGGCCCTGATAGAGTTATAACACAATATCGAAGGCTATCCTTCAATTGACAATTGCATTGCACTGTGCCTGGTGCCCATATGCCACTTTTGTCACTTGTTCCTCAGTGAGAAACCATTCGGGAAGGTGCAAAGATTTTTTATGTGCCCAATATAGATCTATTTTGTTACTCATCGTTATCAGTCAGATTGTTGTCCGCAAAACGTGTCCTACTCTGGAATAGACCGTGAGCTCACAAACAATGATTCTGAACGTGCAGAGGTCAAAGAGAGGTTCTTCATTCTGCTCCGGGGATTCAGGGTTTATTTTTGCTTGATTCCTTTGTGCAGCGAGCACGGACAGTATGGTTAAACAAAGACGACAGCTTGGTTCTCTCTCTGCACAAGACATCGCATCGAGTGATCATGCAAAGTGAATCTCAGCCCGTTTTGGATTTCACTTCTGAACTTCAAAGCTTCCAAAGTCCCCAGAGTCTAAACTTGGAGCCAAAAGCCAGGACCTTTGGAAGACGTGGTCCTGCCTTCCGTTGCTGTTATAGTCCAGAATACATATGAGCTTGCATCAGTTAACGCATCAAGTTATGGTTGTATGGTTGTACGTATATCACAAGGGTATACCCTCATTAATTCACCTAACGAAGAAGTAGTGATTAAGTTGTAGGTACCATAACAAAGTTAGTTTTGAAGGGAGCTGCCACTTGCCTCCCTTAAATATCCCCCCCCCCCGCTTATACATTTCAAACATGGCGAAATAAATATTAGTGACACCAAGCTGCCTAGTGCTTTATGCATGACATTCTGAGGGGAGCGTTAAATGCCATGAAAATAGATATCAATTGGAAATTAATTTCCCGTTCAAAACCCGTGCTGTCACAGATGTGAGCCGCGTTCTGCGAGCGAGATAACTGTCACAAAGAAAATGGCAATCAAAGAAATGTCAGCGTTTCTAAAATATCATCCCGCAAATTGGACGTTAAAGCGAATGGCCGAGCGGTTATCGCAACCCCTGCAGCATCGCTGACCAATTAACAGCTGGAATGCAACAGGAAGCATCTCTTTTTGCTAGTGTAGACTTGCATTTCCGCATGTCGCTTGCGTGTCTTTTTGTGCTTGATGCAACTGACTGACTCGGACGAATTCGAACGCAGATATACATTTCGACTTGGATTCGCGCTATAGCGTGACAACCTGCAATAAAATGAGTGGAAACCGTCTCATTCCCCTGCCCTTGTCATTCATTGTCAGTCTCCTGTTACATCATCTTTCGAGATAATTGGATTGGCATTACGTGGGCTGTAATCTAACCAATGGATAGTCTGTCTTAAGCAGCATGCTCTAAGCCCCTCTCCAGTCTGCAAGTCAATAGCGGTACATTCACCTCCAGGCCAATTAGCCAGGTTGTTATGGTAGACCAGCACACATCTGCAGGCTGGGTGTAATTGGGACATTACCATGGTCCTACACAATCTTGCTCTCCAGTGGAGCTGTGAATCCTAGAGCAACCGTTATTAGACATTCGGCCGCATTTCTGAGGAGGGAAGGCTTGACTTTGATTGAAAATAGTCAATGGCAAAGGGTGGTTCTCATCAGAGAAAGCCCGAGAAGCAGATAAAGGCAAATTAGCCTTGTTGTAGAGAATGTCTGCCAGCTTTACCCATGATGGGAAGACACAGCAGCATCTTTTACAACAATCATGTTGCATTTTATAAGATATGAGCTTAATGATAGTGTCCCCCGCCATCGTAAATAACAATACACAACATCGCTGCGATGTGGGCACGTGTGTGCATGTGTGAACAAAGCACCTACGTATGATGGGCTCCTGCAGAGACGAGTGATGATGGAGCACTGACGTCAAACTGAAATGTGCCACACTCTCCGCTCCCACCAGCCCTACCCATGCCTCACCCTCTTACACACACACACGCACACACACACACTCTTGCTACTACCATAAATCTCCCTCCTCCAGGCTCCAGGACAGCAACCATCACCTGCCACCTCTGCTGCAGCGCCACACTGTTGTCCAGACAAATGACTCATGGGCTAAGTGCTTATCTGTACACATTGTGTGGGACACATTGTAATTTCCAAGTCAAAGAGAGCATATGATATGTTCAACACGTTAGCTTGTTGCTACGGACCAGAACTAGACATTGTAAGTTACCCTGCACATGTGCATGTATAGCAAATAACAGTGTACTAAGTGTACAATTGATGTAAATGAAGGCAGTGAGCATGCTCCTCTTGTGCCTATAATTACCTGTCATTTCTGTAATCTTACATGCTACAATTGCACTGGTATCACAGTACAAATGAGATAGTCGGTGTATAGTGGGGATGTGTTCATAGGTTGTCAACAACAACGTGTGTTTTATCGTGTTAGATAGTCTTGTTTATGTCAGATTAGAGGAGAGGTGCTCACTTTTTGTGCAGAAAGACCTGTCTACAGTTCTAACAGCACTATACCAACTGATACCTGTGAGCCACGAATAAAGCGTGGACCCTAAGAAGGAGTCCAGGGAACAGTTTTTATCCATGAAGCATAATTGGGGAGGATTGGGACCAGCTATCAATACAAAGCCACAACTATGCATGAGAGTTAGAATTTAATTAATTAATTAATTAATTAATTAATTCATCATCAGCCACTTCTCCGGGGTCGGGTTGCGGTGGTAGCAAGCTAAGTAGGGCACTCCAGACGTCCCTCTCCCCAGCAACTTCCTCCAGCTCCTCCTGGGGGATCCCAAGGCGTTCCTAGGCCAGATTGGACAAGTAGTCTCTCCAGTGAGTTCTGGATCTACCCCAGGGTCTCTTCCCAGTTGTCCGTGCCCGGTAAACCTCCAAAGGAAGGTGCCCAGGAGGCATCCTAATCAGATGCCTGAACCACCTCAACTGGCTCCTTTCAACGCGAAGGAGCAGCAGCTCTACTCCGACCTCCCTCCGGATGTCCGAGCTCCTCACCCCTATCTCTAAGGCTGAGCCCAGACACCTTACGGAGGAAACTCATTTCAGCTGCTTGTATCCGTGATCTCACCCTTTCGGTCGCTACCCAAAGCTCATGACCATAGGTGAGGGTTGGAACAATGATTGACTGGTAAATTGAGAGCTTTGCCTTCCGGTTCAGCTCCTTCTTCACCACAACGGTCCGGTACAATGTCTGCATTACTGTTGATGCTGCACCAATCTGCCTGTCAATCTCCCGCTCCATCCTACCCTCACTCGTGAACAAGACCCCGAGATACTTGAACTCCTTCACTTGAGGCAACAACTCATCCCAACCCAGAGGGAGCAATCCACCATTTTCCGGTAGAGAACCATGGCCTCAGACTTGGAGGTGCTGACTCACATCCCGGCCATTTCACACTCAGCTGCAAACTGCCCCAGTGTGCACTGGAGGTCGCATTCTGATGAAGCCAACAAAACCACATCATCTGCGAAGAGCAGGGATGCAATTCTGAAGTTCCCAAAATGGACACACTCCTCACCTTGGCTGCGTCTTGAGATCCTATCCATGAATATCACAAACAGAATCAGAGACAAGGGACAACCTTGGCGGAGTCCGACACCCACTGAAAACGTGTTTGACTTTGTGCCAAGAATGTGGACACAGCTCTCACTTTGGTTATACAAGGACCGGATGGCTTGTAACAACTGCCCCGATACCCCATACTCTCACAGTACCCCCCACAGAGTGCCCCGGGGTACACGGTCGTAAGCCTTCTCCAAGTCCACAAAACACATGTAGACTGGCTGGTTAAACTCCCATGCCCCCCTCAGCACTTCCGCAAGGGTAAAGAGTTGGTCCATTGTTCCACGGCCAGGATGGAATCTGCATTGTTCCTCCTGGATCTAAGGTTTGACAATTGGTCCGAGCCTCCTTTTGAGCACCCTAGAGTAGACTTTCCCAGGGAGGCTGAGCAATGTGATGCCCTGATAATTGCAGCACTGAGGAGCTTTTTAACTACCTCAGAGACCTCTTCCAGAGATGTGGGTGGAGCTTCCCCTGAGTCTTCAGACTCTACCTCCTCCACTGAGGACGTGTTAGTCAGGTTCAGGAGCTCCTCAAACTGTTCTTTCCACCACTCGACAACATTCCCAGTCCGGGTCAACAGTTCCCCTCCCCGGCTGAATACAGTCTGAGTCAAGCCCTGCTTCCCCTTCCTGAGTCACCAGTTGGCTTGCCAGAGCTTCCTTCAGGCCAACTGAAAGTCTTCCGCCATAGCCTCAACAAACTCCTCCCACATCTGAGTTTTTGCTTCCACGACCGCTGAAGCGGCAGCCCTTCTGGCCTCCCGGTACCTGTCTGCTGCTTCAGGAGACCCCTGGGCCAACATAGTCCAAAAGGCCTCCTTCTTCAGCCTGACGGCTTCCCTCACCGTCAGTGTCCACCAGTTGGTTCTTAGGTTGCCGCCTCAACAGGCACCAATGACCTTATGACCACAGCTCCTGCCTGCCGCATCTACAATAGAGGCTTTGAACATGGCCCACTCAGACTCCATGTCCCCAGCCTCCCTCGGGATACATGAGAACTTCTTCCGGAGGTGGGAGTTGAAGACCTCATGGACAGGGGCCTCCGCCAGATGTTCCCAGTTCACCCACACTACACGTTTGGGTTTGCCAGGTCTGTCTGGCAGCCCCCCCCCCCATCTGATCCAACTTACCACCAGGTGGTGATCAGTTGACAGCTCTGCTCCTCTCTTCACCCGAGTGTCCAAAACATACGGCCGCAGATCTGATGATTATGACCACAAAGTCTATC